>NW_028125938.1:0-411871 GCF_965194825.1 Balaenoptera physalus | reverse complement strand
CAGAGTCAAACCGTTCGCAGGTTCCCAGGCCACAGAGTTCCAGAATCCACCGATGTCATGCGGCCAGGCCACAGGGTTCCAGAATCAATCCTCAGTTATGTTCGCAGGCTACAGGGTTCCGGAATATAACCTCAGTCATGTTCCCAGTCCACAGGGTTCCAGAATCAAGGCTCAGTCAGGTACCCGGGGCACAGTATTCCACAATCTAAACGGATGTCATGTTCCCAGGCCTCAGGGTTCCAGAATCCACCCATGTCATGTTCCCAGGCCACAGGGTTCCAGAATCAATCCTCAGTTATGTTCCCAGGCTACAGGGTTCCAGAATAAAACCTCAGTCATATTCCCAGTACATAGGGTTCCAGAACCAAGGCTCAGTCAGGTTCCCGGGTCACAGTATTCCACAAGCTAAACAGATGTCTTGTTCCCAGGCCTCAGGGTTCCAGAATCCACCCATGTTATGTTCCCAGGCCACAGGGTTCCAGAATCAATCCTCAGTTATGTTCCCAGGCTACAGGGTTCTAGAATAAAACCTCAGTCATGTTCCTAGTGCACAGTGTTCCAGAACCAAGGCTCAGTCAGGTTCCCGGGCCAAAGTATTCCACAATCTAAACAGATGTCATGTTTCCAGGCCACAGGTCTTCAAAATCACGCCTCAGTCATTTTCCCAGGCCACAGAGATCCAGAATCAAACCTCAGTCATGTTGCAAGGCCTCAGATTTCCGGAATCAAACCGATTTCGTGTTCCCAGGCCACAGGGTTCCAGAGTCAAACCGTTCGCAGGTTCCCAGGCCACAGTGTTCCAGAATCCACCGATGTCATGTTCCCAGGCCACAGGCTTCCAGAATCAATCCTCAGTTATGTTCCCAGGCTACAGGGTTCCAGAATAAAACCTCAGTCATTATCCCAGTCCACAGGGTTCCAGAACCAAGGCTCAGTCAGGTTCCCGGGCCACAGTATTCCACAATCTAAACAGATGTCATGTTCCAAGGCCTCAGGGTTCCAGAATCCACCCATGTCATGTTCCTGGGCCACAGGGTTCCAAAGTGAATCCTCAGTTATGTTCCCAGGCTACACGGCTCCAGAATAAAACCTCAGTCATATTCCCAGTCCACAGGTTTCCAGAACCAAGGCTCAGTCAAGTTCCCAGGCCACAGTATTCCACAATCTAAACAGATTTCATGTTCCCAGGCCTCAGGGTTCCAGAATCCACCCATGTCATGTTAACAGGACACAGGGTTCCAGAATAAAACCTCAGTCATGTTCCCAGTCCACAGGGGTCCAGAACCAAGGCTCAGTCAGGTTCCCGGGGCACAGTATTCCACAATCTAAACAGATGTCATGTTCCCAGGCCACAGGGATCCAGAATCAAACCTCAGTCATGTTGCCAGGCCATAGGGTACCACCATCAAACCTCAGTCATATTCCCAGGCCTAAGGTTTCCAGAATCAAACCGATTTCATGTTTCCAGGCAACAGGGTACCAGAATCCAAACCGAGGTCATGTTCCCAGGGCACAGGATTCCACACTCTAACATCAGTCATGTTCCCAGGCCAATGGTTTCCAGAATCAAACCTAAGTCATATTCCCAGGCCACATGGTTCCAGAATCAAACTTCAGTCGTGTTCCCAGGACACAGGGTTCCAGAATAAAACCTCAGTCATTTTCCCTGGACACAGGTTTCAGAAATCAAATCCCAGTCATGTTCCCAGGCCACAGGGTTCCAGAATCAATCCTCAGTTATGTTCCCAGGCTACAGTGTTCCAGAATAAAACGTCAGTCATGTTCCCAGTCCACAGGGTTCCAGAACCAAGGCTCAGTCACGTTCCCAGGGCACAGTATTCCACAATCTAAACAGATGTCATGTTCCCAGGCCTCAGGGTTCCAGAATCCACCCATGTCATGTTCCCAGGCCACAGGGTTCCAGAATCAATCCTCAGTTATGTTCCCAGGCTACAAGGTTCCAGAATAAAACCTCAGTCATGTTCCTAGTCCACAGGGTTCCAGAATCCACCGTTGTCATGTGCCCAGGCCACAGGGTTCCAGAATCAATCCTCAGTTATGGTCCCAGGCTACAGGGTTCCAGAATAAAACCTCAGTCATGTTCCCAGTCCACAGGGTTCCAGAACCAAGGCTCAGTCAGGTTCCCGGGGCACAGTATTCCACAATCTAAACAGATGTCATGTTCCCAGGCCACAGGTTTCCAGAATCATGCCTCAGTCATGTTCCCAGGCCACAGGCATCCAGAATCAAACCTCAGTCATCCTGCCAGGCCATAGGGTACCACAATCAAACCTCAGTCATATTCCCAGACCTCAGGTTTACAGAATCAAACCGATTTCATGTTCCCAGGCAACAGGGTACCAGAATCCAAACCGATGTCATGTTCCCAGGCCACAGGATTCCACATTCTAACATCAGTCATGTTCCCAGGCCAATGGTTTCCAGAATCAAACCTCAGTCATATTCCCAGGCCACATGGTTACAGAATCAAACCTCAGTCGTGTTCCCAGGACACAGGGTTCCAGAATAAAACCTCAGTCATGTTCCCTGGACACAGGTTTCAGAAATCAAATCCCAGTCATGTTCCCAGGCCACAGGGTTCCACAATTAAACCTCAGTCATATTCCCAGGCCAGAGGGTTCCACAATCAAACCTCAGTCCTGTGGCCAGGCCACGGTTCCACCATCAAGCCTCAATCATGTTCCCAGGTCAGAGTGTTCCACAATCTAACCTAAGTCATCTTGCCAAGCCACAGGGTTCCACCATCAAACCTCAGGCATATTGCCAGGCCACAGTGTTCCACCATCAAGCCTCACTCATGTTCCCAAGCCTGAGGGTTCCACTATCAAACCTCAATCATGTGGCCAGGCCACAGGATTCAACCATGAAACCTCAGTCATGTTCCCAGTAAACAGGGCTCCAGAATCAAACCAATGTCATGTTCCCATGCCACGGGGTTCCAGTATCAGGCCTCAGTCATGGTCCCCGTGCACAGGGTTCCAAATCAAACCTCAGTCATGTTGCCAGTCCACAGGTTTCTGCCATCAAACCTCAGTCATGTTCCCAGTAAACAGGGCTCCAGAATCAAGCCTCAGTCATTTTGCCAGGCCAGAGTGTTCCACCATCGAACCTCAGTCATGATCCCAGGCCACATGTTTCCACAATGAAACCTCAGTCATTTTCCCAGGCCAAAGGTTTCCAGAATCAAACCTCAGTCATATTCCCAGGACACATGGTTCCAGAATCAACCTGAGTCATGTTCGAAGGCCACAGGTTTCAACAATCAAACCTCAGTCATGTTCCCAGGACACAGGTGTCCAGAATCAAACCTCAGTCATGTTCCCAGAGAACAGGCTTCCAGAAACAAACCTCAGTCATGTTCCCAAGCCACAGGGTTGCAGAATCAAACCTCAGTCTTTTTCCCAGGACACAGGTGTCCAGAATCAAACCGCATTCATGTTCCCAGGGAACAGGCTTACAGAAACAAACCTCAGTCATGTTCCCAAGCCACAGGGTTCCAGAATCAAACTTCAGTCTTGTTCCCAGGACACAGGTTTCCAGAATCAACCAGATATCATGTTCCCTGGCCACAGTCTTCCAGAATCAATCCTCAGTCATGTTGCCAGGCCACAGGTTTCCACCATCAAACCTCAGACATGTTCCCAGGCCACAGGGTACCAGAGTCAAACCGTTCGCAGGTTCCCAGGCCACAGAGTTCCAGAATCCACCGATGTCATGCGGCCAGGCCACAGGGTTCCAGAATCAATCCTCAGTTATGTTCGCAGGCTACAGGGTTCCGGAATAAAACCTCAGTCATGTTCCCAGTCCACAGGGTTCCAGAATCAAGGCTCAGTCAGGTACCCGGGGCACAGTATTCCACAATCTAAACAGATGTCATGTTCCCAGGCCTCAGGGTTCCAGAATCCACCCATGTCATGTTCCCAGGACACAGGGTTCCAGAATCAATCCTCAGTTATGTTCCCAGGCTACAGGGTTCCAGAATAAAAGCTCAGTCATATTCCCAGTACATAGGGTTCCACAACCAAGGCTCAGTCAGGTTCCCGGGTCACAGTATTCCACAAGCTAAACAGATGTCTTGTTCCCAGGCCTCAGGGTTCCAGAATCCACCCATGTTATGTTCCCAGGCCACAGGGTTCCAGAATCAATCCTCAGTTATGTTCCCAGGCTACAGGGTTCCAGAATAAAACCTCAGTCATGTTCCTAGTGCACAGTGTTCCAGAACCAAGGCTCAGTCAGGTTCCCGGGCCAAAGTATTCCACAATCTAAACAGATGTCATGTTTCCAGGCCACAGGTCTTCAGAATCACGCCTCAGTCATTTTCCCAGGCCACAGAGATCCAGAATCAAACCTCAGTCATGTTGCCAGGCCTCAGATTTCCGGAATCAAACCGATTTCGTGTTCCCAGGCCACAGGGTTCCAGAGTCAAACCGTTCGCAGGTTCCCAGGCCACAGTGTTCCAGAATCCACCGATGTCATGTTCCCAGGCCACAGGCTTCCAGAATCAATCCTCAGTTATGTTCCCAGGCTACAGGGTTCCAGAATAAAACCTCAGTCATGTTCCCAGTCCACAGGGTTCCAGAACCAAGGCTCAGTCAGGTTCCCGGGTCACAGTATTCCACAATCTAAACAGATGTCATGTTCCAAGGCCTCAGGGTTCCAGAATCCACCCATGTCATGTTCCCGGGCCACAGGGTTCCAGAATCAATCCTCAGTTATGTTCCCAGGCTACAGGGTTCCAGAATAAAACCTCAGTCATATTCCCAGTTCACAGGTTTCCTGAACCAAGGCTCAGTCAAGTTCCCAGGCCACAGTATTCCACAATCTAAACAGATTTCATGTTCCCAGGCCTCAGGGTTCCAGAATCCACCCATGTCATGTTAACAGGACACAGGGTTCCAGAATAAAACCTCAGTCATGTTCCCAGTCCACAGGGGTCCAGAACCAAGGCTCAGTCAGGTTCCCGGGCCACAGTATTCCACAATCTAAACAGATGTCATGTTCCCAGGCCACAGGGATCCAGAATCAAACCTCAGTCATGTTGCCAGGCCATAGGGTACCACCATCAAACCTCAGTCATATTCCCAGGCCTAAGGTTTCCAGAATCAAACCGATTTCATGTTTCCAGGCAACAGGGTACCAGAATCCAAACCGATGTCATGTTCCCAGGGCACAGGATTCCACACTCTAACATCAGTCATGTTCCCAGGCCAATGGTTTCCAGAATCAAACCTAAGTCATATTCCCAGGCCACATGGTTCCAGAATCAAACCTCAGTCGTGTTCCCAGGACACAGGGTTCCAGAATAAAACCTCAGTCATTTTCCCTGGACACAGGTTTCAGAAATCAAATCCCAGTCATGTTCCCAGGCCACAGGGTTCCAGAATCAATCCTCAGTTATGTTCCCAGGCTACAGGGTTCCAGAATAAAACGTCAGTCATGTTCCCAGTCCACAGGGTTCCAGAACCAAGGCTCAGTCACGTTCCCAGGGCACAGTATTCCACAATCTAAACAGATGTCATGTTCCCAGGCCTCAGGGTTCCAGAATCCACCCATGTCATGTTCCCAGGCCACAGGGTTCCAGAATCAATCCTCAGTTATGTTCCCAGGCTACAAGGTTCCAGAATAAAACCTCAGTCATGTTCCTAGTCCACAGGGTTCCAGAATCCACCGTTGTCATGTGCCCAGGCCACAGGGTTCCAGAATCAATCCTCAGTTATGGTCCCAGGCTACAGGGTTCCAGAATAAAACCTCAGTCATGTTCCCAGTCCACAGGGTTCCAGAACCAAGGCTCAGTCAGGTTCCCGGGGCACAGTATTCCACAATCTAAACAGATGTCATGTTCCCAGGCCACAGGTTTCCAGAATCATGCCTCAGTCATGTTCCCAGGCCACAGGCATCCAGAATCAAACCTCAGTCATGTTGCCAGGCCATAGGGTACCACAATCAAACCTCAGTCATATTCCCAGACCTCAGGTTTACAGAATGAAACCGATTTCATGTTCCCAGGCAACAGGGTACCAGAATCCAAACCGATGTCATGTTCCCAGGCCACAGGATTCCACATTCTAACATCAGTCATGTTCCCAGGCCAATGGTTTCCAGAATCAAACCTCAGTCATATTCCCAGGCCACATGGTTACAGAATCAAACCTCAGTCGTGTTCCCAGGACACAGGGTTCCAGAATAAAACCTCAGTCATGTTCCCTGGACACAGGTTTCAGAAATCAAATCCCAGTCATGTTCCCAGGCCACAGGGTTCCACAATTAAACCTCAGTCATATTCCCAGGCCAGAGGGTTCCACAATCAAACCTCAGTCCTGTTGCCAGGCCACGGTTCCACCATCAAGCCTCAGTCATGTTCCCAGGTCAGAGTGTTCCACAATCTAACCTAAGTCATCTTGCCAAGCCACAGGGTTCCACCATCAAACCTCAGGCATATTGCCAGGCCACAGTGTTCCACCATCAAGCCTCACTCATGTTCCCAAGCCTGAGGGTTCCACTATCAAACCTCAATCATGTGGCCAGGCCACAGGATTCAACCATGAAACCTCAGTCATGTTCCCAGTAAACAGGGCTCCAGAATCAAACCAATGTCATGTTCCCATGCCACGGGGTTCCAGTATCAGGCCTCAGTCATGGTCCCCGTGCACAGGGTTCCAAATCAAACCTCAGTCATGTTGCCAGTCCACAGGTTTCTGCCATCAAACCTCAGTCATGTTCCCAGTAAACAGGGCTCCAGAATCAAGCCTCAGTCATTTTGCCAGGCCAGAGTGTTCCACCATCAAACCTCAGTCATGATCCCAGGCCACATGTTTCCACAATGAAACCTCAGTCATTTTCCCAGGCCAAAGGATTCCAGAATCAAACCTCAGTCATATTCCCAGGACACATGGTTCCAGAATCAACCTGAGTCATGTTCGAAGGCCACAGGTTTCAACAATCAAACCTCAGTCATGTTCCCAGGACACAGGTGTCCAGAATCAAACCTCAGTCATGTTCCCAGAGAACAGGCTTCCAGAAACAAACCTCAGTCATGTTCCCAAGCCACAGGGTTGCAGAATCAAACCTCAGTCTTTTTCCCAGGACACAGGTGTCCAGAATCAAACCGCATTCATGTTCCCAGGGAACAGGCTTACAGAAACAAACCTCAGTCATGTTCCCAAGCCACAGGGTTCCAGAATCAAACTTCAGTCTTGTTCCCAGGACACAGGTTTCCAGAATCAACCAGATATCATGTTCCCTGGCCACAGTCTTCCAGAATCAATCCTCAGTCATGTTGCCAGGCCACAGGTTTCCACCATCAAACCTCAGACATGTTCCCAGGCCACAGGGTACCAGAGTCAAACCGTTCGCAGGTTCCCAGGCCACAGAGTTCCAGAATCCACCGATGTCATGCGGCCAGGCCACAGGGTTCCAGAATCAATCCTCAGTTATGTTCGCAGGCTACAGGGTTCCGGAATAAAACCTCAGTCATGTTCCCAGTCCACAGGGTTCCAGAATCAAGGCTCAGTCAGGTACCCGGGGCACAGTATTCCACAATCTAAACAGATGTCATGTTCCCAGGCCTCAGGGTTCCAGAATCCACCCATGTCATGTTCCCAGGACACAGGGTTCCAGAATCAATCCTCAGTTATGTTCCCAGGCTACAGGGTTCCAGAATAAAAGCTCAGTCATATTCCCAGTACATAGGGTTCCACAACCAAGGCTCAGTCAGGTTCCCGGGTCACAGTATTCCACAAGCTAAACAGATGTCTTGTTCCCAGGCCTCAGGGTTCCAGAATCCACCCATGTTATGTTCCCAGGCCACAGGGTTCCAGAATCAATCCTCAGTTATGTTCCCAGGCTACAGGGTTCCAGAATAAAACCTCAGTCATGTTCCTAGTGCACAGTGTTCCAGAACCAAGGCTCAGTCAGGTTCCCGGGCCAAAGTATTCCACAATCTAAACAGATGTCATGTTTCCAGGCCACAGGTCTTCAGAATCACGCCTCAGTCATTTTCCCAGGCCACAGAGATCCAGAATCAAACCTCAGTCATGTTGCCAGGCCTCAGATTTCCGGAATCAAACCGATTTCGTGTTCCCAGGCCACAGGGTTCCAGAGTCAAACCGTTCGCAGGTTCCCAGGCCACAGTGTTCCAGAATCCACCGATGTCATGTTCCCAGGCCACAGGCTTCCAGAATCAATCCTCAGTTATGTTCCCAGGCTACAGGGTTCCAGAATAAAACCTCAGTCATGTTCCCAGTCCACAGGGTTCCAGAACCAAGGCTCAGTCAGGTTCCCGGGTCACAGTATTCCACAATCTAAACAGATGTCATGTTCCAAGGCCTCAGGGTTCCAGAATCCACCCATGTCATGTTCCCGGGCCACAGGGTTCCAGAATCAATCCTCAGTTATGTTCCCAGGCTACAGGGTTCCAGAATAAAACCTCAGTCATATTCCCAGTTCACAGGTTTCCTGAACCAAGGCTCAGTCAAGTTCCCAGGCCACAGTATTCCACAATCTAAACAGATTTCATGTTCCCAGGCCTCAGGGTTCCAGAATCCACCCATGTCATGTTAACAGGACACAGGGTTCCAGAATAAAACCTCAGTCATGTTCCCAGTCCACAGGGGTCCAGAACCAAGGCTCAGTCAGGTTCCCGGGGCACAGTATTCCACAATCTAAACAGATGTCATGTTCCCAGGCCACAGGGATCCAGAATCAAACCTCAGTCATGTTGCCAGGCCATAGGGTACCACCATCAAACCTCAGTCATATTCCCAGGCCTAAGGTTTCCAGAATCAAACCGATTTCATGTTTCCAGGCAACAGGGTACCAGAATCCAAACCGATGTCATGTTCCCAGGGCACAGGATTCCACACTCTAACATCAGTCATGTTCCCAGGCCAATGGTTTCCAGAATCAAACCTAAGTCATATTCCCAGGCCACATGGTTCCAGAATCAAACCTCAGTCGTGTTCCCAGGACACAGGGTTCCAGAATAAAACCTCAGTCATTTTCCCTGGACACAGGTTTCAGAAATCAAATCCCAGTCATGTTCCCAGGCCACAGGGTTCCAGAATCAATCCTCAGTTATGTTCCCAGGCTACAGGGTTCCAGAATAAAACGTCAGTCATGTTCCCAGTCCACAGGGTTCCAGAACCAAGGCTCAGTCACGTTCCCAGGGCACAGTATTCCACAATCTAAACAGATGTCATGTTCCCAGGCCTCAGGGTTCCAGAATCCACCCATGTCATGTTCCCAGGCCACAGGGTTCCAGAATCAATCCTCAGTTATGTTCCCAGGCTACAAGGTTCCAGAATAAAACCTCAGTCATGTTCCTAGTCCACAGGGTTCCAGAATCCACCGTTGTCATGTGCCCAGGCCACAGGGTTCCAGAATCAATCCTCAGTTATGGTCCCAGGCTACAGGGTTCCAGAATAAAACCTCAGTCATGTTCCCAGTCCACAGGGTTCCAGAACCAAGGCTCAGTCAGGTTCCCGGGGCACAGTATTCCACAATCTAAACAGATGTCATGTTCCCAGGCCACAGGTTTCCAGAATCATGCCTCAGTCATGTTCCCAGGCCACAGGCATCCAGAATCAAACCTCAGTCATCCTGCCAGGCCATAGGGTACCACAATCAAACCTCAGTCATATTCCCAGACCTCAGGTTTACAGAATCAAACCGATTTCATGTTCCCAGGCAACAGGGTACCAGAATCCAAACCGATGTCATGTTCCCAGGCCACAGGATTCCACATTCTAACATCAGTCATGTTCCCAGGCCAATGGTTTCCAGAATCAAACCTCAGTCATATTCCCAGGCCACATGGTTACAGAATCAAACCTCAGTCGTGTTCCCAGGACACAGGGTTCCAGAATAAAACCTCAGTCATGTTCCCTGGACACAGGTTTCAGAAATCAAATCCCAGTCATGTTCCCAGGCCACAGGGTTCCACAATTAAACCTCAGTCATATTCCCAGGCCAGAGGGTTCCACAATCAAACCTCAGTCCTGTTGCCAGGCCACGGTTCCACCATCAAGCCTCAGTCATGTTCCCAGGTCAGAGTGTTCCACAATCTAACCTAAGTCATCTTGCCAAGCCACAGGGTTCCACCATCAAACCTCAGGCATATTGCCAGGCCACAGTGTTCCACCATCAAGCCTCACTCATGTTCCCAAGCCTGAGGGTTCCACTATCAAACCTCAATCATGTTGCCAGGCCACAGGATTCAACCATGAAACCTCAGTCATGTTCCCAGTAAACAGGGCTCCAGAATCAAACCAATGTCATGTTCCCATGCCACGGGGTTCCAGTATCAGGCCTCAGTCATGGTCCCCGTGCACAGGGTTCCAAATCAAACCTCAGTCATGTTGCCAGTCCACAGGTTTCTGCCATCAAACCTCAGTCATGTTCCCAGTAAACAGGGCTCCAGAATCAAGCCTCAGTCATTTTGCCAGGCCAGAGTGTTCCACCATCAAACCTCAGTCATGATCCCAGGCCACATGTTTCCACAATGAAACCTCAGTCATTTTCCCAGGCCAAAGGTTTCCAGAATCAAACCTCAGTCATATTCCCAGGACACATGGTTCCAGAATCAACCTGAGTCATGTTCGAAGGCCACAGGTTTCAACAATCAAACCTCAGTCATGTTCCCAGGACACAGGTGTCCAGAATCAAACCTCAGTCATGTTCCCAGAGAACAGGCTTCCAGAAACAAACCTCAGTCATGTTCCCAAGCCACAGGGTTGCAGAATCAAACCTCAGTCTTGTTCCCAGGATACAGGTGTCCAGAATCAAACCGCAGTCATGTTCCCAGGGAACAGGCTTCCAGAAACAAACCTCAGTCATGTTCCCAGGCCACAGGGTTTCAGAGTCAAACTTCAGTCTTGTTCCCAGGACACAGGTTTCCAGAATCAACCAGATATCATGTTCCCTGGCCACAGTCTTCCAGAATCAATCCTCAGTCATGTTGCCAGGCCACAGGTTTCCACCATCAAACCTCAGACATGTTGCCAGGCCACAGGGTACCAGAGTCAAACCGTTCGCAGGTTCCCAGGCCACAGAGTTCCAGAATCCACCGATGTCATGCGGCCAGGCCACAGGGTTCCAGAATCAATCCTCAGTTATGTTCGCAGGCTACAGGGTTCCGGAATATAACCTCAGTCATGTTCCCAGTCCACAGGGTTCCAGAATCAAGGCTCAGTCAGGTACCCGGGGCACAGTATTCCACAATCTAAACGGATGTCATGTTCCCAGGCCTCAGGGTTCCAGAATCCACCCATGTCATGTTCCCAGGCCACAGGGTTCCAGAATCAATCCTCAGTTATGTTCCCAGGCTACAGGGTTCCAGAATAAAACCTCAGTCATATTCCCAGTACATAGGGTTCCAGAACCAAGGCTCAGTCAGGTTCCCGGGTCACAGTATTCCACAAGCTAAACAGATGTCTTGTTCCCAGGCCTCAGGGTTCCAGAATCCACCCATGTTATGTTCCCAGGCCACAGGGTTCCAGAATCAATCCTCAGTTATGTTCCCAGGCTACAGGGTTCTAGAATAAAACCTCAGTCATGTTCCTAGTGCACAGTGTTCCAGAACCAAGGCTCAGTCAGGTTCCCGGGCCAAAGTATTCCACAATCTAAACAGATGTCATGTTTCCAGGCCACAGGTCTTCAAAATCACGCCTCAGTCATTTTCCCAGGCCACAGAGATCCAGAATCAAACCTCAGTCATGTTGCAAGGCCTCAGATTTCCGGAATCAAACCGATTTCGTGTTCCCAGGCCACAGGGTTCCAGAGTCAAACCGTTCGCAGGTTCCCAGGCCACAGTGTTCCAGAATCCACCGATGTCATGTTCCCAGGCCACAGGCTTCCAGAATCAATCCTCAGTTATGTTCCCAGGCTACAGGGTTCCAGAATAAAACCTCAGTCATTATCCCAGTCCACAGGGTTCCAGAACCAAGGCTCAGTCAGGTTCCCGGGCCACAGTATTCCACAATCTAAACAGATGTCATGTTCCAAGGCCTCAGGGTTCCAGAATCCACCCATGTCATGTTCCTGGGCCACAGGGTTCCAAAGTGAATCCTCAGTTATGTTCCCAGGCTACACGGCTCCAGAATAAAACCTCAGTCATATTCCCAGTCCACAGGTTTCCAGAACCAAGGCTCAGTCAAGTTCCCAGGCCACAGTATTCCACAATCTAAACAGATTTCATGTTCCCAGGCCTCAGGGTTCCAGAATCCACCCATGTCATGTTAACAGGACACAGGGTTCCAGAATAAAACCTCAGTCATGTTCCCAGTCCACAGGGGTCCAGAACCAAGGCTCAGTCAGGTTCCCGGGGCACAGTATTCCACAATCTAAACAGATGTCATGTTCCCAGGCCACAGGGATCCAGAATCAAACCTCAGTCATGTTGCCAGGCCATAGGGTACCACCATCAAACCTCAGTCATATTCCCAGGCCTAAGGTTTCCAGAATCAAACCGATTTCATGTTTCCAGGCAACAGGGTACCAGAATCCAAACCGAGGTCATGTTCCCAGGGCACAGGATTCCACACTCTAACATCAGTCATGTTCCCAGGCCAATGGTTTCCAGAATCAAACCTAAGTCATATTCCCAGGCCACATGGTTCCAGAATCAAACTTCAGTCGTGTTCCCAGGACACAGGGTTCCAGAATAAAACCTCAGTCATTTTCCCTGGACACAGGTTTCAGAAATCAAATCCCAGTCATGTTCCCAGGCCACAGGGTTCCAGAATCAATCCTCAGTTATGTTCCCAGGCTACAGTGTTCCAGAATAAAACGTCAGTCATGTTCCCAGTCCACAGGGTTCCAGAACCAAGGCTCAGTCACGTTCCCAGGGCACAGTATTCCACAATCTAAACAGATGTCATGTTCCCAGGCCTCAGGGTTCCAGAATCCACCCATGTCATGTTCCCAGGCCACAGGGTTCCAGAATCAATCCTCAGTTATGTTCCCAGGCTACAAGGT
The DNA here is from genome assembly GCF_965194825.1 of Balaenoptera physalus. Lineage (NCBI taxonomy): Eukaryota > Metazoa > Chordata > Mammalia > Artiodactyla > Balaenopteridae > Balaenoptera > Balaenoptera physalus. Next base: position 398,878 of record NW_028125938.1, on the reverse strand, counting down.
TCCAGAATAAAACCTCAGTCATGTTCCTAGTCCACAGGGTTCCAGAATCCACCGTTGTCATGTGCCCAGGCCACAGGGTTCCAGAATCAATCCTCAGTTATGGTCCCAGGCTACAGGGTTCCAGAATAAAACCTCAGTCATGTTCCCAGTCCACAGGGTTCCAGAACCAAGGCTCAGTCAGGTTCCCGGGGCACAGTATTCCACAATCTAAACAGATGTCATGTTCCCAGGCCACAGGTTTCCAGAATCATGCCTCAGTCATGTTCCCAGGCCACAGGCATCCAGAATCAAACCTCAGTCATCCTGCCAGGCCATAGGGTACCACAATCAAACCTCAGTCATATTCCCAGACCTCAGGTTTACAGAATCAAACCGATTTCATGTTCCCAGGCAACAGGGTACCAGAATCCAAACCGATGTCATGTTCCCAGGCCACAGGATTCCACATTCTAACATCAGTCATGTTCCCAGGCCAATGGTTTCCAGAATCAAACCTCAGTCATATTCCCAGGCCACATGGTTACAGAATCAAACCTCAGTCGTGTTCCCAGGACACAGGGTTCCAGAATAAAACCTCAGTCATGTTCCCTGGACACAGGTTTCAGAAATCAAATCCCAGTCATGTTCCCAGGCCACAGGGTTCCACAATTAAACCTCAGTCATATTCCCAGGCCAGAGGGTTCCACAATCAAACCTCAGTCCTGTGGCCAGGCCACGGTTCCACCATCAAGCCTCAATCATGTTCCCAGGTCAGAGTGTTCCACAATCTAACCTAAGTCATCTTGCCAAGCCACAGGGTTCCACCATCAAACCTCAGGCATATTGCCAGGCCACAGTGTTCCACCATCAAGCCTCACTCATGTTCCCAAGCCTGAGGGTTCCACTATCAAACCTCAATCATGTGGCCAGGCCACAGGATTCAACCATGAAACCTCAGTCATGTTCCCAGTAAACAGGGCTCCAGAATCAAACCAATGTCATGTTCCCATGCCACGGGGTTCCAGTATCAGGCCTCAGTCATGGTCCCCGTGCACAGGGTTCCAAATCAAACCTCAGTCATGTTGCCAGTCCACAGGTTTCTGCCATCAAACCTCAGTCATGTTCCCAGTAAACAGGGCTCCAGAATCAAGCCTCAGTCATTTTGCCAGGCCAGAGTGTTCCACCATCAAACCTCAGTCATGATCCCAGGCCACATGTTTCCACAATGAAACCTCAGTCATTTTCCCAGGCCAAAGGATTCCAGAATCAAACCTCAGTCATATTCCCAGGACACATGGTTCCAGAATCAACCTGAGTCATGTTCGAAGGCCACAGGTTTCAACAATCAAACCTCAGTCATGTTCCCAGGACACAGGTGTCCAGAATCAAACCTCAGTCATGTTCCCAGAGAACAGGCTTCCAGAAACAAACCTCAGTCATGTTCCCAAGCCACAGGGTTGCAGAATCAAACCTCAGTCTTTTTCCCAGGACACAGGTGTCCAGAATCAAACCGCATTCATGTTCCCAGGGAACAGGCTTACAGAAACAAACCTCAGTCATGTTCCCAAGCCACAGGGTTCCAGAATCAAACCTCAGTCATGTTCCCAGGACACAGGTTTCCAGAATCAACCAGATATCATGTTCCCGGGCCACAGTCTTCCAGAATCAATCCTCAGTCATGTTGCCAGGCCACAGGTTTCCACCATCAAACCTCAGACATGTTCCCAGGCCACAGGGTACCAGAGTCAAACCGTTCGCAGGTTCCCAGGCCACAGAGTTCCAGAATCCACCGATGTCATGCGGCCAGGCCACAGGGTTCCAGAATCAATCCTCAGTTATGTTCGCAGGCTACAGGGTTCCGGAATAAAACCTCAGTCATGTTCCCAGTCCACAGGGTTCCAGAATCAAGGCTCAGTCAGGTACCCGGGGCACAGTATTCCACAATCTAAACAGATGTCATGTTCCAAGGCCTCAGGGTTCCAGAATCCACCCATGTCATGTTCCCAGGACACAGGGTTCCAGAATCAATCCTCAGTTATGTTCCCAGGCTACAGGGTTCCAGAATAAAACCTCAGTCATATTCCCAGTACATAGGGTTCCAGAACCAAGGCTCAGTCAGGTTCCCGGGTCACAGTATTCCACAATCTAAACAGATGTCTTGTTCCCAGGCCTCAGGGTTCCAGAATCCACCCATGTTATGTTCCCAGGCCACAGGGTTCCAGAATCAATCCTCAGTTATGTTCCCAGGCTACAGGGTTCCAGAATAAAACCTCAGTCATGTTCCTAGTGCACAGTGTTCCAGAACCAAGGCTCAGTCAGGTTCCCAGGCCAAAGTATTCCACAATCTAAACAGATGTCATGTTTCCAGGCCACAGGTCTTCAGAATCACGCCTCAGTCATTTTCCCAGGCCACAGAGATCCAGAATCAAACCTCAGTCATGTTGCCAGGCCTCAGATTTCCGGAATCAAACCGATTTTGTGTTCCCAGGCCACAGGGTTCCAGAGTCAAACCATTCGCAGGTTCCCAGGCCACAGTGTTCCAGAATCCACCGATGTCATGTTCCCAGGCCACAGGCTTCCAGAATCAATCCTCAGTTATGTTCCCAGGCTACAGGGTTCCAGAATAAAACCTCAGTCATGTTCCCAGTCCACAGGGTTCCAGAACCAAGGCTCAGTCAGGTTCCCGGGCCACAGTATTCCACAATCTAAACAGATGCCATGTTCCAAGGCCTCAGGTTTCCAGAATCCACCCATGTCATGTTCCTGGGCCACAGGGTTCCAAAGTGAATCCTCAGTTATGTTCCCAGGCTACACGGCTCCAGAATAAAACCTCAGTCATATTCCCAGTCCACAGGTTTCCAGAACCAAGGCTCAGTCAAGTTCCCAGGCCACAGTATTCCACAATCTAAACAGATTTCATGTTCCCAGGCCTCAGGGTTCCAGAATCCACCCATGTCATGTTAACAGGACACAGGCTTCCAGAATAAAACCTCAGTCATGTTCCCAGTCCACAGGGGTCCAGAACCAAGGCTCAGTCAGGTTCCCGGGGCACAGTATTCCACAATCTAAACAGATGTCATGTTCCCAGGCCACAGGGATCCAGAATCAAACCTCAGTCATGTTGCCAGGCCATAGGGTACCACCATCAAACCTCAGTCATATTCCCAGGCCTAAGGTTTCCAGAATCAAACCGATTTCATGTTTCCAGGCAACAGGGTACCAGAATCCAAACCGATGTCATGTTCCCAGGGCACAGGATTCCACACTCTAACATCAGTCATGTTCCCAGGCCAATGGTTTCCAGAATCAAACCTAAGTCATATTCCCAGGCCACATGGTTCCAGAATCAAACCTCAGTCGTGTTCCCAGGACACAGGGTTCCAGAATAAAACCTCAGTCATTTTCCCTGGACACAGGTTTCAGAAATCAAATCCCAGTCATGTTCCCAGGCCACAGGGTTCCAGAATCAATCCTCAGTTATGTTCCCAGGCTACAGGGTTCCAGAATAAAACGTCAGTCATGTTCCCAGTCCACAGGGTTCCAGAACCAAGGCTCAGTCACGTTCCCAGGGCACAGTATTCCACAATCTAAACAGATGTCATGTTCCCAGGCCTCAGGGTTCCAGAATCCACCCATGTCATGTTCCCAGGCCACAGGGTTCCAGAATCAATCCTCAGTTATGTTCCCAGGCTACAAGGTTCCAGAATAAAACCTCAGTCATGTTCCTAGTCCACAGGGTTCCAGAATCCACCGTTGTCATGTGCCCAGGCCACAGGGTTCCAGAATCAATCCTCAGTTATGGTCCCAGGCTACAGGGTTCCAGAATAAAACCTCAGTCATGTTCCCAGTCCACAGGGTTCCAGAACCAAGGCTCAGTCAGGTTCCCGGGGCACAGTATTCCACAATCTAAACAGATGTCATGTTCCCAGGCCACAGGTTTCCAGAATCATGCCTCAGTCATGTTCCCAGGCCACAGGCATCCAGAATCAAACCTCAGTCATGTTGCCAGGCCATAGGGTACCACAATCAAACCTCAGTCATATTCCCAGACCTCAGGTTTACAGAATCAAACCGATTTCATGTTCCCAGGCAACAGGGTACCAGAATCCAAACCGATGTCATGTTCCCAGGCCACAGGATTCCACATTCTAACATCAGTCATGTTCCCAGGCCAATGGTTTCCAGAATCAAACCTCAGTCATATTCCCAGGCCACATGGTTACAGAATCAAACCTCAGTCGTGTTCCCAGGACACAGGGTTCCAGAATAAAACCTCAGTCATGTTCCCTGGACACAGGTTTCAGAAATCAAATCCCAGTCATGTTCCCAGGCCACAGGGTTCCACAATTAAACCTCAGTCATATTCCCAGGCCAGAGGGTTCCACAATCAAACCTCAGTCCTGTTGCCAGGCCACGGTTCCACCATCAAGCCTCAGTCATGTTCCCAGGTCAGAGTGTTCCACAATCTAACCTAAGTCATCTTGCCAAGCCACAGGGTTCCACCATCAAACCTCAGGCATATTGCCAGGCCACAGTGTTCCACCATCAAGCCTCACTCATGTTCCCAAGCCTGAGGGTTCCACTATCAAACCTCAATCATGTGGCCAGGCCACAGGATTCAACCATGAAACCTCAGTCATGTTCCCAGTAAACAGGGCTCCAGAATCAAACCAATGTCATGTTCCCATGCCACGGGGTTCCAGTATCAGGCCTCAGTCATGGTCCCCGTGCACAGGGTTCCAAATCAAACCTCAGTCATGTTGCCAGTCCACAGGTTTCTGCCATCAAACCTCAGTCATGTTCCCAGTAAACAGGGCTCCAGAATCAAGCCTCAGTCATTTTGCCAGGCCAGAGTGTTCCACCATCAAACCTCAGTCATGATCCCAGGCCACATGTTTCCACAATGAAACCTCAGTCATTTTCCCAGGCCAAAGGATTCCAGAATCAAACCTCAGTCATATTCCCAGGACACATGGTTCCAGAATCAACCTGAGTCATGTTCGAAGGCCACAGGTTTCAACAATCAAACCTCAGTCATGTTCCCAGGACACAGGTGTCCAGAATCAAACCTCAGTCATGTTCCCAGAGAACAGGCTTCCAGAAACAAACCTCAGTCATGTTCCCAAGCCACAGGGTTGCAGAATCAAACCTCAGTCTTTTTCCCAGGACACAGGTGTCCAGAATCAAACCGCATTCATGTTCCCAGGGAACAGGCTTACAGAAACAAACCTCAGTCATGTTCCCAAGCCACAGGGTTCCAGAATCAAACCTCAGTCATGTTCCCAGGACACAGGTTTCCAGAATCAACCAGATATCATGTTCCCGGGCCACAGTCTTCCAGAATCAATCCTCAGTCATGTTGCCAGGCCACAGGTTTCCACCATCAAACCTCAGACATGTTCCCAGGCCACAGGGTACCAGAGTCAAACCGTTCGCAGGTTCCCAGGCCACAGAGTTCCAGAATCCACCGATGTCATGCGGCCAGGCCACAGGGTTCCAGAATCAATCCTCAGTTATGTTCGCAGGCTACAGGGTTCCGGAATAAAACCTCAGTCATGTTCCCAGGCCACAGGGTTCCAGAATCAAGGCTCAGTCAGGTACCCGGGGCACAGTATTCCACAATCTAAACGGATGTCATGTTCCCAGGCCTCAGGGTTCCAGAATCCACCCATGTCATGTTCCCAGGCCACAGGGTTCCAGAATCAATCCTCAGTTATGTTCCCAGGCTACAGGGTTCCAGAATAAAACCTCAGTCATATTCCCAGTACATAGGGTTCCAGAACCAAGGCTCAGTCAGGTTCCCGGGTCACAGTATTCCACAAGCTAAACAGATGTCTTGTTCCCAGGCCTCAGGGTTCCAGAATCCACCCATGTTATGTTCCCAGGCCACAGGGTTCCAGAATCAATCCTCAGTTATGTTCCCAGGCTACAGGGTTCCAGAATAAAACCTCAGTCATGTTCCTAGTGCACAGTGTTCCAGAACCAAGGCTCAGTCAGGTTCCCGGGCCAAAGTATTCCACAATCTAAACAGATGTCATGTTTCCAGGCCACAGGTCTTCAAAATCACGCCTCAGTCATTTTCCCAGGCCACAGAGATCCAGAATCAAACCTCAGTCATGTTGCAAGGCCTCAGATTTCCGGAATCAAACCGATTTCGTGTTCCCAGGCCACAGGGTTCCAGAGTCAAACCGTTCGCAGGTTCCCAGGCCACAGTGTTCCAGAATCCACCGATGTCATGTTCCCAGGCCACAGGCTTCCAGAATCAATCCTCAGTTATGTTCCCAGGCTACAGGGTTCCAGAATAAAACCTCAGTCATGTTCCCAGTCCACAGGGTTCCAGAACCAAGGCTCAGTCAGGTTCCCGGGCCACAGTATTCCACAATCTAAACAGATGTCATGTTCCAAGGCCTCAGGGTTCCAGAATCCACCCATGTCATGTTCCTGGGCCACAGGGTTCCAAAGTGAATCCTCAGTTATGTTCCCAGGCTACACGGCTCCAGAATAAAACCTCAGTCATATTCCCAGTCCACAGGTTTCCAGAACTAAGGCTCAGTCAAGTTCCCAGAACACAGTATTCCACAATCTAAACAGATTTCATGTTCCCAGGCCTCAGGGTTCCAGAATCCACCCATGTCATGTTAACAGGACACAGGGTTCCAGAATAAAACCTCAGTCATGTTCCCAGTCCACAGGGGTCCAGAACCAAGGCTCAGTCAGGTTCCCGGGGCACAGTATTCCACAATCTAAACAGATGTCATGTTCCCAGGCCACAGGGATCCAGAATCAAACCTCAGTCATGTTGCCAGGCCATAGGGTACCACCATCAAACCTCAGTCATATTCCCAGGACTAAGGTTTCCAGAATCAAACCGATTTCATGTTTCCAGGCAACAGGGTACCAGAATCCAAACCGATGTCATGTTCCCAGGGCACAGGATTCCACACTCTAACATCAGTCATGTTCCCAGGCCAATGGTTTCCAGAATCAAACCTAAGTCATATTCCCAGGCCACATGGTTCCAGAATCAAACCTCAGTCGTGTTCCCAGGACACAGGGTTCCAGAATAAAACCTCAGTCATTTTCCCTGGACACAGGTTTCAGAAATCAAATCCCAGTCATGTTCCCAGGCCACAGGGTTCCAGAATCAATCCTCAGTTATGTTCCCAGGCTACAGGGTTCCAGAATAAAACGTCAGTCATGTTCCCAGTCCACAGGGTTCCAGAACCAAGGCTCAGTCACGTTCCCAGGGCACAGTATTCCACAATCTAAACAGATGTCATGTTCCCAGGCCTCAGGGTTCCAGAATCCACCCATGTCATGTTCCCAGGCCACAGGGTTCCAGAATCAATCCTCAGTTATGTTCCCAGGCTACAAGGTTCCAGAATAAAACCTCAGTCATGTTCCTAGTCCACAGGGTTCCAGAATCCACCGTTGTCATGTGCCCAGGCCACAGGGTTCCAGAATCAATCCTCAGTTATGGTCCCAGGCTACAGGGTTCCAGAATAAAACCTCAGTCATGTTCCCAGTCCACAGGGTTCCAGAACCAAGGCTCAGTCAGGTTCCCGGGGCACAGTATTCCACAATCTAAACAGATGTCATGTTCCCAGGCCACAGGTTTCCAGAATCATGCCTCAGTCATGTTCCCAGGCCACAGGCATCCAGAATCAAACCTCAGTCATGTTGCCAGGCCATAGGGTACCACAATCAAACCTCAGTCATATTCCCAGACCTCAGGTTTACAGAATCAAACCGATTTCATGTTCCCAGGCAACAGGGTACCAGAATCCAAACCGATGTCATGTTCCCAGGCCACAGGATTCCACATTCTAACATCAGTCATGTTCCCAGGCCAATGGTTTCCAGAATCAAACCTCAGTCATATTCCCAGGCCACATGGTTACAGAATCAAACCTCAGTCGTGTTCCCAGGACACAGGGTTCCAGAATAAAACCTCAGTCATGTTCCCTGGACACAGGTTTCAGAAATCAAATCCCAGTCATGTTCCCAGGCCACAGGGTTCCACAATTAAACCTCAGTCATATTCCCAGGCCAGAGGGTTCCACAATCAAACCTCAGTCCTGTTGCCAGGCCACGGTTCCACCATCAAGCCTCAGTCATGTTCCCAGGTCAGAGTGTTCCACAATCTAACCTAAGTCATCTTGCCAAGCCACAGGGTTCCACCATCAAACCTCAGGCATATTGCCAGGCCACAGTGTTCCACCATCAAGCCTCACTCATGTTCCCAAGCCTGAGGGTTCCACTATCAAACCTCAATCATGTGGCCAGGCCACAGGATTCAACCATGAAACCTCAGTCATGTTCCCAGTAAACAGGGCTCCAGAATCAAACCAATGTCATGTTCCCATGCCACGGGGTTCCAGTATCAGGCCTCAGTCATGGTCCCCGTGCACAGGGTTCCAAATCAAACCTCAGTCATGTTGCCAGTCCACAGGTTTCTGCCATCAAACCTCAGTCATGTTCCCAGTAAACAGGGCTCCAGAATCAAGCCTCAGTCATTTTGCCAGGCCAGAGTGTTCCACCATCAAACCTCAGTCATGATCCCAGGCCACATGTTTCCACAATGAAACCTCAGTCATTTTCCCAGGCCAAAGGTTTCCAGAATCAAACCTCAGTCATATTCCCAGGACACATGGTTCCAGAATCAACCTGAGTCATGTTCGAAGGCCACAGGTTTCAACAATCAAACCTCAGTCATGTTCCCAGGACACAGGTGTCCAGAATCAAACCTCAGTCATGTTCCCAGAGAACAGGCTTCCAGAAACAAACCTCAGTCATGTTCCCAAGCCACAGGGTTGCAGAATCAAACCTCAGTCTTGTTCCCAGGATACAGGTGTCCAGAATCAAACCGCATTCATGTTCCCAGGGAACAGGCTTCCAGAAACAAACCTCAGTCATGTTCCCAGGCCACAGGGTTTCAGAGTCAAACTTCAGTCTTGTTCCCAGGACACAGGTTTCCAGAATCAACCAGATATCATGTTCCCTGGCCACAGTCTTCCAGAATCAATCCTCAGTCATGTTGCCAGGCCACAGGTTTCCACCATCAAACCTCAGACATGTTCCCAGGCCACAGGGTACCAGAGTCAAACCGTTCGCAGGTTCCCAGGCCACAGAGTTCCAGAATCCACCGATGTCATGCGGCCAGGCCACAGGGTTCCAGAATCAATCCTCAGTTATGTTCGCAGGCTACAGGGTTCCGGAATAAAACCTCAGTCATGTTCCCAGTCCACAGTGTTCCAGAATCAAGGCTCAGTCAGGTACCCGGGGCACAGTATTCCACAATCTAAACAGATGTCATGTTCCAAGGCCTCAGGGTTCCAGAATCCACCCATGTCATGTTCCCAGGCCTCAGGGTTCCAGAATCCACCCATGTTATGTTCCCAGGCCACAGGGTTCCAGAATCAATCCTCAGTTATGTTCCCAGGCTACAGGGTTCCAGAATAAAACCTCAGTCATGTTCCTAGTGCACAGTGTTCCAGAACCAAGGCTCAGTCAGGTTCCCAGGCCAAAGTATTCCACAATCTAAACAGATGTCATGTTTCCAGGCCACAGGTCTTCAGAATCACGCCTCAGTCATTTTCCCAGGCCACAGAGATCCAGAATCAAACCTCAGTCATGTTGCCAGGCCTCAGATTTCCGGAATCAAACCGATTTCGTGTTCCCAGGCCACAGGGTTCCAGAGTCAAACCATTCGCAGGTTCCCAGGCCACAGTGTTCCAGAATCCACCGATGTCATGTTCCCAGGCCACAGGCTTCCAGAATCAATCCTCAGTTATGTTCCCAGGCTACAGGGTTCCAGAATAAAACCTCAGTCATGTTCCCAGTCCACAGGGTTCCAGAACCAAGGCTCAGTCAGTTCCCGGGCCACAGTATTCCACAATCTAAACAGATGTCATGTTCCAAGGCCTCAGGTTTCCAGAATCCACCCATGTCATGTTCCTGGGCCACAGGGTTCCAAAGTGAATCCTCAGTTATGTTCCCAGGCTACACGGCTCCAGAATAAAACCTCAGTCATATTCCCAGTCCACAGGTTTCCAGAACCAAGGCTCAGTCAAGTTCCCAGGCCACAGTATTCCACAATCTAAACAGATTTCATGTTCCCAGGCCTCAGGGTTCCAGAATCCACCCATGTCATGTTAACAGGACACAGGGTTCCAGAATAAAACCTCAGTCATGTTCCCAGTCCACAGGGGTCCAGAACCAAGGCTCAGTCAGGTTCCCGGGGCACAGTATTCCACAATCTAAACAGATGTCATGTTCCCAGGACACAGGGATCCAGAATCAAACCTCAGTCATGTTGCCAGGCCATAGGGTACCACCATCAAACCTCAGTCATATTCCCAGGCCTAAGGTTTCCAGAATCAAACCGATTTCATGTTTCCAGGCAACAGGGTACCAGAATCCAAACCGATGTCATGTTCCCAGGGCACAGGATTCCACACTCTAACATCAGTCATGTTCCCAGGCCAATGGTTTCCAGAATCAAACCTAAGTCATATTCCCAGGCCACATGGTTCCAGAATCAAACCTCAGTCGTGTTCCCAGGACACAGGGTTCCAGAATAAAACCTCAGTCATTTTCCCTGGACACAGGTTTCAGAAATCAAATCCCAGTCATGTTCCCAGGCCACAGGGTTCCAGAATCAATCCTCAGTTATGTTCCCAGGCTACAGGGTTCCAGAATAAAACGTCAGTCATGTTCCCAGTCCACAGGGTTCCAGAATCAAGGCTCAGTCACGTTCCCAGGGCACAGTATTCCACAATCTAAACAGATGTCATGTTCCCAGGCCTCAGGGTTCCAGAATCCACCCATGTCATGTTCCCAGGCCACAGGGTTCCAGAATCAATCCTCAGTTATGTTCCCAGGCCACAGGGTTCCGGAATAAAACCTCAGTCATGTTCCCAGTCCACAGGGTTCCAGAATCAAGGCTCAGTCAGGTACCCGGGGCACAGTATTCCACAATCTAAACAGATGTCATGTTCCCAGGCCTCAGGGTTCCAGAATCCACCCATGTCATGTTCCCAGGCCACAGGGTTCCAGAATCAATCCTCAGTTATGTTCCCAGGCTACAGGGTTCCAGAATAAAACCTCAGTCATGTTCCTAGTCCACAGGGTTCCAGAATCCACCGTTGTCATGTGCCCAGGCCACAGGGTTCCAGAATCAATCCTCAGTTATGGTCCCAGGCTACAGGGTTCCAGAATAAAACCTCAGTCATGTTCCCAGTCCACAGGGTTCCAGAACCAAGGCTCAGTCAGGTTCCCGGGGCACAGTATTCCACAATCTAAACAGATGTCATGTTCCCAGGCCACAGGTTTCCAGAATCATGCCTCAGTCATGTTCCCAGGCCACAGGCATCCAGAATCAAACCTCAGTCATGTTGCCAGGCCATAGGGTACCACAATCAAACCTCAGTCATATTTCCAGACCTCAGGTTTACAGAATCAAACCGATTTCATGTTCCCAGGCAACAGGGTACCAGAATCCAAACCGATGTCATGTTCCCAGGCCACAGGATTCCACATTCTAACATCAGTCATGTTCCCAGGCCAATGGTTTCCAGAATCAAACCTCAGTCATATTCCCAGGCCACATGGTTACAGAATCAAACCTCAGTCGTGTTCCCAGGACACAGGGTTCCAGAATAAAACCTCAGTCATGTTCCCTGGACACAGGTTTCAGAAATCAAATCCCAGTCATGTTCCCAGGCCACAGGGTTCCACAATTAAACCTCAGTCATATTCCCAGGCCAGAGGGTTCCACAATCAAACCTCAGTCCTGTTGCCAGGCCACGGTTCCACCATCAAGCCTCAGTCATGTTCCCAGGTCAGAGTGTTCCACAATCTAACCTAAGTCATCTTGCCAAGCCACAGGGTTCCACCATCAAACCTCAGGCATATTGCCAGGCCACAGTGTTCCACCATCAAGCCTCACTCATGTTCCCAAGCCTGAGGGTTCCACTATCAAACCTCAATCATGTTGCCAGGCCACAGGATTCAACCATGAAACCTCAGTCATGTTCCCAGTAAACAGGGCTCCAGAATCAAACCAATGTCATGTTCCCATGCCACGGGGTTCCAGTATCAGGCCTCAGTCATGGTCCCCGTGCACAGGGTTCCAAATCAAACCTCAGTCATGTTGCCAGTCCACAGGTTTCTGCCATCAAACCTCAGTCATGTTCCCAGTAAACAGGGCTCCAGAATCAAGCCTCAGTCATTTTGCCAGGCCAGAGTGTTCCACCATCAAACCTCAGTCATGATCCCAGGCCACATGTTTCCACGATGAAACCTCAGTCATTTTCCCAGGCCAAAGTTTTCCAGAATCAAACCTCAGTCATATTCCCAGGAAACATGGTTCCAGAATCAACCTGAGTCATGTTCGAAGGCCACAGGTTTCAACAATCAAACCTCAGTCATGTTCCCAGGACACAGGTGTCCAGAATCAAACCTCAGTCATGTTCCCAGAGAACAGGCTTCCAGAAACAAACCTCAGTCATGTTCCCAAGCCACAGGGTTGCAGAATCAAACCTCAGTCTTGTTCCCAGGACACAGGTGTCCAGAATCAAACCGCAGTCATGTTCCCAGGGAACAGGCTTCCAGAAACAAACCTCAGTCATGTTCCCAGGCCACAGGGTTCCAGAATCAAACTTCAGTCTTGTTCCCAGGACACAGGTTTCCAGAATCAACCAGATATCATGTTCCCTGGCCACAGTCTTCCAGAATCAATCCTCAGTCATGTTGCCAGGCCACAGGTTTCCACCATTAAACCTCAGACATGTTCCCAGGCCACAGGGTACCAGAGTCAAACCGTTCGCAGGTTCCCAGGCCACAGAGTTCCAGAATCCACCGATGTCATGCGGCCAGGCCACAGGGTTCCAGAATCAATCCTCAGTTATGTTCGCAGGCTACAGGGTTCCGAAATAAAACCTCAGTCATGTTCCCAGTCCACAGGGTTCCAGAATCAAGGCTCAGTCAGGTACCCGGGGCACAGTATTCCACAATCTAAACAGATGTCATGTTCCAAGGCCTCAGGGTTCCAGAATCCACCCATGTCATGTTCCCAGGCCACAGGGTTCCAGAATCAATCCTCAGTTATGTTCCCAGGCTACAGGGTTCCAGAATAAAACCTCAGTCATATTCCCAGTACATAGGGTTCCAGAACCAAGGCTCAGTCAGGTTCCCGGGTCACAGTATTCCACAATCTAAACAGATGTCTTGTTCCCAGGCCTCAGGGTTCCAGAATCCACCCATGTTATGTTCCCAGGCCACAGGGTTCCAGAATCAATCCTCAGTTATGTTCCCAGGCTACAGGGTTCCAGAATAAAACCTCAGTCATGTTCCTAGTGCACAGTGTTCCAGAACCAAGGCTCAGTCAGGTTCCCGGGCCAAAGTATTCCACATTCTAAACAGATGTCATGTTTCCAGGCCACAGGTCTTCAGAATCACGCCTCAGTCATTTTCCCAGGCCACAGAGATCCAGAATCAAACCTCAGTCATGTTGCCAGGCCTCAGATTTCCGGAATCAAACCGATTTCGTGTTCCCAGGCCACAGGGTTCCAGAGTCAAACCGTTCGCAGGTTCCCAGGCCACAGTGTTCCAGAATCCACCGATGTCATGTTCCCAGGCCACAGGCTTCCAGAATCAATCCTCAGTTATGTTCCCAGGCTACAGGGTTCCAGAATAAAACCTCAGTCATGTTCCCAGTCCACAGGGTTCCAGAACCAAGGTTCAGTCAGGTTCCCGGGCCACAGTATTCCACAATCTAAACAGATGTCATGTTCCAAGGCCTCAGGTTTCCAGAATCCACCCATGTCATGTTCCTGGGCCACAGGGTTCCAAAGGGAATCCTCAGTTATGTTCCCAGGCTACACGGCTCCAGAATAAAACCTCAGTCATATTCCCAGTCCACAGGTTTCCAGAACCAAGGCTCAGTCAAGTTCCCAGGCCACAGTATTCCACAATCTAAACAGATGTCATATTCCCAGGCCTCAGGGTTCCAGAATCCACCCATGTCATGTTAACAGGACACACGGATCCAGAATAAAACCTCAGTCATATTCCCAGTCCACAGGTTTCCAGAACCAAGGCTCAGTCAGGTTCCCGGGGCAGAGTATTCCACAATCTAAACAGATGTCATGTTCCCAGGCCACATGGTTCCAGAATCAAACCTCAGTCGTGTTCCCAGGACACAGGGTTCCAGAATAAAACCTCAGTCATTTTCCCTGGACACAGGTTTCAGAAATCAAATCCCAGTCATGTTCCCAGGCCACAGGGTTCCAGAATCAATCCTCAGTTATGTTCCCAGGCTACAGGGTTCCAGAATAAAACGTCAGTCATGTTCCCAGCCCACAGGGTTCCAGAACCAAGGCTCAGTCACGTTCCCAGGGCACAGTATTCCACAATCTAAACAGATGTCATGTTCCCAGGCCTCAGGGTTCCAGAATCCACCCATGTCATGTTCCCAGGCCACAGGGTTCCAGAATCAATCCTCAGTTATGTTCCCAGGCTACAAGGTTCCAGAATAAAACCTCAGTCATGTTCCTAGTCCACAGGGTTCCAGAATCCACCGTTGTCATGTGCCCAGGCCACAGGGTTCCAGAATCAATCCTCAGTTATGGTCCCAGGCTACAGGATTCCAGAATAAAACCTCAGTCATGTTCCCAGTCCACAGGGTTCCAGAACCAAGGCTCAGTCAGGTTCCCAGGGCACAGTATTCCACAATCTAAACAGATGTCATGTTCCCAGGCCACAGGTTTCCAGAATCATGCCTCAGTCATGTTCCCAGGCCACAGGCATCCAGAATCAAACCTCAGTCATGTTGCCAGGCCATAGGGTACCACAATCAAACCTCAGTCATATTCCCAGACCTCAGGTTTACAGAATCAAACCGATTTCATGTTCCCAGGCAACAGGGTACCAGAATCCAAACCGATGTCATGTTCCCAGGCCACAGGATTCCACATTCTAACATCAGTCATGTTCCCAGGCCAATGGTTTCCAGAATCAAACCTCAGTCATATTCCCAGGCCACATGGTTACAGAATCAAACCTCAGTCGTGTTCCCAGGACACAGGGTTCCAGAATAAAACCTCAGTCATGTTCCCTGGACACAGGTTTCAGAAATCAAATCCCAGTCATGTTCCCAGGCCACAGGGTTCCACAATTAAACCTCAGTCATATTCCCAGGCCAGAGGGTTCCACAATCAAACCTCAGTCCTGTTGCCAGGCCACGGTTCCACCATCAAGCCTCAGTCATGTTCCCAGGTCAGAGTGTTCCACAATCTAACCTAAGTCATCTTGCCAAGCCACAGGGTTCCACCATCAAACTTCAGGCATATTGCCAGGCCACAGTGTTCCACCATCAAGCCTCACTCATGTTCCCAAGCCTGAGGGTTCCACTATCAAACCTCAATCATGTTGCCAGGCCACAGGATTCAACCATGAAACCTCAGTCATGTTCCCAGTAAACAGGGCTCCAGAATCAAACCAATGTCATGTTCCCATGCCACGGGGTTCCAGTATCAGGCCTCAGTCATGGTCCCCGTGCACAGGGTTCCAAATCAAACCTCAGTCATGTTGCCAGTCCACAGGTTTCTGCCATCAAACCTCAGTCATGTTCCCAGTAAACAGGGCTCCAGAATCAAGCCTCAGTCATTTTGCCAGGCCAGAGTGTTCCACCATCAAACCTCAGTCATGATCCCAGGCCACATGTTTCCACAATGAAGCCTCAGTCATTTTCCCAGGACAAAGGTTTCCAGAATCAAACCTCAGTCATATTCCCAGGACACATGGTTCCAGATCAACCTGAGTCATGTTCGAAGGCCACAGGTTTCAACAATCAAACCTCAGTCATGTTCCCAGGACACAGGTGTCCAGAATCAAACCTCAGTCATGTTCCCAGAGAACAGGCTTCCAGAAACAAACCTCAGTCATGTTCCCAAGCCACAGGGTTGCAGAATCAAACCTCAGTCTTGTTCCCAGGACACAGGTGTCCAGAATCAAACCGCAGTCATGTTCCCAGGGAACAGGCTTCCAGAAACAAACCTCAGTCATGTTCCCAGGCCACAGGCTTCCAGAATCAAACTTCAGTCTTGTTCCCAGGACACAGGTTTCCAGAATCAACCAGATATCATGTTCCCTGGCCACAGTCTTCCAGAATCAATCCTCAGTCATGTTGCCAGGCCACAGGTTTCCACCATCAAACCTCAGACATGTTCCCAGGCCACAGGGTACCAGAGTCAAACCGTTCGCAGGTTCCCAGGCCACAGAGTTCCAGAATCCACCGATGTCATGCGGCCAGGCCACAGGGTTCCAGAATCAATCCTCAGTTATGTTCGCAGGCTACAGGGTTCCGGAATAAAACCTCAGTCATGTTCCCAGTCCACAGGGTTCCAGAATCAAGGCTCAGTCAGGTACCCGGGGCACAGTATTCCACAATCTAAACAGATGTCATGTTCCCAGGCCTCAGGGTTCCAGAATCCACCCATGTCATGTTCCCAGGCCACAGTGTTCCAGAATCAATCCTCAGTTATGTTCCCAGGCTACAGGGTTCCAGAATAAAAGCTCAGTCATATTCCCAGTACATAGGGTTCCACAACCAAGGCTCAGTCAGGTTCCCGGGTCACAGTATTCCACAAGCTAAACAGATGTCTTGTTCCCAGGCCTCAGGGTTCCAGAATCCACCCATGTTATGTTCCCAGGCCACAGGGTTCCAGAATCAATCCTCAGTTATGTTCCCAGGCTACAGGGTTCCAGAATAAAACCTCAGTCATGTTCCTAGTGCACAGTGTTCCAGAACCAAGGCTCAGTCAGGTTCCCGGGCCAAAGTATTCCACAATCTAAACAGATGTCATGTTTCCAGGCCACAGGTCTTCAGAATCACGCCTCAGTCATTTTCCCAGGCCACAGAGATCCAGAATCAAACCTCAGTCATGTTGCCAGGCCTCAGATTTCCGGAATCAAACCGATTTCGTGTTCCCAGGCCACAGGGTTCCAGAGTCAAACCGTTCGCAGGTTCCCAGGCCACAGTGTTCCAGAATCCACCGATGTCATGTTCCCAGGCCACAGGCTTCCAGAATCAATCCTCAGTTATGTTCCCAGGCTACAGGGTTCCAGAATAAAACCTCAGTCATGTTCCCAGTCCACAGGTTTCCTGAACCAAGGCTCAGTCAAGTTCCCAGGCCACAGTATTCCACAATCTAAACAGATTTCATGTTCCCAGGCCTCAGGGTTCCAGAATCCACCCATGTCATGTTAACAGGACACAGGGTTCCAGAATAAAACCTCAGTCATGTTCCCAGTCCACAGGGGTCCAGAACCAAGGCTCAGTCAGGTTCCCGGGGCACAGTATTCCACAATCTAAACAGATGTCATGTTCCCAGGCCACAGGGATCCAGAATCAAACCTCAGTCATGTTGCCAGGCCATAGGGTACCACCGTCAAACCTCAGTCATATTCCCAGGCCTAAGGTTTCCAGAATCAAACCGATTTCATGTTTCCAGGCAACAGGGTACCAGAATCCAAACCGATGTCATGTTCCCAGGGCACAGGATTCCACACTCTAACATCAGTCATGTTCCCAGGCCAATGGTTTCCAGAATCAAACCTAAGTCATATTCCCAGGCCACATGGTTCCAGAATCAAACCTCAGTCGTGTTCCCAGGACACAGGGTTCCAGAATAAAACCTCAGTCATTTTCCCTGGACACAGGTTTCAGAAATCAAATCCCAGTCATGTTCCCAGGCCACAGGGTTCCAGAATCAATCCTCAGTTATGTTCCCAGGCTACAGGGTTCCAGAATAAAACGTCAGTCATGTTCCCAGTCCACAGGGTTCCAGAACCAAGGCTCAGTCACGTTCCCAGGGCACAGTATTCCACAATCTAAACAGATGTCATGTTCCCAGGCCTCAGGGTTCCAGAATCCACCCATGTCATGTTCCCAGGCCACAGGGTTCCAGAATCAATCCTCAGTTATGTTCCCAGGCTACAAGGTTCCAGAATAAAACCTCAGTCATGTTCCTAGTCCACAGGGTTCCAGAATCCACCGTTGTCATGTGCCCAGGCCACAGGGTTCCAGAATCAATCCTCAGTTATGGTCCCAGGCTACAGGGTTCCAGAATAAAACCTCAGTCATGTTCCCAGTCCACAGGGTTCCAGAACCAAGGCTCAGTCAGGTTCCCGGGGCACAGTATTCCACAATCTAAACAGATGTCATATTCCCAGGCCACAGGTTTCCAGAATCATGCCTCAGTCATGTTCCCAGGCCACAGGCATCCAGAATCAAACCTCAGTCATGTTGCCAGGCCATAGGGTACCACAATCAAACCTCAGTCATATTCCCAGACCTCAGGTTTACAGAATCAAACCGATTTCATGTTCCCAGGCAACAGGGTACCAGAATCCAAACCGATGTCATGTTCCCAGGCCACAGGATTCCACATTCTAACATCAGTCATGTTCCCAGGCCAATGGTTTCCAGAATCAAACCTCAGTCATATTCCCAGGCCACATGGTTACAGAATCAAACCTCAGTCGTGTTCCCAGGACACAGGGTTCCAGAATAAAACCTCAGTCATGTTCCCTGGACACAGGTTTCAGAAATCAAATCCCAGTCATGTTCCCAGGCCACAGGGTTCCACAATTAAACCTCAGTCATATTCCCAGGCCAGAGGGTTCCACAATCAAACCTCAGTCCTGTTGCCAGGCCACGGTTCCACCATCAAGCCTCAGTCATGTTCCCAGGTCAGAGTGTTCCACAATCTAACCTAAGTCATCTTGCCAAGCCACAGGGTTCCACCATCAAACCTCAGGCATATTGCCAGGCCACAGTGTTCCACCATCAAGCCTCACTCATGTTCCCAAGCCTGAGGGTTCCACTATCAAACCTCAATCATGTTGCCAGGCCACAGGATTCAACCATGAAACCTCAGTCATGTTCCCAGTAAACAGGGCTCCAGAATCAAACCAATGTCATGTTCCCATGCCACGGGGTTCCAGTATCAGGCCTCAGTCATGGTCCCCGTGCACAGGGTTCCAAATCAAACCTCAGTCATGTTGCCAGTCCACAGGTTTCTGCCATCAAACCTCAGTCATGTTCCCAGTAAACAGGGCTCCAGAATCAAGCCTCAGTCATTTTGCCAGGCCAGAGTGTTCCACCATCAAACCTCAGTCATGATCCCAGGCCACATGTTTCCACAATGAAACCTCAGTCATTTTCCCAGGCCAAAGGATTCCAGAATCAAACCTCAGTCATATTCCCAGGACACATGGTTCCAGAATCAACCTGAGTCATGTTCGAAGGCCACAGGTTTCAACAATCAAACCTCAGTCATGTTCCCAGGACACAGGTGTCCAGAATCAAACCTCAGTCATGTTCCCAGAGAACAGGCTTCCAGAAACAAACCTCAGTCATGTTCCCAAGCCACAGGGTTGCAGAATCAAACCTCAGTCTTTTTCCCAGGACACAGGTGTCCAGAATCAAACCGCATTCATGTTCCCAGGGAACAGGCTTACAGAAACAAACCTCAGTCATGTTCCCAAGCCACAGGGTTCCAGAATCAAACCTCAGTCATGTTCCCAGGACACAGGTTTCCAGAATCAACCAGATATCATGTTCCCGGGCCACAGTCTTCCAGAATCAATCCTCAGTCATGTTGCCAGGCCACAGGTTTCCACCATCAAACCTCAGACATGTTCCCAGGCCACAGGGTACCAGAGTCAAACCGTTCGCAGGTTCCCAGGCCACAGAGTTCCAGAATCCACCGATGTCATGCGGCCAGGCCACAGGGTTCCAGAATCAATCCTCAGTTATGTTCGCAGGCTACAGGGTTCCGGAATAAAACCTCAGTCATGTTCCCAGTCCACAGGGTTCCAGAATCAAGGCTCAGTCAGGTACCCGGGGCACAGTATTCCACAATCTAAACAGATGTCATGTTCCAAGGCCTCAGGGTTCCAGAATCCACCCATGTCATGTTCCCAGGACACAGGGTTCCAGAATCAATCCTCAGTTATGTTCCCAGGCTACAGGGTTCCAGAATAAAACCTCAGTCATATTCCCAGTACATAGGGTTCCAGAACCAAGGCTCAGTCAGGTTCCCGGGTCACAGTATTCCACAATCTAAACAGATGTCTTGTTCCCAGGCCTCAGGGTTCCAGAATCCACCCATGTTATGTTCCCAGGCCACAGGGTTCCAGAATCAATCCTCAGTTATGTTCCCAGGCTACAGGGTTCCAGAATAAAACCTCAGTCATGTTCCTAGTGCACAGTGTTCCAGAACCAAGGCTCAGTCAGGTTCCCAGGCCAAAGTATTCCACAATCTAAACAGATGTCATGTTTCCAGGCCACAGGTCTTCAGAATCACGCCTCAGTCATTTTCCCAGGCCACAGAGATCCAGAATCAAACCTCAGTCATGTTGCCAGGCCTCAGATTTCCGGAATCAAACCGATTTCGTGTTCCCAGGCCACAGGGTTCCAGAGTCAAACCATTCGCAGGTTCCCAGGCCACAGTGTTCTAGAATCCACCGATGTCATGTTCCCAGGCCACAGGCTTCCAGAATCAATCCTCAGTTATGTTCCCAGGCTACAGGGTTCCAGAATAAAACCTCAGTCATGTTCCCAGTCCACAGGGTTCCAGAACCAAGGCTCAGTCAGGTTCCCGGGCCACAGTATTCCACAATCTAAACAGATGTCATGTTCCAAGGCCTCAGGTTTCCAGAATCCACCCATGTCATGTTCCTGGGCCACAGGGTTCCAAAGTGAATCCTCAGTTATGTTCCCAGGCTACACGGCTCCAGAATAAAACCTCAGTCATATTCCCAGTCCACAGGTTTCCAGAACCAAGGCTCAGTCAAGTTCCCAGGCCACAGTATTCCACAATCTAAACAGATTTCATGTTCCCAGGCCTCAGGGTTCCAGAATCCACCCGTGTCATGTTAACAGGACACAGGGTTCCAGAATAAAACCTCAGTCATGTTCCCAGTCCACAGGGGTCCAGAACCAAGGCTCAGTCAGGTTCCCGGGGCACAGTATTCCACAATCTAAACAGATGTCATGTTCCCAGGCCACAGGGATCCAGAATGAAACCTCAGTCATGTTGCCAGGCCATAGGGTACCACCATCAAACCTCAGTCATATTCCCAGGCCTAAGGTTTCCAGAATCAAACCGATATCATGTTTCCAGGCAACAGGGTACCAGAATCCAAACCGATGTCATGTTCCCAGGGCACAGGATTCCACACTCTAACATCAGTCATGTTCCCAGGCCAATGGTTTCCAGAATCAAACCTAAGTCATATTCCCAGGCCACATGGTTCCAGAATCAAACCTCAGTCGTGTTCCCAGGACACAGGGTTCCAGAATAAAACCTCAGTCATTTTCCCTGGACACAGGTTTCAGAAATCAAATCCCAGTCATGTTCCCAGGCCACAGGGTTCCAGAATCAATCCTCAGTTATGTTCCCAGGCTACAGGGTTCCAGAATAAAACGTCAGTCATGTTCCCAGTCCACAGGGTTCCAGAACCAAGGCTCAGTCACGTTCCCAGGGCACAGTATTCCACAATCTAAACAGATGTCATGTTCCCAGGCCTCAGGGTTCCAGAATCCACCCATGTCATGTTCCCAGGCCACAGGGTTCCAGAATCAATCCTCAGTTATGTTCCCAGGCTACAAGGTTCCAGAATAAAACCTCAGTCATGTTCCTAGTCCACAGGGTTCCAGAATCCACCGTTGTCATGTGCCCAGGCCACAGGGTTCCAGAATCAATCCTCAGTTATGGTCCCAGGCTACAGGGTTCCAGAATAAAACCTCAGTCATGTTCCCAGTCCACAGGGTTCCAGAACCAAGGCTCAGTCAGGTTCCCGGGGCACAGTATTCCACAATCTAAACAGATGTCATGTTCCCAGGCCACAGGTTTCCAGAATCATGCCTCAGTCATGTTCCCAGGCCACAGGCATCCAGAATCAAACCTCAGTCATGTTGCCAGGCCATAGGGTACCACAATCAAACCTCAGTCATATTCCCAGACCTCAGGTTTACAGAATCAAACCGATTTCATGTTCCCAGGCAACAGGGTACCAGAATCCAAACCGATGTCATGTTCCCAGGCCACAGGATTCCACATTCTAACATCAGTCATGTTCCCAGGCCAATGGTTTCCAGAATCAAACCTCAGTCATATTCCCAGGCCACATGGTTACAGAATCAAACCTCAGTCGTGTTCCCAGGACACAGGTGTCCAGAATCAAACCTCAGTCATGTTCCCAGAGAACAGGCTTCCAGAAACAAACCTCAGTCATGTTCCCAAGCCACAGGGTGGCAGAATCAAACCTCAGTCTTGTTCCCAGGATACAGGTGTCCAGAATCAAACCGCAGTCATGTTCCTAGGGAACAGGCTTCCAGAAACAAACCTCAGTCATGTTCCCAGGCCACAGGGTTCCAGAGTCAAACTTCAGTCTTGTTCCCAGGACACAGGTTTCCAGAATCAACCAGATATCATGTTCCCTGGCCACAGTCTTCCAGAATCAATCCTCAGTCATGTTGCCAGGCCACAGGTTTCCACCATCAAACCTCAGTCATGTTCCCAGTCCACAGGGTTCCAGAATCAAGGCTCAGTCAGGTACCCGGGGCACAGTATTCCACAATCTAAACAGATGTCATGTTCCCAGGCCTCAGGGTTCCAGAATCCACCCATGTCATGTTCCCAGGCCACAGGGTTCCAGAATCAATCCTCAGTTATGTTCCCAGGCTACAGGGTTCCAGAATAAAACGTCAGTCATGTTCCCAGTCCACAGGGTTCCAGAATCAAGGCTCAGTCAGGTTCCCGGGGCACAGTATTCCACAATCTAAACAGATGTCATGTTCCCAGGCCACAGGATTCCGCACTCTAACATCAGTCATGTTCCCAGGCCACATGGTTCCAGAATCAACCCTCAGTCGTTGTCCCAGGACACAGGGTTCCAGAAGAAAACCTCAGTCATGTTCCCTGGACACAGGTTTCAGTAATCAAATCCCAGTCATGTTCCCAGGCCACAGGGTTCCACAATTAAACCTCAGTCATATTCCCAGGCCAGAGGGTTCCACAATCAAACCTCAGTCCTGTTGCCAGGCCACGGTTCCACCATCAAGCCTCAGTCATGTTCCCAGGTCAGAGTGTTCCACAATCTAACCTAAGTCATCTTGCCAAGCCACAGGGTTCCACCATCAAACCTCAGGCATATTGCCAGGCCACAGTGTTCCACCATCAAGCCTCACTCATGTTCCCAAGCCTGAGGGTTCCACTATCAAACCTCAATCATGTGGCCAGGCCACAGGATTCAACCATGAAACCTCAGTCATGTTCCCAGTAAACAGGGCTCCAGAATCAAACCAATGTCATGTTCCCATGCCACGGGGTTCCAGTATCAGGCCTCAGTCATGGTCCCCGTGCACAGGGTTCCAAATCAAACCTCAGTCATGTTGCCAGTCCACAGGTTTCTGCCATCAAACCTCAGTCATGTTCCCAGTAAACAGGGCTCCAGAATCAAGCCTCAGTCATTTTGCCAGGCCAGAGTGTTCCACCATCGAACCTCAGTCATGATCCCAGGCCACATGTTTCCACAATGAAACCTCAGTCATTTTCCCAGGCCAAAGGATTCCAGAATCAAACCTCAGTCATATTCCCAGGACACATGGTTCCAGAATCAACCTGAGTCATGTTCGAAGGCCACAGGTTTCAACAATCAAACCTCAGTCATGTTCCCAGGACACAGGTGTCCAGAATCAAACCTCAGTCATGTTCCCAGAGAACAGGCTTCCAGAAACAAACCTCAGTCATGTTCCCAAGCCACAGGGTTGCAGAATCAAACCTCAGTCTTTTTCCCAGGACACAGGTGTCCAGAATCAAACCGCATTCATGTTCCCAGGGAACAGGCTTCCAGAAACAAACCTCAGTCATGTTCCCAAGCCACAGGGTTCCAGAATCAAACTTCAGTCTTGTTCCCAGGACACAGGTTTCCAGAATCAACCAGATATCATGTTCCCTGGCCACAGTCTTCCAGAATCAATCCTCAGTCATGTTGCCAGGCCACAGGTTTCCACCATCAAACCTCAGACATGTTCCCAGGCCACAGGGTACCAGAGTCAAACCGTTCGCAGGTTCCCAGGCCACAGAGTTCCAGAATCCACCGATGTCATGCGCCCAGGCCACAGGGTTCCAGAATCAATCCTCAGTTATGTTCGCAGGCTACAGGGTTCCGGAATAAAACCTCAGTCATGTTCCCAGTCCACAGGGTTCCAGAATCAAGGCTCAGTCAGGTACCCGGGGCACAGTATTCCACAATCTAAACAGATGTCATGTTCCCAGGCCTCAGGGTTCCAGAATCCACCCATGTCATGTTCCCAGGACACAGGGTTCCAGAATCAATCCTCAGTTATGTTCCCAGGCTACAGGGTTCCAGAATAAAAGCTCAGTCATATTCCCAGTACATAGGGTTCCACAACCAAGCCTCAGTCAGGTTCCCGGGTCACAGTATTCCAGAAGCTAAACAGATGTCTTGTTCCCAGGCCTCAGGGTTCCAGAATCCACCCATGTTATGTTCCCAGGCCACAGGGTTCCAGAATCAATCCTCAGTTATGTTCCCAGGCTACAGGGTTCCAGAATAAAACCTCAGTCATGTTCCTAGTGCACAGTGTTCCAGAACCAAGGCTCAGTCAGGTTCCCGGGCCAAAGTATTCCACAATCTAAACAGATGTCATGTTTCCAGGCCACAGGTCTTCAGAATCACGCCTCAGTCATTTTCCCAGGCCACAGAGATCCAGAATCAAACCTCAGTCATGTTGCCAGGCCTCAGATTTCCGGAATCAAACCGATTTCGTGTTCCCAGGCCACAGGGTTCCAGAGTCAAACCGTTCGCAGGTTCCCAGGCCACAGTGTTCCAGAATCCACCGATGTCATGTTCCCAGGCCACAGGCTTCCAGAATCAATCCTCAGTTATGTTCCCAGGCTACAGGGTTCCCGAAGAAAACCTCAGTCATGTTCCCAGTCCACAGGGTTCCAGAACCAAGGCTCAGTCAGGTTCCCGGGTCACAGTATTCCACAATCTAAACAGATGTCATGTTCCAAGGCCTCAGGGTTCCAGAATCCACCCATGTCATGTTCCCGGGCCACAGGGTTCCAGAATCAATCCTCAGTTATGTTCCCAGGCTACAGGGTTCCAGAATAAAACCTCAGTCATATTCCCAGTTCACAGGTTTCCTGAACCAAGGCTCAGTCAAGTTCCCAGGCCACAGTATTCCACAATCTAAACAGATTTCATGTTCCCAGGCCTCAGGGTTCCAGAATCCACCCATGTCATGTTAACAGGACACAGGGTTCCAGAATAAAACCTCAGTCATGTTCCCAGTCCACAGGGGTCCAGAACCAAGGCTCAGTCAGGTTCCCGGGGCACAGTATTCCACAATCTAAACAGATGTCATGTTCCCAGGCCACAGGGATCCAGAATCAAACCTCAGTCATGTTGCCAGGCCATAGGGTACCACCATCAAACCTCAGTCATATTCCCAGGCCTAAGGTTTCCAGAATCAAACCGATTTCATGTTTCCAGGCAACAGGGTACCAGAATCCAAACCGATGTCATGTTCCCAGGGCACAGGATTCCACACTCTAACATCAGTCATGTTCCCAGGCCAATGGTTTCCAGAATCAAACCTAAGTCATATTCCCAGGCCACATGGTTCCAGAATCAAACCTCAGTCGTGTTCCCAGGACACAGGGTTCCAGAATAAAACCTCAGTCATTTTCCCTGGACACAGGTTTCAGAAATCAAATCCCAGTCATGTTCCCAGGCCACAGGGTTCCAGAATCAATCCTCAGTTATGTTCCCAGGCTACAGGGTTCCAGAATAAAACGTCAGTCATGTTCCCAGTCCACAGGGTTCCAGAACCAAGGCTCAGTCACGTTCCCAGGGCACAGTATTCCACAATCTAAACAGATGTCATGTTCCCAGGCCTCAGGGTTCCAGAATCCACCCATGTCATGTTCCCAGGCCACAGGGTTCCAGAATCAATCCTCAGTTATGTTCCCAGGCTACAAGGTTCCAGAATAAAACCTCAGTCATGTTCCTAGTCCACAGGGTTCCAGAATCCACCGTTGTCATGTGCCCAGGCCACAGGGTTCCAGAATCAATCCTCAGTTATGGTCCCAGGCTACAGGGTTCCAGAATAAAACCTCAGTCATGTTCCCAGTCCACAGGGTTCCAGAACCAAGGCTCAGTCAGGTTCCCGGGGCACAGTATTCCACAATCTAAACAGATGTCATGTTCCCAGGCCACAGGTTTCCAGAATCATGCCTCAGTCATGTTCCCAGGCCACAGGCATCCAGAATCAAACCTCAGTCATGTTGCCAGGCCATAGGGTACCACAATCAAACCTCAGTCATATTCCCAGACCTCAGGTTTACAGAATCAAACCGATTTCATGTTCCCAGGCAACAGGGTACCAGAATCCAAACCGATGTCATGTTCCCAGGCCACAGGATTCCACATTCTAACATCAGTCATGTTCCCAGGCCAATGGTTTCCAGAATCAAACCTCAGTCATATTCCCAGGCCACATGGTTACAGAATCAAACCTCAGTCGTGTTCCCAGGACACAGGGTTCCAGAATAAAACCTCAGTCATGTTCCCTGGACACAGGTTTCAGAAATCAAATCCCAGTCATGTTCCCAGGCCACAGGGTTCCACAATTAAACCTCAGTCATATTCCCAGGCCAGAGGGTTCCACAATCAAACCTCAGTCCTGTTGCCAGGCCACGGTTCCACCATCAAGCCTCAGTCATGTTCCCAGGTCAGAGTGTTCCACAATCTAACCTAAGTCATCTTGCCAAGCCACAGGGTTCCACCATCAAACCTCAGGCATATTGCCAGGCCACAGTGTTCCACCATCAAGCCTCACTCATGTTCCCAAGCCTGAGGGTTCCACTATCAAACCTCAATCATGTGGCCAGGCCACAGGATTCAACCATGAAACCTCAGTCATGTTCCCAGTAAACAGGGCTCCAGAATCAAACCAATGTCATGTTCCCATGCCACGGGGTTCCAGTATCAGGCCTCAGTCATGGTCCCCGTGCACAGGGTTCCAAATCAAACCTCAGTCATGTTGCCAGTCCACAGGTTTCTGCCATCAAACCTCAGTCATGTTCCCAGTAAACAGGGCTCCAGAATCAAGCCTCAGTCATTTTGCCAGGCCAGAGTGTTCCACCATCAAACCTCAGTCATGATCCCAGGCCACATGTTTCCACAATGAAACCTCAGTCATTTTCCCAGGCCAAAGGTTTCCAGAATCAAACCTCAGTCATATTCCCAGGACACATGGTTCCAGAATCAACCTGAGTCATGTTCGAAGGCCACAGGTTTCAACAATCAAACCTCAGTCATGTTCCCAGGACACAGGTGTCCAGAATCAAACCTCAGTCATGTTCCCAGAGAACAGGCTTCCAGAAACAAACCTCAGTCATGTTCCCAAGCCACAGGGTTGCAGAATCAAACCTCAGTCTTGTTCCCAGGATACAGGTGTCCAGAATCAAACCGCAGTCATGTTCCCAGGGAACAGGCTTCCAGAAACAAACCTCAGTCATGTTCCCAGGCCACAGGGTTTCAGAGTCAAACTTCAGTCTTGTTCCCAGGACACAGGTTTCCAGAATCAACCAGATATCATGTTCCCTGGCCACAGTCTTCCAGAATCAATCCTCAGTCATGTTGCCAGGCCACAGGTTTCCACCATCAAACCTCAGACATGTTCCCAGGCCACAGGGTACCAGAGTCAAACCGTTCGCAGGTTCCCAGGCCACAGAGTTCCAGAATCCACCGATGTCATGCGGCCAGGCCACAGGGTTCCAGAATCAATCCTCAGTTATGTTCGCAGGCTACAGGGTTCCGGAATATAACCTCAGTCATGTTCCCAGTCCACAGGGTTCCAGAATCAAGGCTCAGTCAGGTACCCGGGGCACAGTATTCCACAATCTAAACGGATGTCATGTTCCCAGGCCTCAGGGTTCCAGAATCCACCCATGTCATGTTCCCAGGCCACAGGGTTCCAGAATCAATCCTCAGTTATGTTCCCAGGCTACAGGGTTCCAGAATAAAACCTCAGTCATATTCCCAGTACATAGGGTTCCAGAACCAAGGCTCAGTCAGGTTCCCGGGTCACAGTATTCCACAAGCTAAACAGATGTCTTGTTCCCAGGCCTCAGGGTTCCAGAATCCACCCATGTTATGTTCCCAGGCCACAGGGTTCCAGAATCAATCCTCAGTTATGTTCCCAGGCTACAGGGTTCTAGAATAAAACCTCAGTCATGTTCCTAGTGCACAGTGTTCCAGAACCAAGGCTCAGTCAGGTTCCCGGGCCAAAGTATTCCACAATCTAAACAGATGTCATGTTTCCAGGCCACAGGTCTTCAAAATCACGCCTCAGTCATTTTCCCAGGCCACAGAGATCCAGAATCAAACCTCAGTCATGTTGCCAGGCCTCAGATTTCCGGAATCAAAACGATTTCGTGTTCCCAGGACACAGGGTTCCAGAGTCAAACCGTTCGCAGGTTCCCAGGCCACAGTGTTCCAGAATCCACCGATGTCATGTTCCCAGGCCACAGGCTTCCAGAATCAATCCTCAGTTATGTTCCCAGGCTACAGGGTTCCAGAATAAAACCTCACTCATGTTCCCAGTCCACAGGGTTCCAGAACCAAGGCTCAGTCAGGTTCCCGGGCCACAGTATTCCACAATCTAAACAGATGTCATGTTCCAAGGCCTCAGGGTTCCAGAATCCACCCATGTCATGTTCCTGGGCCACAGGGTTCCAAAGTGAATCCTCAGTTATGTTCCCAGGCTACACGGCTCCAGAATAAAACCTCAGTCATATTCCCAGTCCACAGGTTTCCAGAACCAAGGCTCAGTCAAGTTCCCAGGCCACAGTATTCCACAATCTAAACAGATTTCATGTTCCCAGGCCTCAGGGTTCCAGAATCCACCCATGTCATGTTAACAGGACACAGGGTTCCAGAATAAAACCTCAGTCATGTTCCCAGTCCACAGGGGTCCAGAACCAAGGCTCAGTCAGGTTCCCGGGGCACAGTATTCCACAATCTAAACAGATGTCATGTTCCCAGGCCACAGGGATCCAGAATCAAACCTCAGTCATGTTGCCAGGCCATAGGGTACCACCATCAAACCTCAGTCATATTCCCAGGCCTAAGGTTTCCAGAATCAAACCGATTTCATGTTTCCAGGCAACAGGGTACCAGAATCCAAACCGAGGTCATGTTCCCAGGGCACAGGATTCCACACTCTAACATCAGTCATGTTCCCAGGCCAATGGTTTCCAGAATCAAACCTAAGTCATATTCCCAGGCCACATGGTTCCAGAATCAAACTTCAGTCGTGTTCCCAGGACACAGGGTTCCAGAATAAAACCTCAGTCATTTTCCCTGGACACAGGTTTCAGAAATCAAATCCCAGTCATGTTCCCAGGCCACAGGGTTCCAGAATCAATCCTCAGTTATGTTCCCAGGCTACAGTGTTCCAGAATAAAACGTCAGTCATGTTCCCAGTCCACAGGGTTCCAGAACCAAGGCTCAGTCACGTTCCCAGGGCACAGTATTCCACAATCTAAACAGATGTCATGTTCCCAGGCCTCAGGGTTCCAGAATCCACCCATGTCATGTTCCCAGGCCACAGGGTTCCAGAATCAATCCTCAGTTATGTTCCCAGGCTACAAGGTTCCAGAATAAAACCTCAGTCATGTTCCTAGTCCACAGGGTTCCAGAATCCACCGTTGTCATGTGCCCAGGCCACAGGGTTCCAGAATCAATCCTCAGTTATGGTCCCAGGCTACAGGGTTCCAGAATAAAACCTCAGTCATGTTCCCAGTCCACAGGGTTCCAGAACCAAGGCTCAGTCAGGTTCCCGGGGCACAGTATTCCACAATCTAAACAGATGTCATGTTCCCAGGCCACAGGTTTCCAGAATCATGCCTCAGTCATGTTCCCAGGCCACAGGCATCCAGAATCAAACCTCAGTCATCCTGCCAGGCCATAGGGTACCACAATCAAACCTCAGTCATATTCCCAGACCTCAGGTTTACAGAATCAAACCGATTTCATGTTCCCAGGCAACAGGGTACCAGAATCCAAACCGATGTCATGTTCCCAGGCCACAGGATTCCACATTCTAACATCAGTCATGTTCCCAGGCCAATGGTTTCCAGAATCAAACCTCAGTCATATTCCCAGGCCACATGGTTACAGAATCAAACCTCAGTCGTGTTCCCAGGACACAGGGTTCCAGAATAAAACCTCAGTCATGTTCCCTGGACACAGGTTTCAGAAATCAAATCCCAGTCATGTTCCCAGGCCACAGGGTTCCACAATTAAACCTCAGTCATATTCCCAGGCCAGAGGGTTCCACAATCAAACCTCAGTCCTGTGGCCAGGCCACGGTTCCACCATCAAGCCTCAGTCATGTTCCCAGGTCAGAGTGTTCCACAATCTAACCTAAGTCATCTTGCCAAGCCACAGGGTTCCACCATCAAACCTCAGGCATATTGCCAGGCCACAGTGTTCCACCATCAAGCCTCACTCATGTTCCCAAGCCTGAGGGTTCCACTATCAAACCTCAATCATGTGGCCAGGCCACAGGATTCAACCATGAAACCTCAGTCATGTTCCCAGTAAACAGGGCTCCAGAATCAAACCAATGTCATGTTCCCATGCCACGGGGTTCCAGTATCAGGCCTCAGTCATGGTCCCCGTGCACAGGGTTCCAAATCAAACCTCAGTCATGTTGCCAGTCCACAGGTTTCTGCCATCAAACCTCAGTCATGTTCCCAGTAAACAGGGCTCCAGAATCAAGCCTCAGTCATTTTGCCAGGCCAGAGTGTTCCACCATCAAACCTCAGTCATGATCCCAGGCCACATGTTTCCACAATGAAACCTCAGTCATTTTCCCAGGCCAAAGGATTCCAGAATCAAACCTCAGTCATATTCCCAGGACACATGGTTCCAGAATCAACCTGAGTCATGTTCGAAGGCCACAGGTTTCAACAATCAAACCTCAGTCATGTTCCCAGGACACAGGTGTCCAGAATCAAACCTCAGTCATGTTCCCAGAGAACAGGCTTCCAGAAACAAACCTCAGTCATGTTCCCAAGCCACAGGGTTGCAGAATCAAACCTCAGTCTTTTTCCCAGGACACAGGTGTCCAGAATCAAACCGCATTCATGTTCCCAGGGAACAGGCTTACAGAAACAAACCTCAGTCATGTTCCCAAGCCACAGGGTTCCAGAATCAAACCTCAGTCATGTTCCCAGGACACAGGTTTCCAGAATCAACCAGATATCATGTTCCCGGGCCACAGTCTTCCAGAATCAATCCTCAGTCATGTTGCCAGGCCACAGGTTTCCACCATCAAACCTCAGACATGTTCCCAGGCCACAGGGTACCAGAGTCAAACCGTTCGCAGGTTCCCAGGCCACAGAGTTCCAGAATCCACCCATGTCATGTTCCCAGGCCACAGGGTTCCAGAATCAATCCTCAGTTATGTTCCCAGGCTACAGGGTTCCAGAATAAAACCTCAGTCATATTCCCAGTACATAGGGTTCCAGAACCAAGGCTCAGTCAGGTTCCCGGGTCACAGTATTCCACAAGCTAAACAGATGTCTTGTTCCCAGGCCTCAGGGTTCCAGAATCCACCCATGTTATGTTCCCAGGCCACAGGGTTCCAGAATCAATCCTCAGTTATGTTCCCAGGCTACAGGGTTCCAGAATAAAACCTCAGTCATGTTCCTAGTGCACAGTGTTCCAGAACCAAGGCTCAGTCAGGTTCCCGGGCCAAAGTATTCCACAATCTAAACAGATGTCATGTTTCCAGGCCACAGGTCTTCAAAATCACGCCTCAGTCATTTTCCCAGGCCACAGAGATCCAGAATCAAACCTCAGTCATGTTGCAAGGCCTCAGATTTCCGGAATCAAACCGATTTCGTGTTCCCAGGCCACAGGGTTCCAGAGTCAAACCGTTCGCAGGTTCCCAGGCCACAGTGTTCCAGAATCCACCGATGTCATGTTCCCAGGCCACAGGCTTCCAGAATCAATCCTCAGTTATGTTCCCAGGCTACAGGGTTCCAGAATAAAACCTCAGTCATTATCCCAGTCCACAGGGTTCCAGAACCAAGGCTCAGTCAGGTTCCCGGGCCACAGTATTCCACAATCTAAACAGATGTCATGTTCCAAGGCCTCAGGGTTCCAGAATCCACCCATGTCATGTTCCTGGGCCACAGGGTTCCAAAGTGAATCCTCAGTTATGTTCCCAGGCTACACGGCTCCAGAATAAAACCTCAGTCATATTCCCAGTCCACAGGTTTCCAGAACCAAGGCTCAGTCAAGTTCCCAGGCCACAGTATTCCACAATCTAAACAGATTTCATGTTCCCAGGCCTCAGGGTTCCAGAATCCACCCATGTCATGTTAACAGGACACAGGCTTCCAGAATAAAACCTCAGTCATGTTCCCAGTCCACAGGGGTCCAGAACCAAGGCTCAGTCAGGTTCCCGGGGCACAGTATTCCACAATCTAAACAGATGTCATGTTCCCAGGACACAGGGATCCAGAATCAAACCTCAGTCATGTTGCCAGGCCATAGGGTACCACCATCAAACCTCAGTCATATTCCCAGGCCTAAGGTTTCCAGAATCAAACCGATTTCATGTTTCCAGGCAACAGGGTACCAGAATCCAAACCGATGTCATGTTCCCAGGGCACAGGATTCCACACTCTAACATCAGTCATGTTCCCAGGCCAATGGTTTCCAGAATCAAACCTAAGTCATATTCCCAGGCCACATGGTTCCAGAATCAAACCTCAGTCGTGTTCCCAGGACACAGGGTTCCAGAATAAAACCTCAGTCATTTTCCCTGGACACAGGTTTCAGAAATCAAATCCCAGTCATGTTCCCAGGCCACAGGGTTCCAGAATCAATCCTCAGTTATGTTCCCAGGCTACAGGGTTCCAGAATAAAACGTCAGTCATGTTCCCAGTCCACAGGGTTCCAGAACCAAGGCTCAGTCACGTTCCCAGGGCACAGTATTCCACAATCTAAACAGATGTCATGTTCCCAGGCCTCAGGGTTCCAGAATCCACCCATGTCATGTTCCCAGGCCACAGGGTTCCAGAATCAATCCTCAGTTATGTTCCCAGGCCACAGGGTTCCGGAATAAAACCTCAGTCATGTTCCCAGTCCACAGGGTTCCAGAATCAAGGCTCAGTCAGGTACCCGGGGCACAGTATTCCACAATCTAAACAGATGTCATGTTCCCAGGCCTCAGGGTTCCAGAATCCACCCATGTCATGTTCCCAGGCCACAGGGTTCCAGAATCAATCCTCAGTTATGTTCCCAGGCTACAGGGTTCCAGAATAAAACGTCAGTCATGTTCCCAGTCCACAGGGTTCCAGAATCAAGGCTCAGTCAGGTTCCCGGGGCACAGTATTCCACAATCTAAACAGATGTCATGTTCCCAGGCCACAGGATTCCGCACTCTAACATCAGTCATGTTCCCAGGCCACATGGTTCCAGAATCAAACCTCAGTCGTTGTCCCAGGACACAGGGTTCCAGAAGAAAACCTCAGTCATGTTCCCTGGACACAGGTTTCAGTAATCAAATCCCAGTCATGTTCCCAGGCCACAGGGTTCCACAATTAAACCTCAGTCATATTCCCAGGCCAGAGGGTTCCACAATCAAACCTCAGTCCTGTTGCCAGGCCACGGTTCCACCATCAAGCCTCAGTCATGTTCCCAGGTCAGAGTGTTCCACAATCTAACCTAAGTCATCTTGCCAAGCCACAGGGTTCCACCATCAAACCTCAGGCATATTGCCAGGCCACAGTGTTCCACCATCAAGCCTCACTCATGTTCCCAAGCCTGAGGGTTCCACTATCAAACCTCAATCATGTGGCCAGGCCACAGGATTCAACCATGAAACCTCAGTCATGTTCCCAGTAAACAGGGCTCCAGAATCAAACCAATGTCATGTTCCCATGCCACGGGGTTCCAGTATCAGGCCTCAGTCATGGTCCCCGTGCACAGGGTTCCAAATCAAACCTCAGTCATGTTGCCAGTCCACAGGTTTCTGCCATCAAACCTCAGTCATGTTCCCAGTAAACAGGGCTCCAGAATCAAGCCTCAGTCATTTTGCCAGGCCAGAGTGTTCCACCATCGAACCTCAGTCATGATCCCAGGCCACATGTTTCCACAATGAAACCTCAGTCATTTTCCCAGGCCAAAGGATTCCAGAATCAAACCTCAGTCATATTCCCAGGACACATGGTTCCAGAATCAACCTGAGTCATGTTCGAAGGCCACAGGTTTCAACAATCAAACCTCAGTCATGTTCCCAGGACACAGGTGTCCAGAATCAAACCTCAGTCATGTTCCCAGAGAACAGGCTTCCAGAAACAAACCTCAGTCATGTTCCCAAGCCACAGGGTTGCAGAATCAAACCTCAGTCTTTTTCCCAGGACACAGGTGTCCAGAATCAAACCGCATTCATGTTCCCAGGGAACAGGCTTACAGAAACAAACCTCAGTCATGTTCCCAAGCCACAGGGTTCCAGAATCAAACTTCAGTCTTGTTCCCAGGACACAGGTTTCCAGAATCAACCAGATATCATGTTCCCTGGCCACAGTCTTCCAGAATCAATCCTCAGTCATGTTGCCAGGCCACAGGTTTCCACCATCAAACCTCAGACATGTTCCCAGGCCACAGGGTACCAGAGTCAAACCGTTCGCAGGTTCCCAGGCCACAGAGTTCCAGAATCCACCGATGTCATGCGCCCAGGCCACAGGGTTCCAGAATCAATCCTCAGTTATGTTCGCAGGCTACAGGGTTCCGGAATAAAACCTCAGTCATGTTCCCAGTCCACAGGGTTCCAGAATCAAGGCTCAGTCAGGTACCCGGGGCACAGTATTCCACAATCTAAACAGATGTCATGTTCCCAGGCCTCAGGGTTCCAGAATCCACCCATGTCATGTTCCCAGGACACAGGGTTCCAGAATCAATCCTCAGTTATGTTCCCAGGCTACAGGGTTCCAGAATAAAAGCTCAGTCATATTCCCAGTACATAGGGTTCCACAACCAAGGCTCAGTCAGGTTCCCGGGTCACAGTATTCCAGAAGCTAAACAGATGTCTTGTTCCCAGGCCTCAGGGTTCCAGAATCCACCCATGTTATGTTCCCAGGCCACAGGGTTCCAGAATCAATCCTCAGTTATGTTCCCAGGCTACAGGGTTCCAGAATAAAACCTCAGTCATGTTCCTAGTGCACAGTGTTCCAGAACCAAGGCTCAGTCAGGTTCCCGGGCCAAAGTATTCCACAATCTAAACAGATGTCATGTTTCCAGGCCACAGGTCTTCAGAATCACGCCTCAGTCATTTTCCCAGGCCACAGAGATCCAGAATCAAACCTCAGTCATGTTGCCAGGCCTCAGATTTCCGGAATCAAACCGATTTCGTGTTCCCAGGCCACAGGGTTCCAGAGTCAAACCGTTCGCAGGTTCCCAGGCCACAGTGTTCCAGAATCCACCGATGTCATGTTCCCAGGCCACAGGCTTCCAGAATCAATCCTCAGTTATGTTCCCAGGCTACAGGGTTCCCGAAGAAAACCTCAGTCATGTTCCCAGTCCACAGGGTTCCAGAACCAAGGCTCAGTCAGGTTCCCGGGTCACAGTATTCCACAATCTAAACAGATGTCATGTTCCAAGGCCTCAGGGTTCCAGAATCCACCCATGTCATGTTCCCGGGCCACAGGGTTCCAGAATCAATCCTCAGTTATGTTCCCAGGCTACAGGGTTCCAGAATAAAACCTCAGTCATATTCCCAGTTCACAGGTTTCCTGAACCAAGGCTCAGTCAAGTTCCCAGGCCACAGTATTCCACAATCTAAACAGATTTCATGTTCCCAGGCCTCAGGGTTCCAGAATCCACCCATGTCATGTTAACAGGACACAGGGTTCCAGAATAAAACCTCAGTCATGTTCCCAGTCCACAGGGGTCCAGAACCAAGGCTCAGTCAGGTTCCCGGGGCACAGTATTCCACAATCTAAACAGATGTCATGTTCCCAGGCCACAGGGATCCAGAATCAAACCTCAGTCATGTTGCCAGGCCATAGGGTACCACCATCAAACCTCAGTCATATTCCCAGGCCTAAGGTTTCCAGAATCAAACCGATTTCATGTTTCCAGGCAACAGGGTACCAGAATCCAAACCGATGTCATGTTCCCAGGGCACAGGATTCCACACTCTAACATCAGTCATGTTCCCAGGCCAATGGTTTCCAGAATCAAACCTAAGTCATATTCCCAGGCCACATGGTTCCAGAATCAAACCTCAGTCGTGTTCCCAGGACACAGGGTTCCAGAATAAAACCTCAGTCATTTTCCCTGGACACAGGTTTCAGAAATCAAATCCCAGTCATGTTCCCAGGCCACAGGGTTCCAGAATCAATCCTCAGTTATGTTCCCAGGCTACAGGGTTCCAGAATAAAACGTCAGTCATGTTCCCAGTCCACAGGGTTCCAGAACCAAGGCTCAGTCACGTTCCCAGGGCACAGTATTCCACAATCTAAACAGATGTCATGTTCCCAGGCCTCAGGGTTCCAGAATCCACCCATGTCATGTTCCCAGGCCACAGGGTTCCAGAATCAATCCTCAGTTATGTTCCCAGGCTACAAGGTTCCAGAATAAAACCTCAGTCATGTTCCTAGTCCACAGGGTTCCAGAATCCACCGTTGTCATGTGCCCAGGCCACAGGGTTCCAGAATCAATCCTCAGTTATGGTCCCAGGCTACAGGGTTCCAGAATAAAACCTCAGTCATGTTCCCAGTCCACAGGGTTCCAGAACCAAGGCTCAGTCAGGTTCCCGGGGCACAGTATTCCACAATCTAAACAGATGTCATGTTCCCAGGCCACAGGTTTCCAGAATCATGCCTCAGTCATGTTCCCAGGCCACAGGCATCCAGAATCAAACCTCAGTCATGTTGCCAGGCCATAGGGTACCACAATCAAACCTCAGTCATATTCCCAGACCTCAGGTTTACAGAATCAAACCGATTTCATGTTCCCAGGCAACAGGGTACCAGAATCCAAACCGATGTCATGTTCCCAGGCCACAGGATTCCACATTCTAACATCAGTCATGTTCCCAGGCCAATGGTTTCCAGAATCAAACCTCAGTCATATTCCCAGGCCACATGGTTACAGAATCAAACCTCAGTCGTGTTCCCAGGACACAGGGTTCCAGAATAAAACCTCAGTCATGTTCCCTGGACACAGGTTTCAGAAATCAAATCCCAGTCATGTTCCCAGGCCACAGGGTTCCACAATTAAACCTCAGTCATATTCCCAGGCCAGAGGGTTCCACAATCAAACCTCAGTCCTGTTGCCAGGCCACGGTTCCACCATCAAGCCTCAGTCATGTTCCCAGGTCAGAGTGTTCCACAATCTAACCTAAGTCATCTTGCCAAGCCACAGGGTTCCACCATCAAACCTCAGGCATATTGCCAGGCCACAGTGTTCCACCATCAAGCCTCACTCATGTTCCCAAGCCTGAGGGTTCCACTATCAAACCTCAATCATGTTGCCAGGCCACAGGATTCAACCATGAAACCTCAGTCATGTTCCCAGTAAACAGGGCTCCAGAATCAAACCAATGTCATGTTCCCATGCCACGGGGTTCCAGTATCAGGCCTCAGTCATGGTCCCCGTGCACAGGGTTCCAAATCAAACCTCAGTCATGTTGCCAGTCCACAGGTTTCTGCCATCAAACCTCAGTCATGTTCCCAGTAAACAGGGCTCCAGAATCAAGCCTCAGTCATTTTGCCAGGCCAGAGTGTTCCACCATCAAACCTCAGTCATGATCCCAGGCCACATGTTTCCACAATGAAACCTCAGTCATTTTCCCAAGCCAAAGGTTTCCAGAATCAAACCTCAGTCATATTCCCAGGACACATGGTTCCAGAATCAACCTGAGTCATGTTCGAAGGCCACAGGTTTCAACAATCAAACCTCAGTCATGTTCCCAGGACACAGGTGTCCAGAATCAAACCTCAGTCATGTTCCCAGAGAACAGGCTTCCAGAAACAAACCTCAGTCATGTTCCCAAGCCACAGGGTTGCAGAATCAAACCTCAGTCTTGTTCCCAGGATACAGGTGTCCAGAATCAAACCGCAGTCATGTTCCCAGGGAACAGGCTTCCAGAAACAAACCTCAGTCATGTTCCCAGGCCACAGGGTTTCAGAGTCAAACTTCAGTCTTGTTCCCAGGACACAGGTTTCCAGAATCAACCAGATATCATGTTCCCTGGCCACAGTCTTCCAGAATCAATCCTCAGTCATGTTGCCAGGCCACAGGTTTCCACCATCAAACCTCAGACATGTTCCCAGGCCACAGGGTACCAGAGTCAAACCGTTCGCAGGTTCCCAGGCCACAGAGTTCCAGAATCCACCGATGTCATGCGGCCAGGCCACAGGGTTCCAGAATCAATCCTCAGTTATGTTCGCAGGCTACAGGGTTCCGGAATATAACCTCAGTCATGTTCCCAGTCCACAGGGTTCCAGAATCAAGGCTCAGTCAGGTACCCGGGGCACAGTATTCCACAATCTAAACGGATGTCATGTTCCCAGGCCTCAGGGTTCCAGAATCCACCCATGTCATGTTCCCAGGCCACAGGGTTCCAGAATCAATCCTCAGTTATGTTCCCAGGCTACAGGGTTCCAGAATAAAACCTCAGTCATATTCCCAGTACATAGGGTTCCAGAACCAAGGCTCAGTCAGGTTCCCGGGTCACAGTATTCCACAAGCTAAACAGATGTCTTGTTCCCAGGCCTCAGGGTTCCAGAATCCACCCATGTTATGTTCCCAGGCCACAGGGTTCCAGAATCAATCCTCAGTTATGTTCCCAGGCTACAGGGTTCTAGAATAAAACCTCAGTCATGTTCCTAGTGCACAGTGTTCCAGAACCAAGGCTCAGTCAGGTTCCCGGGCCAAAGTATTCCACAATCTAAACAGATGTCATGTTTCCAGGCCACAGGTCTTCAAAATCACGCCTCAGTCATTTTCCCAGGCCACAGAGATCCAGAATCAAACCTCAGTCATGTTGCAAGGCCTCAGATTTCCGGAATCAAACCGATTTCGTGTTCCCAGGCCACAGGGTTCCAGAGTCAAACCGTTCGCAGGTTCCCAGGCCACAGTGTTCCAGAATCCACCGATGTCATGTTCCCAGGCCACAGGCTTCCAGAATCAATCCTCAGTTATGTTCCCAGGCTACAGGGTTCCAGAATAAAACCTCAGTCATTATCCAGGTCCACAGGGTTCCAGAACCAAGGCTCAGTCAGGTTCCCGGGCCACAGTATTCCACAATCTAAACAGATGTCATGTTCCAAGGCCTCAGGGTTCCAGAATCCACCCATGTCATGTTCCTGGGCCACAGGGTTCCAAAGTGAATCCTCAGTTATGTTCCCAGGCTAC
This sequence comes from Balaenoptera physalus, assembly GCF_965194825.1. Taxonomy (NCBI): domain Eukaryota; kingdom Metazoa; phylum Chordata; class Mammalia; order Artiodactyla; family Balaenopteridae; genus Balaenoptera; species Balaenoptera physalus. Next base: position 359,350 of record NW_028125938.1, on the reverse strand, counting down.
ACGGCTCCAGAATAAAACCTCAGTCATATTCCCAGTCCACAGGTTTCCAGAACCAAGGCTCAGTCAAGTTCCCAGGCCACAGTATTCCACAATCTAAACAGATTTCATGTTCCCAGGCCTCAGGGTTCCAGAATCCACCCATGTCATGTTAACAGGACACAGGGTTCCAGAATAAAACCTCAGTCATGTTCCCAGTCCACAGGGGTCCAGAACCAAGGCTCAGTCAGGTTCCCGGGGCACAGTATTCCACAATCTAAACAGATGTCATGTTCCCAGGCCACAGGGATCCAGAATCAAACCTCAGTCATGTTGCCAGGCCATAGGGTACCACCATCAAACCTCAGTCATATTCCCAGGCCTAAGGTTTCCAGAATCAAACCGATTTCATGTTTCCAGGCAACAGGGTACCAGAATCCAAACCGAGGTCATGTTCCCAGGGCACAGGATTCCACACTCTAACATCAGTCATGTTCCCAGGCCAATGGTTTCCAGAATCAAACCTAAGTCATATTCCCAGGCCACATGGTTCCAGAATCAAACTTCAGTCGTGTTCCCAGGACACAGGGTTCCAGAATAAAACCTCAGTCATTTTCCCTGGACACAGGTTTCAGAAATCAAATCCCAGTCATGTTCCCAGGCCACAGGGTTCCAGAATCAATCCTCAGTTATGTTCACAGGCTACAGTGTTCCAGAATAAAACGTCAGTCATGTTCCCAGTCCACAGGGTTCCAGAACCAAGGCTCAGTCACGTTCCCAGGGCACAGTATTCCACAATCTAAACAGATGTCATGTTCCCAGGCCTCAGGGTTCCAGAATCCACCCATGTCATGTTCCCAGGCCACAGGGTTCCAGAATCAATCCTCAGTTATGTTCCCAGGCTACAAGGTTCCAGAATAAAACCTCAGTCATGTTCCTAGTCCACAGGGTTCCAGAATCCACCGTTGTCATGTGCCCAGGCCACAGGGTTCCAGAATCAATCCTCAGTTATGGTCCCAGGCTACAGGGTTCCAGAATAAAACCTCAGTCATGTTCCCAGTCCACAGGGTTCCAGAACCAAGGCTCAGTCAGGTTCCCGGGGCACAGTATTCCACAATCTAAACAGATGTCATGTTCCCAGGCCACAGGTTTCCAGAATCATGCCTCAGTCATGTTCCCAGGCCACAGGCATCCAGAATCAAACCTCAGTCATGTTGCCAGGCCATAGGGTACCACAATCAAACCTCAGTCATATTCCCAGACCTCAGGTTTACAGAATCAAACCGATTTCATGTTCCCAGGCAACAGGGTACCAGAATCCAAACCGATGTCATGTTCCCAGGCCACAGGATTCCACATTCTAACATCAGTCATGTTCCCAGGCCAATGGTTTCCAGAATCAAACCTCAGTCATATTCCCAGGCCACATGGTTACAGAATCAAACCTCAGTCGTGTTCCCAGGACACAGGGTTCCAGAATAAAACCTCAGTCATGTTCCCTGGACACAGGTTTCAGAAATCAAATCCCAGTCATGTTCCCAGGCCACAGGGTTCCACAATTAAACCTCAGTCATATTCCCAGGCCAGAGGGTTCCACAATCAAACCTCAGTCCTGTGGCCAGGCCACGGTTCCACCATCAAGCCTCAGTCATGTTCCCAGGTCAGAGTGTTCCACAATCTAACCTAAGTCATCTTGCCAAGCCACAGGGTTCCACCATCAAACCTCAGGCATATTGCCAGGCCACAGTGTTCCACCATCAAGCCTCACTCATGTTCCCAAGCCTGAGGGTTCCACTATCAAACCTCAATCATGTGGCCAGGCCACAGGATTCAACCATGAAACCTCAGTCATGTTCCCAGTAAACAGGGCTCCAGAATCAAACCAATGTCATGTTCCCATGCCACGGGGTTCCAGTATCAGGCCTCAGTCATGGTCCCCGTGCACAGGGTTCCAAATCAAACCTCAGTCATGTTGCCAGTCCACAGGTTTCTGCCATCAAACCTCAGTCATGTTCCCAGTAAACAGGGCTCCAGAATCAAGCCTCAGTCATTTTGCCAGGCCAGAGTGTTCCACCATCAAACCTCAGTCATGATCCCAGGCCACATGTTTCCACAATGAAACCTCAGTCATTTTCCCAGGCCAAAGGATTCCAGAATCAAACCTCAGTCATATTCCCAGGACACATGGTTCCAGAATCAACCTGAGTCATGTTCGAAGGCCACAGGTTTCAACAATCAAACCTCAGTCATGTTCCCAGGACACAGGTGTCCAGAATCAAACCTCAGTCATGTTCCCAGAGAACAGGCTTCCAGAAACAAACCTCAGTCATATTCCCAAGCCACAGGGTTGCAGAATCAAACCTCAGTCTTTTTCCCAGGACACAGGTGTCCAGAATCAAACCGCATTCATGTTCCCAGGGAACAGGCTTACAGAAACAAACCTCAGTCATGTTCCCAAGCCACAGGGTTCCAGAATCAAACCTCAGTCATGTTCCCAGGACACAGGTTTCCAGAATCAACCAGATATCATGTTCCCGGGCCACAGTCTTCCAGAATCAATCCTCAGTCATGTTGCCAGGCCACAGGTTTCCACCATCAAACCTCAGACATGTTCCCAGGCCACAGGGTACCAGAGTCAAACCGTTCGCAGGTTCCCAGGCCACAGAGTTCCAGAATCCACCGATGTCATGCGGCCAGGCCACAGGGTTCCAGAATCAATCCTCAGTTATGTTCGCAGGCTACAGGGTTCCGGAATAAAACCTCAGTCATGTTCCCAGTCCACAGGGTTCCAGAATCAAGGCTCAGTCAGGTACCCGGGGCACAGTATTCCACAATCTAAACAGATGTCATGTTCCAAGGCCTCAGGGTTCCAGAATCCACCCATGTCATGTTCCCAGGACACAGGGTTCCAGAATCAATCCTCAGTTATGTTCCCAGGCTACAGGGTTCCAGAATAAAACCTCAGTCATATTCCCAGTACATAGGGTTCCAGAACCAAGGCTCAGTCAGGTTCCCGGGTCACAGTATTCCACAATCTAAACAGATGTCATGTTTCCAGGCCACAGGTCTTCAGAATCACGCCTCAGTCATTTTCCCAGGCCACAGAGATACAGAATCAAACCTCAGTCATGTTGCCAGGCCTCAGATTTCCGGAATCAAACCGATTTCGTGTTCCCAGGCCACAGGGTTCCAGAGTCAAACCATTCGCAGGTTCCCAGGCCACAGTGTTCCAGAATCCACCGATGTCATGTTCCCAGGCCACAGGCTTCCAGAATCAATCCTCAGTTATGTTCCCAGGCTACAGGGTTCCAGAATAAAACCTCAGTCATGTTCCCAGTCCACAGGGTTCCAGAACCAAGGCTCAGTCAGGTTCCCGGGCCACAGTATTCCACAATCTAAACAGATGTCATGTTCCAAGTCCTCAGGTTTCCAGAATCCACCCATGTCATGTTCCTGGGCCACAGGGTTCCAAAGTGAATCCTCAGTTATGTTCCCAGGCTACACGGCTCCAGAATAAAACCTCAGTCATATTCCCAGTCCACAGGTTTCCAGAACCAAGGCTCAGTCAAGTTCCCAGGCCACAGTATTCCACAATCTAAACAGATTTCATGTTCCCAGGCCTCAGGGTTCCAGAATCCACCCATGTCATGTTAACAGGACACAGGCTTCCAGAATAAAACCTCAGTCATGTTCCCAGTCCACAGGGGTCCAGAACCAAGGCTCAGTCAGGTTCCCGGGGCACAGTATTCCACAATCTAAACAGATGTCATGTTCCCAGGCCACAGGGATCCAGAATCAAACCTCAGTCATGTTGCCAGGCCATAGGGTACCACCATCAAACCTCAGTCATATTCCCAGGCCTAAGGTTTCCAGAATCAAACCGATTTCATGTTTCCAGGCAACAGGGTACCAGAATCCAAACCGATGTCATGTTCCCAGGGCACAGGATTCCACACTCTAACATCAGTCATGTTCCCAGGCCAATGGTTTCCAGAATCAAACCTAAGTCATATTCCCAGGCCACATGGTTCCAGAATCAAACCTCAGTCGTGTTCCCAGGACACAGGGTTCCAGAATAAAACCTCAGTCATTTTCCCTGGACACAGGTTTCAGAAATCAAATCCCAGTCATGTTCCCAGGCCACAGGGTTCCAGAATCAATCCTCAGTTATGTTCCCAGGCTACAGGGTTCCAGAATAAAACGTCAGTCATGTTCCCAGTCCACAGGGTTCCAGAACCAAGGCTCAGTCACGTTCCCAGGGCACAGTATTCCACAATCTAAACAGATGTCATGTTCCCAGGCCTCAGGGTTCCAGAATCCACCCATGTCATGTTCCCAGGCCACAGGGTTCCAGAATCAATCCTCACTTATGTTCCCAGGCCACAGGGTTCCGGAATAAAACCTCAGTCATGTTCCCAGTCCACAGGGTTCCAGAATCAAGGCTCAGTCAGGTACCCGGGGCACAGTATTCCACAATCTAAACAGATGTCATGTTCCCAGGCCTCAGGGTTCCAGAATCCACCCATGTCATGTTCCCAGGCCACAGGGTTCCAGAATCAATCCTCAGTTATGTTCCCAGGCTACAGGGTTCCAGAATAAAACGTCAGTCATGTTCCCAGTCCACAGGGTTCCAGAACCAAGGCTCAGTCAGGTTCCCGGGGCACAGTATTCCACAATCTAAACAGATGTCATGTTCCCAGGCCACAGGATTCCGCACTCTAACATCAGTCATGTTCCCAGGCCACATGGTTCCAGAATCAAACCTCAGTCGTGGTCCCAGGACACAGGGTTCCAGAAGAAAACCTCAGTCATGTTCCCTGGACACAGGTTTCAGTAATCAAATCCCAGTCATGTTCCCAGGCCACAGGGTTCCACAATTAAACCTCAGTCATATTCCCAGGCCAGAGGGTTCCACAATCAAACCTCAGTCCTGTGGCCAGGCCACGGTTCCACCATCAAGCCTCAGTCATGTTCCCAGGTCAGAGTGTTCCACAATCTAACCTAAGTCATCTTGCCAAGCCACAGGGTTCCACCATCAAACCTCAGGCATATTGCCAGGCCACAGTGTTCCACCATCAAGCCTCACTCATGTTCCCAAGCCTGAGGGTTCCACTATCAAACCTCAATCATGTGGCCAGGCCACAGGATTCAACCATGAAACCTCAGTCATGTTCCCAGTAAACAGGGCTCCAGAATCAAACCAATGTCATGTTCCCATGCCACGGGGTTCCAGTATCAGGCCTCAGTCATGGTCCCCGTGCACAGGGTTCCAAATCAAACCTCAGTCATGTTGCCAGTCCACAGGTTTCTGCCATCAAACCTCAGTCATGTTCCTAGTAAACAGGGCTCCAGAATCAAGCCTCAGTCATTTTGCCAGGCCAGAGTGTTCCACCATCGAACCTCAGTCATGATCCCAGGCCACATGTTTCCACAATGAAACCTCAGTCATTTTCCCAGGCCAAAGGTTTCCAGAATCAAACCTCAGTCATATTCCCAGGACACATGGTTCCAGAATCAACCTGAGTCATGTTCGAAGGCCACAGGTTTCAACAATCAAACCTCAGTCATGTTCCCAGGACACAGGTGTCCAGAATCAAACCTCAGTCATGTTCCCAGAGAACAGGCTTCCAGAAACAAACCTCAGTCATGTTCCCAAGCCACAGGGTTGCAGAATCAAACCTCAGTCTTGTTCCCAGGACACAGGTGGCCAGAATCAAACCGCAGTCATGTTCCCAGGGAACAGGCTTCCAGAAACAAACCTCAGTCATGTTCCCAGGCCACAGGGTTCCAGAATCAAACTTCAGTCTTGTTCCCAGGACACAGGTTTCCAGAATCAACCAGATATCATGTTCCCGGGCCACAGTCTTCCAGAATCAATCCTCAGTCATGTTGCCAGGCCACAGGTTTCCACCATCAAACCTCAGACATGTTCCCAGGCCACAGAGTACCAGAGTCAAACCGTTCGCAGGTTCCCAGGCCACAGAGTTCCAGAATCCACCGATGTCATGCGGCCAGGCCACAGGGTTCCAGAATCAATCCTCAGTTATGTTCGCAGGCTACAGGGTTCCGGAATAAAACCTCAGTCATGTTCCCAGTCCACAGGGTTCCAGAATCAAGGCTCAGTCAGGTACCCGGGGCACAGTATTCCACAATCTAAACAGATGTCATGTTCCCAGGCCTCAGTGTTCCAGAATCCACCCATGTCATGTTCCCAGGCCACAGGGTTCCAGAATCAATCCTCAGTTATGTTCCCAGGCTACAGGGTTCCAGAATAAAACCTCAGTCATATTCCCAGTACATAGGGTTCCAGAACCAAGGCTCAGTCAGGTTCCCGGGTCACAGTATTCCACAATCTAAACAGATGTCATGTTTCCAGGCCACAGGTCTTCAGAATCACGCCTCAGTCATTTTCCCAGGCCCCAGAGACCCAGAATCAAACCTCAGTCATGTTGCCAGGCCTCAGATTTCCGGAATCAAACCGTTTTCGTGTTCCCAGGCCACAAGGTTCCAGAGTCAAACCGTTCGCAGGTTCCCAGGCCACAGTGTTCCAGAATCCACCGATGTCATGTTCCCAGGCCACAGGCTTCCAGAATCAATCCTCAGTTATGTTCCCAGGCTACAGGGTTCCAGAATAAAACCTCAGTCATGTTCCCAGTCCACAGGGTTCCAGAACCAAGGCTCAGTCAGGTTCCCGGGCCACAGTATTCCAAAATCTAAACAGATGTCATGTTCCAAGGCCTCAGGTTTCCAGAATCCACCCATGCCATGTTCCTGGGCCACAGGGTTCCAAAGTGAATCCTCAGTTATGTTCCCAGGCTACACGGCTCCAGAATAAAACCTCAGTCATATTCCCAGTCCACAGGTTTCCAGAACCAAGGCTCAGTCAAGTTCCCAGGCCACAGTATTCCACAATCTAAACAGATTTCATGTTCCCAGGCCTCAGGGTTCCAGAATCCACCCATGTCATGTTAACAGGACACAGGGTTCCAGAATAAAACCTCAGTCATGTTCCCAGTCCACAGGGGTCCAGAACCAAGGCTCAGTCAGGTTCCCGGGGCACAGTATTCCACAATCTAAACAGATGTCATGTTCCCAGGCCACAGGGATCCAGAATCAAACCTCAGTCATGTTGCCAGGCCATAGGGTACCACCATCAAACCTCAGTCATATTCCCAGGCCTAAGGTTTCCAGAATCAAACCGATTTCATGTTTCCAGGCAACAGGGTACCAGAATCCAAACCGATGTCATGTTCCCAGGGCACAGGATTCCACACTCTAACATCAGTCATGTTCCCAGGCCAATGGTTTCCAGAATCAAACCTAAGTCATATTCCCAGGCCACATGGTTCCAGAATCAAACCTCAGTCGTGTTCCCAGGACACAGGGTTCCAGAATAAAACCTCAGTCATTTTCCCTGGACACAGGTTTCAGAAATCAAATCCCAGTCATGTTCCCAGGCCACAGGGTTCCAGAATCAATCCTCAGTTATGTTCCCAGGCTACAGGGTTCCAGAATAAAACGTCAGTCATGTTCCCAGTCCACAGGGTTCCAGAACCAAGGCTCAGTCACGTTCCCAGGGCACAGTATTCCACAATCTAAACAGATGTCATGTTCCCAGGCCTCAGGGTTCCTGAATCCACCCATGTCATGTTCCCAGGCCACAGGGTTCCAGAATCAATCCTCAGTTATGTTCCCAGGCTACAAGGTTCCAGAATAAAACCTCAGTCATGTTCCTAGTCCACAGGGTTCCAGAATCCACCGTTGTCATGTGCCCAGGCCACAGGGTTCCAGAATCAATCCTCAGTTATGGTCCCAGGCTACAGGGTTCCAGAATAAAACCTCAGTCATGTTCCCAGTCCACAGGGTTCCAGAACCAAGGCTCAGTCAGGTTCCCGGGGCACAGTATTCCACAATCTAAAAAGATGTCATGTTCCCAGGCCACAGGTTTCCAGAATCATGCCTCAGTCATGTTCCCAGGCCACAGGCATCCAGAATCAAACCTCAGTCATGTTGCCAGGCCATAGGGTACCACAATCAAACCTCAGTCATATTCCCAGACCTCAGGTTTACAGAATCAAACCGATTTCATGTTCCCAGGCAACAGGGTACCAGAATCCAAACCGATGTCATGTTCCCAGGGCACAGGATTCCACACTCTAACATCAGTCATGTTCCCAGGCCAATGGTTTCCAGAATCAAACCTAAGTCATATTCCCAGGCCACATGGTTCCAGAATCAAACCTCAGTCGTGTTCCCAGGACACAGGGTTCCAGAATAAAACCTCAGTCATTTTCCCTGGACACAGGTTTCAGAAATCAAATCCCAGTCATGTTCCCAGGCCACAGGGTTCCAGAATCAATCCTCAGTTATGTTCCCAGGCTACAGGGTTCCAGAATAAAACGTCAGTCATGTTCCCAGTCCACAGGGTTCCAGAACCAAGGCTCAGTCACGTTCCCAGGGCACAGTATTCCACAATCTAAACAGATGTCATGTTCCCAGGCCTCAGGGTTCCAGAATCCACCCATGTCATGTTCCCAGGCCACAGGGTTCCAGAATCAATCCTCAGTTATGTTCCCAGGCCACAGGGTTCCAGAATAAAACCTCAGTCATGTTCCCAGTCCACAGGGTTCCAGAATCAAGGCTCAGTCAGGTACCCGGGGCACAGTATTCCACAATCTAAACAGATGTCATGTTCCCAGGCCTCAGGGTTCCAGAATCCACCCATGTCATGTTCCCAGGCCACAAGGTTCCAGAATCAATCCTCAGTTATGTTCCCAGGCTACAGGGTTCCAGAATAAAACGTCAGTCATGTTCCCAGTCCACAGGGTTCCAGAACCAAGGCTCAGTCAGGTTCCCGGGGCACAGTATTCCACAATCTAAACAGATGTCATGTTCCCAGGCCACAGGATTCCGCACTCTAACATCAGTCATGTTCCCAGGCCACATGGTTCCAGAATCAAACCTCAGTCGTGGTCCCAGGACACAGGGTTCCAGAAGAAAACCTCAGTCATGTTCCCTGGACACAGGTTTCAGTAATCAAATCCCAGTCATGTTCCCAGGCCACAGGGTTCCACAATTAAACCTCAGTCATATTCCCAGGCCAGAGGGTTCCACAATCAAACCTCAGTCCTGTGGCCAGGCCACGGTTCCACCATCAAGCCTCAGTCATGTTCCCAGGTCAGAGTGTTCCACAATCTAACCTAAGTCATCTTGCCAAGCCACAGGGTTCCACCATCAAACCTCAGGCATATTGCCAGGCCACAGTGTTCCACCATCAAGCCTCACTCATGTTCCCAAGCCTGAGGATTCCACTATCAAACCTCAATCATGTGGCCAGGCCACAGGATTCAACCATGAAACCTCAGTCATGTTCCCAGTAAACAGGGCTCCAGAATCAAACCAATGTCATGTTCCCATGCCACGGGGTTCCAGTATCAGGCCTCAGTCATGGTCCCCGTGCACAGGGTTCCAAATCAAACCTCAGTCATGTTGCCAGTCCACAGGTTTCTGCCATCAAACCTCAGTCATGTTCCTAGTAAACAGGGCTCCAGAATCAAGCCTCAGTCATTTTGCCAGGCCAGAGTGTTCCACCATCGAACCTCAGTCATGATCCCAGGCCACATGTTTCCACAATGAAACCTCAGTCATTTTCCCAGGCCAAAGGTTTCCAGAATCAAACCTCAGACATATTCCCAGGCCACAGGGTACCAGAGTCAAACCGTTCGCAGGTTCCCAGGCCACAGAGTTCCAGAATCCACCGATGTCATGCGGCCAGGCCACAGGGTTCCAGAATCAATCCTCAGTTATGTTCGCAGGCTACAGGGTTCCGGAATAAAACCTCAGTCATGTTCCCAGTCCACAGGGTTCCAGAATCAAGGCTCAGTCAGGTACCCGGGGCACAGTATTCCACAATCTAAACAGATGTCATGTTCCCAGGCCTCAGGGTTCCAGAATCCACTCATGTCATGTTACCAGGCCACAGGGTTCCAGAATCAATCCTCAGTTATGTTCCCAGGCTACAGGGTACCGGAATAAAACCTCAGTCATGTTCCCAGTCCACAGGGTTCCAGAATCAAGGCTCAGTCATGTACCCGGGGCACAGTATTCCACAATGTAAACAGATGTCATGTTCCCAGGCCTCAGGGTTCCAGAATCCACCCATGTCATGTTCCCAGGCCACAGGGTTCCAGAATCAATCCTCAGTTATGTTCCCAGGCTACAGGGTTCCAGAATAAAACCTCAGTCATATTCCCAGTACATAGGGTTCCAGAACCAAGGCTCAGTCAGGTTCCCGGGTCACAGTATTCCACAATCTAAACAGATGTCATGTTACCAGGCCTCAGCGTTCCAGAATCCACCCATGTTATGTTCCCAGGCCACAGGGTTCCAGAATCAATCCTCAGTTATGTTCCCAGGCTACAGGGTTCCAGAATAAAACCTCAGTCATGTTCCTAGTGCACAGTGTTACAGAACCAAGGCTCAGTCAGGTTCCCAGGCCAAAGTATTCCACAATCTAAACAGATGTCATGTTTCCAGGCCACAGGTCTTCAGAATCACGCCTCAGTCATTTTCCCAGGCCACAGAGATCCAGAATCAAACCTCAGTCATGTTTCCAGGCCTCAGATTTCCGGAATCAAACCGATTTCGTGTTCCCAGGCCACAGGGTTCCAGAGTCAAACCATTCGCAGGTTCCCAGGCCACAGTGTTCCAGAATCCACCGATGTCATGTTCCCAGGCCACAGGCTTCCAGAATCAATCCTCAGTTATGTTCCCAGGCTACAGGGTTCCAGAATAAAACCTCACTCATGTTCCCAGTCCACAGGGTTCCAGAACCAAGGCTCAGTCAGGTTCCCGGGCCACAGTATTCCGCAATCTAAACAGATGTCATGTTCCAAGGCCTCAGGTTTCCAGAATCCACCCATGTCATGTTCCTGGGCCACAGGGTTCCAAAGTGAATCCTCAGTTATGTTCCCAGGCTACACGGCTCCAGAATAAAACCTCAGTCATATTCCCAGTCCACAGGTTTCCAGAACCAAGGCTCAGTCAAATTCCCAGGCCTCAGTATTCCACAATCTAAACAGATTTCATGTTCCCAGGCCTCAGGGTTCCAGAATCCACCCATGTCATGTTAACAGGACACAGGGTTCCAGAATAAAACCTCAGTCATGTTCCCAGTCCACAGGGGTCCAGAACCAAGGCTCAGTCAGGTTCCCGGGGCACAGTATTCCACAATCTAAACAGATGTCATGTTCCCAGGCCACAGGGATCCAGAATCAAACCTCAGTCATGTTGCCAGGCCATAGGGTACCACCATCAAACCTCAGTCATATTCCCAGGCCTAAGGTTTCCAGAATCAAACCGATTTCATGTTTCCAGGCAACAGGGTACCAGAATCCAAACCGATGTCATGTTCCCAGGGCACAGGATTCCACACTCTAACATCAGTCATGTTCCCAGGCCAATGGTTTCCAGAATCAAACCTAAGTCATATTGCCAGGCCACATGGTTCCAGAATCAAACCTCAGTCGTGTTCCCAGGACACAGGGTTCCAGAATAAAACCTCAGTCATTTTCCCTGGACACAGGTTTCAGAAATCAAATCCCAGTCATGTTCCCAGGCCACAGGGTTCCAGAATCAATCCTCAGTTATGTTCCCAGGCTACAGGGTTCCAGAATAAAACGTCAGTCATGTTCCCAGTCCACAGGGTTCCAGAACCAAGGCTCAGTAACGTTCCCAGGGCACAGTATTCCACAATCTAAACAGATGTCATGTTCCCAGGCCTCAGGGTTCCTGAATCCACCCATGTCATGTTCCCAGGCCACAGGGTTCCAGAATCAATCCTCAGTTATGTTCCCAGGTTACAAGGTTTCAGAATAAAACCTCAGTCATGTTCCTAGTCCACAGGGTTCCAGAATCCACCGTTGTCATGTGCCCAGGCCACAGGGTTCCAGAATCAATCCTCAGTTATGGTCCCAGGCTACAGGGTTCCAGAATAAAATCTCATTCATGTTCCCAGTCCACAGGGTTCCAGAACCAAGGCTCAGTCAGGTTCCCGGGCCACAGTATTCCAAAATCTAAACAGATGTCATGTTCCAAGTCCTCAGGTTTCCAGAATCCACCCATGCCATGTTCCTGGGCCACAGGGTTCCAAAGTGAATCCTCAGTTATGTTCCCAGGCTACACGGCTCCAGAATAAAACCTCAGTCATATTCCCAGTCCACACGTTTCCAGAACCAAGGCTCAGTCAAGTTCCCAGGCCACAGTATTCCACAATCTAAACAGATTTCATGTTCCCAGGCCTCAGGGTTCCAGAATCCACCCATGTCATGTTAACAGGACACAGGGTTCCAGAATAAAAACTCAGTCATGTTCCCAGTCCACAGGGGTCCAGAACCAAAGCTCAGTCAGGTTCCCGGGGCACAGTATTCCACAATCTAAACAGATGTCATGTTCCCAGGCCACAGGGATCCAGAATCAAACCTCAGTCATGTTGCCAGGCCATAGGGTACCACCATCAAACCTCAGTCATATTCCCAGGCCTAAGGTTTCCAGAATCAAACCGATTTCATGTTTCCAGGCAACAGGGTACCAGAATCCAAACCGATGTCATGTTCCCAGGGCACAGGATTCCACACTCTAACATCAGTCATGTTCCCAGGCCAATGGTTTCCAGAATCAAACCTAAGTCATATTCCCAGGCCACATGGTTCCAGAATCAAACCTCAGTCGTGTTCCCAGGACACAGGGTTCCAGAATAAAACCTCAGTCATTTTCCCTGGACACAGGTTTCAGAAATCAAATCCCAGTCATGTTCCCAGGCCACAGGGTTCCAGAATCAATCCTCAGTTATGTTCCCAGGCTACAGGGTTCCAGAATAAAACGTCAGTCATGTTCCCAGTCCACAGGGTTCCAGAACCAAGGCTCAGTCACGTTCCCAGGGCACAGTATTCCACAATCTAAACAGATGTCATGTTCCCAGGCCTCAGGGTTCCTGAATCCACCCATGTCATGTTCCCAGGCCACAGGGTTCCAGAATCAATCCTCAGTTATGTTCCCAGGTTACAAGGTTTCAGAATAAAACCTCAGTCATGTTCCTAGTCCACAGGGTTCCAGAATCCACCGTTGTCATGTGCCCAGGCCACAGGGTTCCAGAATCAATCCTCAGTTATGGTCCCAGGCTACAGGGTTCCAGAATAAAACCTCAGTCATGTTCCCAGTCCACAGGGTTCCAGAACCAAGGCTCAGTCAGGTTCCCGGGGCACAGTATTCCACAATCTAAACAGATGTCATGTTCCCAGGCACAGGATTCCGCACTCTAACATCAGTCATGTTCCCAGGCCACATGGTTCCAGAATCAAACCTCAGTCGTGGTCCCAGGACACAGGGTTCCAGAAGAAATCCTCAGTCATGTTCCCTGGACACAGGTTTCAGTAATCAAATCCCAGTCATGTTCCCAGGCCACAGGGTTCCACAATTAAACCTCAGTCATATTCCCAGGCCAGAGGGTTCCACAATCAAACCTCAGTCCTGTGGCCAGGCCACGGTTCCACCATCAAGCCTCAGTCATGTTCCCAGGTCAGAGTGTTCCACAATCTAACCTAAGTCATCTTGCCAAGCCACAGGGTTCCACCATCAAACCTCAGGCATATTGCCAGGCCACAGTGTTCCACCATCAAGCCTCACTCATGTTCCCATGCCTGAGGGTTCCACTATCAAACCTCAATCATGTGGCCAGGCCACAGGATTCAACCATGAAACCTCAGTCATGTTCCCAGTAAACAGGGCTCCAGAATCAAACCAATGTCATGTTCCCATGCCACGGGGTTCCAGTATCAGGCCTCAGTCATGGTCCCCGTGCACAGGGTTCCAAATCAAACCTCAGTCATGTTGCCAGTCCACAGGTTTCTGCCATCAAACCTCAGTCATGTTCCCAGTAAACAGGGCTCCAGAATCAAGCCTCAGTCATTTTGCCAGGCCAGAGTGTTCCACCATCAAACCTCAGTCATGATCCCAGGCCACATGTTTCCACAATGAAACCTCAGTCATTTTCCCAGGCCAAAGGTTTCCAGAATCAAACCTCAGTCATATTCCCAGGACACATGGTTCCAGAATCAACCTGAGTCATGTTCGAAGGCCACAGGTTTCAACAATCAAACCTCAGTCATGTTCCCAGGACACAGGTGTCCAGAATCAAACCTCAGTCATGTTCCCAGAGAACAGGCTTCCAGAAACAAACCTCAGTCATGTTCCCAAGCCACAGGGTTGCAGAATCAAACCTCAGTCTTGTTCCCAGGACACAGGTGTCCAGAATCAAACCGCAGTCATGTTCCCAGGGAACTGGCTTCCAGAAACAAACCTCAGTCATGTTCCCAAGCCACAGGGTTGCAGAATCAAACCTCAGTCTTGTTCCCAGGACACAGGTGTCCAGAATCAAACCGCAGTCATGTTCCCAGGGAACAGGCTTCCAGAAACAAACCTCAGTCATGTTCCCAAGCCACAGGGTTGCAGAATCAAACCTCAGTCTTGTTCCCAGTCCACAGTGTTCCAGAACCAAGGCTCAGTCAGGTTCCCGGGCCAAAGTATTCCACAATCTAAACAGATGTCATGTTTCCAGGCCACAGGTCTTCAGAATCACGCCTCAGTCATTTTCCCAGGCCACAGAGATCCAGAATCAAACCTCAGTCATGTTGCCAGGCCTCAGATTTCCGGAATCAAACCGATTTCGTGTTCCCAGGCCACAGGGTTCCAGAGTCAAACCGTTCGCAGGTTCCCAGGCCACAGTGTTCCAGAATCCACCGATGTCATGTTCCCAGGCCACAGGCTTCTAGAATCAATCCTCAGTTATGTTCCCAGGCTACAGGGTTCCAGAATAAAACCTCAGTCATGTTCCCAGTCCACAGGGTTCCAGAACCAAGGCTCAGTCAAGTTCCCAGGCCACAGTATTCCACAATCTAAACAGATTTCATGTTCCCAGGCCTCAGGGTTCCAGAATCCACCCATGTCATGTTAACAGGACACAGGCTTCCAGAATAAAACCTCAGTCATGTTCCCAGTCCACAGGGGTCCAGAACCAAGGCTCAGTCAGGTTCCCGGGGCACAGTATTCCACAATCTAAACAGATGTCATGTTCCCAGGCCACAGGGATCCAGAATCAAACCTCAGTCATGTTTCCAGGCCATAGGGTACCACCATCAAACCTCAGTCATATTCCCAGGCCTAAGGTTTCCAGAATCAAACCGATTTCATGTTTCCAGGCCACAGGGTACCAGAATCCAAACCGATGTCATGTTCCCGGGGCACAGGATTCCACACTCTAACATCAGTCATGTTCCAAGGCCAATGGTTTCCAGAATCAAACCTAAGTCATATTCCCAGGCCACATGGTTCCAGAATCAAACCTCAGTCGTGTTCCCAGGACACAGGGTTCCAGAATAAAACCTCAGTCATTTTCCCTGGACACAGGTTTCAGAAATCAAATCCCAGTCATGTTCCCGGGCCACAGGGTTCCAGAATCAATCCTCAGTTATGTTCCCAGGCTACAGGGTTCCAGAATAAAACGTCAGTCATGTTCCCAGTCCACAGGGTTCCAGAACCAAGGCTCAGTCACGTTCCCAGGGCACAGTATTCCACAATCTAAACAGATGTCATGTTCCCAGGCCTCAGGGTTCCAGAATCCACCCATGTCATGTTCCCAGGCCACAGGGTTCCAGAATCAATCCTCAGTTATGTTCCCAGGCCACAGGGTTCTGGAATAAAACCTCAGTCATGTTCCCAGTCCACAGGGTTCCAGAATCAAGGCTCAGTCAGGTACCCGGGGCACAGTATTCCACAATCTAAACAGATGTCATGTTCCCAGGCCTCAGGGTTCCAGAATCCACCCATGTCATGTTCCCAGGCCACAGGGTTCCAGAATCAATCCTCAGTTATGTTCCCAGGCTACAGGGTTCCAGAATAAAACGTCAGTCATGTTCACAGTCCACAGGGCTCCAGAACCAAGGCTCAGTCAGGTTCCCGGGGCACAGTATTCCACAATCTAAACAGATGTCATGTTCCCAGGCCACAGGATTCCGCACTCTAACATCAGTCATGTTCCCAGGCCACATGGTTCCAGAATCAAACCTCAGTCGTGGTCCCAGGACACAGGGTTCCAGAAGAAAACCTCAGTCATGTTCCCTGGACACAGGTTTCAGTAATCAAATCCCAGTCATGTTCCCAGGCCACAGGGTTCCACAATTAAACCTCAGTCATATTCTCAGGCCAGAGGGTTCCACAAAAAAACCTCAGTCCTGTGGCCAGGCCACGGTTCCACCATCAAGCCTCAGTCATGTTCCCAGGTCAGAGTGTTCCACAATCTAACCTAAGTCATCTTGCCAAGCCACAGGGTTCCACCATCAAACCTCAGGCATATTGCCAGGCCACAGTGTTCCACCATCAAGCCTCACTCATGTTCCCAAGCCTGAGGGTTCCACTATCAAACCTCAATCATGTGGCCAGGCCACAGGATTCAACCATGAAACCTCAGTCATGTTCCCAGTAAACAGGGCTCCAGAATCAAACCAATTTCATGTTCCCATGCCACGGGGTTCTAGTATCAGGCCTCAGTCATGGTCCCCGTGCACAGGGTTCCAAATCAAACCTCAGTCATGTTGCCAGTCCAAAGGTTTCTGCCATCAAACCTCAGTCATGTTCCTAGTAAACAGGGCTCCAGAATCAAGCCTCAGTCATTTTGCCAGGCCAGAGTGTTCCACCATCGAACCTCAGTCATGATCCCAGGCCACATGTTTCCACAATGAAACCTCAGTCATTTTCCCAGGCCAAAGGTTTCCAGAATCAAACCTCAGTCATATTCCCAGGACACATGGTTCCAGAATCAACCTGAGTCATGTTCGAAGGCCACAGGTTTCAACAATCAAACCTCAGTCATGTTCCCAGGACACAGGTGTCCAGAATCAAACCTCAGTCATGTTCCCAGAGAACAGGCTTCCAGAAACAAACCTCAGTCATGTTCCCAAGCCACAGGGTTGCAGAATCAAACCTCAGTCTTGTTCCCAGGACACAGGTGGCCAGAATCAAACCGCAGTCATGTTCCCAGGGAACAGGCTTCCAGAAACAAACCTCAGTCATGTTCCCAGGCCACAGGGTTCCAGAATCAAACTTCAGTCTTGTTCCCAGGACACAGGTTTCCAGAATCAACCAGATATCATGTTCCCTGGCCACAGTCTTCCAGAATCAATCCTCAGTCATGTTGCCAGGCCACAGGTTTCCACCATCAAACCTCAGACATGTTCCCAGTCCACAGGGTACCAGAGTCAAACCGTTCGCAGGTTCCCAGGCCACAGAGTTCCAGAATCCACCGATGTCATGCGGCCAGGCCACAGGGTTCCAGAATCAATCCTCAGTTATGTTCGCAGGCTACAGGGTTCCGGAATAAAACCTCAGTCATGTTCCCAGTCCACAGGGTTCCAGAATCAAGGCTCAGTCAGGTACCCGGGGCACAGTATTCCACAATCTAAACAGATGTCATGTTCCCAGGCCTCAGGGTTCCAGAATCCACCCATGTCATGTTCCCAGGCCACAGGGTTCCAGAATCAATCCTCAGTTATGTTCCCAGGCTACAGGGTTCCAGAATAAAACCTCAGTCATATTCCCAGTACATAGGGTTCCAGAACCAAGGCTCAGTCAGGTTCCCGGGTCACAGTATTCCACAATCTAAACAGATGTCATGTTTCCAGGCCACAGGTCTTCAGAATCACGCCTCAGTCATTTTCCCAGGCCACAGAGACCCAGAATCAAACCTCAGTCATGTTGCCAGGCCTCAGATTTCCGGAATCAAACCGATTTCGTGTTCCCAGGCCACAGGGTTCCAGAGTCAAACCGTTCGCAGGTTCCCAGGCCACAGTGTTCCAGAATCCACCGATGTCATGTTCCCAGGCCACAGGCTTCCAGAATCAATCCTCAGTTATGTTCCCAGGCTACAGGGTTCCAGAATAAAACCACAGTCATGTTCCCAGTCCACAGGGTTCCAGAACCAAGGCTCAGTCAGGTTCCCGGGCCACAGTATTCCAAAATCTAAACAGATGTCATGTTCCAAGGCCTCAGGTTTCCAGAATCCACCCATGCCATGTTCCTGGGCCACAGGGTTCCAAAGTGAATCCTCAGTTATGTTCCCAGGCTACACGGCTCCAGAATAAAACCTCAGTCATATTCCCAGTCCACAGGTTTCCAGAACCAAGGCTCAGTCAAGTTCCCAGGCCACAGTATTCCACAATCTAAACAGATTTCATGTTCCCAGGCCTCAGGGTTCCAGAATCCACCCATGTCATGTTAACAGGACACAGGGTTCCAGAATAAAACCTCAGTCATGTTCCCAGTCCACAGGGGTCCAGAACCAAGGCTCAGTCAGGTTCCCGGGGCACAGTATTCCACAATCTAAACAGATGTCATGTTCCCAGGCCACAGGGATCCAGAATCAAACCTCAGTCATGTTGCCAGGCCATAGGGTACCACCATCAAACCTCAGTCATATTCCCAGGCCTAAGGTTTCCAGAATCAAACCGATTTCATGTTTCCAGGCAACAGGGTACCAGAATCCAAACCGATGTCATGTTCCCAGGGCACAGGATTCCACACTCTAACATCAGTCATGTTCCCAGGCCAATGGTTTCCAGAATCAAACCTAAGTCATATTCCCAGGCCACATGGTTCCAGAATCAAACCTCAGTCGTGTTCCCAGGACACAGGGTTCCAGAATAAAACCTCAGTCATTTTCCCTGGACACAGGTTTCAGAAATCAAATCCCAGTCATGTTCCCAGGCCACAGGGTTCCAGAATCAATCCTCAGTTATGTTCCCAGGCTACAGGGTTCCAGAATAAAACGTCAGTCATGTTCCCAGTCCACAGGGTTCCAGAACCAAGGCTCAGTCACGTTCCCAGGGCACAGTATTCCACAATCTAAACAGATGTCATGTTCCCAGGCCTCAGGGTTCCTGAATCCACCCATGTCATGTTCCCAGGCCACAGGGTTCCAGAATCAATCCTCAGTTATGTTCCCAGGCTACAAGGTTCCAGAATAAAACCTCAGTCATGTTCCTAGTCCACAGGGTTCCAGAATCCACCGTTGTCATGTGCCCAGGCCACAGGGTTCCAGAATCAATCCTCAGTTATGGTCCCAGGCTACAGGGTTCCAGAATAAAACCTCAGTCATGTTCCCAGTCCACAGGGTTCCAGAACCAAGGCTCAGTCAGGTTCCCGGGGCACAGTATTCCACAATCTAAACAGATGTCATGTTCCCAGGCCACAGGTTTCCAGAATCATGCCTCAGTCATGTTCCCAGGCCACAGGCATCCAGAATCAAACCTCAGTCATGTTGCCAGGCCATAGGGTACCACAATCAAACCTCAGTCATATTCCCAGACCTCAGGTTTACAGAATCAAACCGATTTCATGTTCCCAGGCAACAGGGTACCAGAATCCAAACCGATGTCATGTTCCCAGGGCACAGGATTCCACACTCTAACATCAGTCATGTTCCCAGGCCAATGGTTTCCAGAATCAAACCTAAGTCATATTCCCAGGCCACATGGTTCCAGAATCAAACCTCAGTCGTGTTCCCAGGACACAGGGTTCCAGAATAAAACCTCAGTCATTTTCCCTGGACACAGGTTTCAGAAATCAAATCCCAGTCATGTTCCCAGGCCACAGGGTTCCAGAATCAATCCTCAGTTATGTTCCCAGGCTACAGGGTTCCAGAATAAAACATCAGTCATGTTCCCAGTCCACAGGGTTCCAGAACCAAGGCTCAGTCACGTTCCCAGGGCACAGTATTCCACAATCTAAACAGATGTCATGTTCCCAGGCCTCAGGGTTCCAGAATCCACCCATGTCATGTTCCCAGGCCACAGGGTTCCAGAATCAATCCTCAGTTATGTTCCCAGGCCACAGGGTTCCGGAATAAAACCTCAGTCATGTTCCCAGTCCACAGGGTTCCAGAATCAAGGCTCAGTCAGGTACCCGGGGCACAGTATTCCACAATCTAAACAGATGTCATGTTCCCAGGCCTCAGGGTTCCAGAATCCACCCATGTCATGTTCCCAGGCCACAGGGTTCCAGAATCAATCCTCAGTTATGTTCCCAGGCTACAGGGTTCCAGAATAAAACGTCAGTCATGTTCCCAGTCCACAGGGTTCCAGAACCAAGGCTCAGTCAGGTTCCCGGGGCACAGTATTCCACAATCTAAACAGATGTCATGTTCCCAGGCCACAGGATTCCGCACTCTAACATCAGTCATGTTCCCAGGACACATGGTTCCAGAATCAAACCTCAGTCGTGGTCCCAGGACACAGGGTTCCAGAAGAAAACCTCAGTCGTGTTCCCAGGACACAGGGTTCCAGAATAAAACCTCAGTCATGTTCCCTGGACACAGGTTTCAGAAATCAAATCCCAGTCATGTTCCCAGGCCACAGGGTTCCACAATTAAACCTCAGTCATATTCCCAGGCCAGAGGGTTCCACAATCAAACCTCAGTCCTGTGGCCAGGCCACGGTTCCACCATCAAGCCTCAGTCATGTTCCCAGGTCAGAGTGTTCCACAATCTAACCTAAGTCATCTTGCCAAGCCACAGGGTTCCACCATCAAACCTCAGGCATATTGCCAGGCCACAGTGTTCCACCATCAAGCCTCACTCATGTTCCCAAGCCTGAGGGTTCCACTATCAAACCTCAATCATGTTGCCAGGCCACAGGATTCAACCATGAAACCTCAGTCATGTTCCCAGTAAACAGGGCTCCAGAATCAAACCAATGTCATGTTCCCATGCCACGGGGTTCCAGTATCAGGCCTCAGGCATGGTCCCCGTGCACAGGGTTCCAAATCAAACCTCAGTCATGTTGCCAGTCCACAGGTTTCTGCCATCAAACCTCAGTCATGTTCCCAGTAAACAGGGCTCCAGAATCAAGCCTCAGTCATTTTGCCAGGCCAGAGTGTTCCACCATCGAACCTCAGTCATGATCCCAGGCCACATGTTTCCACAATGAAACCTCAGTCATTTTCCCAGGCCAAAGGTTTCCAGAATCAAACCTCAGTCATATTCCCAGGACACATGGTTCCAGAATCAACCTGAGTCATGTTCGAAGGCCACAGGTTTCAACAATCAAACCTCAGTCATGTTCCCAGGACACAGGTGTCCAGAATCAAACCTCAGTCATGTTCCCAGAGAACAGGCTTCCAGAAACAAACCTCAGTCATGTTCCCAAGCCACAGGGTTTCAGAATCAAACCTCAGTCTTGTTCCCAGGACACAGGTGTCCAGAATCAAACCGCAGTCATGTTCCCAGGGAACAGGCTTCCAGAAACAAACCTCAGTCATGTTCCCAAGCCACAGGGTTGCAGAATCAAACCTCAGTCTTGTTCCCAGGACACAGGTGTCCAGAATCAAACCGCAGTCATGTTCCCAGGGAACAGGCTTCCAGAAACAAACCTCAGTCATGTTCCCAAGCCACAGGGTTGCAGAATCAAACCTCAGTCTTGTTCCCAGTCCACAGTGTTCCAGAACCAAGGCTCAGTCAGGTTCCCGGGCCAAAGTATTCCACAATCTAAACAGATGTCATGTTTCCAGGCCACAGGTCTTCAGAATCACGCCTCAGTCATTTTCCCAGGCCACAGAGATCCAGAATCAAACCTCAGTCATGTTGCCAGGCCTCAGATTTCCGGAATCAAACCGATTTCGTGTTCCCAGGCCACAGGGTTCCAGAGTCAAACCGTTCGCAGGTTCCCAGGCCACAGTGTTCCAGAATCCACCGATGTCATGTTCCCAGGCCACAGGCTTCTAGAATCAATCCTCAGTTATGTTCCCAGGCTACAGGGTTCCAGAATAAAACCTCAGTCATGTTCCCAGTCCACAGGGTTCCAGAACCAAGGCTCAGTCAAGTTCCCAGGCCACAGTATTCCACAATCTAAACAGATTTCATGTTCCCAGGCCTCAGGGTTCCAGAATCCACCCATGTCATGTTAACAGGACACAGGCTTCCAGAATAAAACCTCAGTCATGTTCCCAGTCCACAGGGGTCCAGAACCAAGGCTCAGTCAGGTTCCCGGGGCACAGTATTCCACAATCTAAACAGATGTCATGTTCCCAGGCCACAGGGATCCAGAATCAAACCTCAGTCATGTTTCCAGGCCATAGGGTACCACCATCAAACCTCAGTCATATTCCCAGGCCTAAGGTTTCCAGAATCAAACCGATTTCATGTTTCCAGGCCACAGGGTACCAGAATCCAAACCGATGTCATGTTCCCGGGGCACAGGATTCCACACTCTAACATCAGTCATGTTCCAAGGCCAATGGTTTCCAGAATCAAACCTAAGTCATATTCCCAGGCCACATGGTTCCAGAATCAAACCTCAGTCGTGTTCCCAGGACACAGGGTTCCAGAATAAAACCTCAGTCATTTTCCCTGGACACAGGTTTCAGAAATCAAATCCCAGTCATGTTCCCGGGCCACAGGGTTCCAGAATCAATCCTCAGTTATGTTCCCAGGCTACAGGGTTCCAGAATAAAACGTCAGTCATGTTCCCAGTCCACAGGGTTCCAGAACCAAGGCTCAGTCACGTTCCCAGGGCACAGTATTCCACAATCTAAACAGATGTCATGTTCCCAGGCCTCAGGGTTCCAGAATCCACCCATGTCATGTTCCCAGGCCACAGGGTTCCAGAATCAATCCTCAGTTATGTTCCCAGGCCACAGGGTTCTGGAATAAAACCTCAGTCATGTTCCCAGTCCACAGGGTTCCAGAATCAAGGCTCAGTCAGGTACCCGGGGCACAGTATTCCACAATCTAAACAGATGTCATGTTCCCAGGCCTCAGGGTTCCAGAATCCACCCATGTCATGTTCCCAGGCCACAGGGTTCCAGAATCAATCCTCAGTTATGTTCCCAGGCTACAGGGTTCCAGAATAAAACGTCAGTCATGTTCACAGTCCACAGGGCTCCAGAACCAAGGCTCAGTCAGGTTCCCGGGGCACAGTATTCCACAATCTAAACAGATGTCATGTTCCCAGGCCACAGGATTCCGCACTCTAACATCAGTCATGTTCCCAGGCCACATGGTTCCAGAATCAAACCTCAGTCGTGGTCCCAGGACACAGGGTTCCAGAAGAAATCCTCAGTCATGTTCCCTGGACACAGGTTTCAGTAATCAAATCCCAGTCATGTTCCCAGGCCACAGGGTTCCACAATTAAACCTCAGTCATATTCTCAGGCCAGAGGGTTCCACAAAAAAACCTCAGTCCTGTGGCCAGGCCACGGTTCCACCATCAAGCCTCAGTCATGTTCCCAGGTCAGAGTGTTCCACAATCTAACCTAAGTCATCTTGCCAAGCCACAGGGTTCCACCATCAAACCTCAGGCATATTGCCAGGCCACAGTGTTCCACCATCAAGCCTCACTCATGTTCCCAAGCCTGAGGGTTCCACTATCAAACCTCAATCATGTGGCCAGGCCACAGGATTCAACCATGAAACCTCAGTCATGTTCCCAGTAAACAGGGCTCCAGAATCAAACCAATTTCATGTTCCCATGCCACGGGGTTCCAGTATCAGGCCTCAGTCATGGTCCCCGTGCACAGGGTTCCAAATCAAACCTCAGTCATGTTGCCAGTCCACAGGTTTCTGCCATCAAACCTCAGTCATGTTCCTAGTAAACAGGGCTCCAGAATCAAGCCTCAGTCATTTTGCCAGGCCAGAGTGTTCCACCATCGAACCTCAGTCATGATCCCAGGCCACATGTTTCCACAATGAAACCTCAGTCATTTTCCCAGGCCAAAGGTTTCCAGAATCAAACCTCAGTCATATTCCCAGGACACATGGTTCCAGAATCAACCTGAGTCATGTTCGAAGGCCACAGGTTTCAACAATCAAACCTCAGTCATGTTCCCAGGACACAGGTGTCCAGAATCAAACCGCAGTCATGTTCCCAGGGAACAGGCTTCCAGAAACAAACCTCAGTCATGTTCCCAAGCCACAGGGTTGCAGAATCAAACCTCAGTCTTGTTCCCAGGACACAGGTGGCCAGAATCAAACCGCAGTCATGTTCCCAGGGAACAGGCTTCCAGAAACAAACCTCAGTCATGTTCCCAGGCCACAGGGTTCCAGAATCAAACTTCAGTCTTGTTCCCAGGACACAGGTTTCCAGAATCAACCAGATATCATGTTCCCTGGCCACAGTCTTCCAGAATCAATCCTCAGTCATGTTGCCAGGCCACAGGTTTCCACCATCAAACCTCAGACATGTTCCCAGTCCACAGGGTACCAGAGTCAAACCGTTCGCAGGTTCCCAGGCCACAGAGTTCCAGAATCCACCGATGTCATGCGGCCAGGCCACAGGGTTCCAGAATCAATCCTCAGTTATGTTCGCAGGCTACAGGGTTCCGGAATAAAACCTCAGTCATGTTCCCAGTCCACAGGGTTCCAGAATCAAGGCTCAGTCAGGTACCCGGGGCACAGTATTCCACAATCTAAACAGATGTCATGTTCCCAGGCCTCAGGGTTCCAGAATCCACCCATGTCATGTTCCCAGGCCACAGGGTTCCAGAATCAATCCTCAGTTATGTTCCCAGGCTACAGGGTTCCAGAATAAAACCTCAGTCATATTCCCAGTACATAGGGTTCCAGAACCAAGGCTCAGTCAGGTTCCCGGGTCACAGTATTCCACAATCTAAACAGATGTCATGTTTCCAGGCCACAGGTCTTCAGAATCACGCCTCAGTCATTTTCCCAGGCCACAGAGACCCAGAATCAAACCTCAGTCATGTTGCCAGGCCTCAGATTTCCGGAATCAAACCGATTTCGTGTTCCCAGGCCACAGGGTTCCAGAGTCAAACCGTTCGCAGGTTCCCAGGCCACAGTGTTCCAGAATCCACCGATGTCATGTTCCCAGGCCACAGGCTTCCAGAATCAATCCTCAGTTATGTTCCCAGGCTACAGGGTTCCAGAATAAAACCACAGTCATGTTCCCAGTCCACAGGGTTCCAGAACCAAGGCTCAGTCAGGTTCCCGGGCCACAGTATTCCAAAATCTAAACAGATGTCATGTTCCAAGGCCTCAGGTTTCCAGAATCCACCCATGCCATGTTCCTGGGCCACAGGGTTCCAAAGTGAATCCTCAGTTATGTTCCCAGGCTACACGGCTCCAGAATAAAACCTCAGTCATATTCCCAGTCCACAGGTTTCCAGAACCAAGGCTCAGTCAAGTTCCCAGGCCACAGTATTCCACAATCTAAACAGATTTCATGTTCCCAGGCCTCAGGGTTCCAGAATCCACCCATGTCAAGTTAACAGGACACAGGGTTCCAGAATAAAACCTCAGTCATGTTCCCAGTCCACAGGGGTCCAGAACCAAGGCTCAGTCAGGTTCCCGGGGCACAGTATTCCACAATCTAAACAGATGTCATGTTCCCAGGCCACAGGGATCCAGAATCAAACCTCAGTCATGTTGCCAGGCCATAGGGTACCACCATCAAACCTCAGTCATATTCCCAGGCCTAAGGTTTCCAGAATCAAACCGATTTCATGTTTCCAGGCAACAGGGTACCAGAATCCAAACCGATGTCATGTTCCCAGGGCACAGGATTCCACACTCTAACATCAGTCATGTTCCCAGGCCAATGGTTTCCAGAATCAAACCTAAGTCATATTCCCAGGCCACATGGTTCCAGAATCAAACCTCAGTCGTGTTCCCAGGACACAGGGTTCCAGAATAAAACCTCAGTCATTTTCCCTGGACACAGGTTTCAGAAATCAAATCCCAGTCATGTTCCCAGGCCACAGGGTTCCAGAATCAATCCTCAGTTATGTTCCCAGGCTACAGGGTTCCAGAATAAAACGTCAGTCATGTTCCCAGTCCACAGGGTTCCAGAACCAAGGCTCAGTCACGTTCCCAGGGCACAGTATTCCACAATCTAAACAGATGTCATGTTCCCAGGCCTCAGGGTTCCTGAATCCACCCATGTCATGTTCCCAGGCCACAGGGTTCCAGAATCAATCCTCAGTTATGTTCCCAGGCTACAAGGTTCCAGAATAAAACCTCAGTCATGTTCCTAGTCCACAGGGTTCCAGAATCCACCGTTGTCATGTGCCCAGGCCACAGGGTTCCAGAATCAATCCTCAGTTATGTTCCCAGGCTACAGGGTTCCAGAATAAAACGTCAGTCATGTTCCCAGTCCACAGGGTTCCAGAACCAAGGCTCAGTCAGGTTCCCGGGGCACAGTATTCCACAATCTAAACAGATGTCATGTTCCCAGGCCACAGGATTCCGCACTCTAACATCAGTCATGTTCCCAGGACACATGGTTCCAGAATCAAACCTCAGTCGTGGTCCCAGGACACAGGGTTCCAGAAGAAAACCTCAGTCGTGTTCCCAGGACACAGGGTTCCAGAATAAAACCTCAGTCATGTTCCCTGGACACAGGTTTCAGAAATCAAATCCCAGTCATGTTCCCAGGCCACAGGGTTCCACAATTAAACCTCAGTCATATTCCCAGGCCAGAGGGTTCCACAATCAAACCTCAGTCCTGTGGCCAGGCCACGGTTCCACCATCAAGCCTCAGTCATGTTCCCAGGTCAGAGTGTTCCACAATCTAACCTAAGTCATCTTGCCAAGCC
Organism: Balaenoptera physalus; assembly: GCF_965194825.1. NCBI lineage: Eukaryota > Metazoa > Chordata > Mammalia > Artiodactyla > Balaenopteridae > Balaenoptera > Balaenoptera physalus. The sequence goes on along the minus strand of NW_028125938.1, from coordinate 332,722 downwards.
ACAGGGTTCCACCATCAAACCTCAGGCATATTGCCAGGCCACAGTGTTCCACCATCAAGCCTCACTCATGTTCCCAAGCCTGAGGGTTCCACTATCAAACCTCAATCATGTGGCCAGGCCACAGGATTCAACCATGAAACCTCAGTCATGTTCCCAGTAAACAGGGCTCCAGAATCAAACCAATGTCATGTTCCCATGCCACGGGGTTCCAGTATCAGGCCTCAGGCATGGTCCCCGTGCACAGGGTTCCAAATCAAACCTCAGTCATGTTGCCAGTCCACAGGTTTCTGCCATCAAACCTCAGTCATGTTCCTAGTAAACAGGGCTCCAGAATCAAACCAATGTCATGTTCCCATGCCACGGGGTTCCAGTATCAGGCCTCAGGCATGGTCCCCGTGCACAGGGTTCCAAATCAAACCTCAGTCATGTTGCCAGTCCACAGGTTTCTGCCATCAAACCTCAGTCATGTTCCTAGTAAACAGGGCTCCAGAATCAAGCCTCAGTCATTTTGCCAGGCCAGAGTGTTCCACCATCGAACCTCAGTCATGATCCCAGGCCACATGTTTCCACAATGAAACCTCAGTCATTTTCCCAGGCCAAAGGTTTCCAGAATCAAACCTCAGTCATATTCCCAGGAAACATGGTTCCAGAATCAACCTGAGTCATGTTCGAAGGCCACAGGTTTCAACAATCAAACCTCAGTCATGTTCCCAGGACACAGGTGTCCAGAATCAAACCTCAGTCATGTTCCCAGAGAACAGGCTTCCAGAAACAAACCTCAGTCATGTTCCCAAGCCACAGGGTTGCAGAATCAAACCTCAGTCTTGTTCCCAGGACACAGGTGTCCAGAATCAAACCGCAGTCATGTTCCCAGGGAACAGGCTTCCAGAAACAAACCTCAGTCATGTTCCCAAGCCACAGGGTTGCAGAATCAAACCTCAGTCTTGTTCCCAGGACACAGGTGTCCAGAATCAAACCGCAGTCATGTTCCCAGGGAACAGGCTTCCAGAAACAAACCTCAGTCATGTTCCCAAGCCACAGGGTTGCAGAATCAAACCTCAGTCTTGTTCCCAGGACACAGGTGGCCAGAATCAAACCGCAGTCATGTTCCCAGGGAACAGGCTTCCAGAAACAAACCTCAGTCATGTTCCCAGGCCACAGGGTTCCAGAATCAAACTTCAGTCTTGTTCCCAGGACACAGGTTTCCAGAATCAACCAGATATCATGTTCCCTGGCCACAGTCTTCCAGAATCAATCCTCAGTCATGTTGCCAGGCCACAGGTTTCCACCATCAAACCTCAGACATGTTCCCAGTCCACAGGGTACCAGAGTCAAACCGTTCGCAGGTTCCCAGGCCACAGAGTTCCAGAATCCACCGATGTCATGCGGCCAGGCCACAGGGTTCCAGAATCAATCCTCAGTTATGTTCCCAGGCTACAGGGTTCCAGAATAAAACCTCAGTCATATTCCCAGTACATAGGGTTCCAGAACCAAGGCTCAGTCAGGTTCCCGGGTCACAGTATTCCACAATCTAAACAGATGTCATGTTTCCAGGCCACAGGTCTTCAGAATCACGCCTCAGTCATTTTCCCAGGCCACAGAGACCCAGAATCAAACCTCAGTCATGTTGCCAGGCCTCAGATTTCCGGAATCAAACCGATTTCGTGTTCCCAGGCCACAGGGTTCCAGAGTCAAACCGTTCGCAGGTTCCCAGGCCACAGTGTTCCAGAATCCACCGATGTCATGTTCCCAGGCCACAGGCTTCCAGAATCAATCCTCAGTTATGTTCCCAGGCTACAGGGTTCCAGAATAAAACCACAGTCATGTTCCCAGTCCACAGGGTTCCAGAACCAAGGCTCAGTCAGGTTCCCGGGCCACAGTATTCCAAAATCTAAACAGATGTCATGTTCCAAGGCCTCAGGTTTCCAGAATCCACCCATGCCATGTTCCTGGGCCACAGGGTTCCAAAGTGAATCCTCAGTTATGTTCCCAGGCTACACGGCTCCAGAATAAAACCTCAGTCATATTCCCAGTCCACAGGTTTCCAGAACCAAGGCTCAGTCAAGTTCCCAGGCCACAGTATTCCACAATCTAAACAGATTTCATGTTCCCAGGCCTCAGGGTTCCAGAATCCACCCATGTCATGTTAACAGGACACAGGCTTCCAGAATAAAACCTCAGTCATGTTCCCAGTCCACAGGGGTCCAGAACCAAGGCTCAGTCAGGTTCCCGGGGCACAGTATTCCACAATCTAAACAGATGTCATGTTCCCAGGCCACAGGGATCCAGAATCAAACCTCAGTCATGTTGCCAGGCCATAGGGTACCACCATCAAACCTCAGTCATATTCCCAGGCCTAAGGTTTCCAGAATCAAACCGATTTCATGTTTCCAGGCAACAGGGTACCAGAATCCAAACCGATGTCATGTTCCCAGGGCACAGGATTCCACACTCTAACATCAGTCATGTTCCCAGGCCAATGGTTTCCAGAATCAAACCTAAGTCATATTGCCAGGCCACATGGTTCCAGAATCAAACCTCAGTCGTGTTCCCAGGACACAGGGTTCCAGAATAAAACCTCAGTCATTTTCCCTGGACACAGGTTTCAGAAATCAAATCCCAGTCATGTTCCCAGGCCACAGGGTTCCAGAATCAATCCTCAGTTATGTTCCCAGGCTACAGGGTTCCAGAATAAAACGTCAGTCATGTTCCCAGTCCACAGGGTTCCAGAACCAAGGCTCAGTCACGTTCCCAGGGCACAGTATTCCACAATCTAAACAGATGTCATGTTCCCAGGCCTCAGGGTTCCTGAATCCACCCATGTCATGTTCCCAGGCCACAGGGTTCCAGAATCAATCCTCAGTTATGTTCCCAGGTTACAAGGTTTCAGAATAAAACCTCAGTCATGTTCCTAGTCCACAGGGTTCCAGAATCCACCGTTGTCATGTGCCCAGGCCACAGGGTTCCAGAATCAATCCTCAGTTATGGTCCCAGGCTACAGGGTTCCAGAATAAAACCTCAGTCATGTTCCCAGTCCACAGGGTTCCAGAACCAAGGCTCAGTCAGGTTCCCGGGGCACAGTATTCCACAATCTAAACAGATGTCATGTTCCCAGGCCACAGGATTCCGCACTCTAACATCAGTCATGTTCCCAGGCCACATGGTTCCAGAATCAAACCTCAGTCGTGGTCCCAGGACACAGGGTTCCAGAAGAAATCCTCAGTCATGTTCCCTGGACACAGGTTTCAGAAATCAAATCCCAGTCATGTTCCCAGGCCACAGGGTTCCACAATTAAACCTCAGTCATATTCCCAGGCCAGAGGGTTCCACAATCAAACCTCAGTCCTGTGGCCAGGCCACGGTTCCACCATCAAGCCTCAGTCATGTTCCCAGGTCAGAGTGTTCCACAATCTAACCTAAGTCATCTTGCCAAGCCACAGGGTTCCACCATCAAACCTCAGGCATATTGCCAGGCCACAGTGTTCCACCATCAAGCCTCACTCATGTTCCCAAGCCTGAGGGTTCCACTATCAAACCTCAATCATGTTGCCAGGCCACAGGATTCAACCATGAAACCTCAGTCATGTTCCCAGTAAACAGGGCTCCAGAATCAAACCAATGTCATGTTCCCATGCCACGGGGTTCCAGTATCAGGCCTCAGTCATGGTCCCCGTGCACAGGGTTCCAAATCAAACCTCAGTCATGTTGCCAGTCCACAGGTTTCTGCCATCAAACCTCAGTCATGTTCCCAGTAAACAGGGCTCCAGAATCAAGCCTCAGTCATTTTGCCAGGCCAGAGTGTTCCACCATCAAACCTCAGTCATGATCCCAGGCCACATGTTTCCACAATGAAACCTCAGTCATTTTCCCAGGCCAAAGGTTTCCAGAATCAAACCTCAGTCATATTCCCAGGACACATGGTTCCAGAATCAACCTGAGTCATGTTCGAAGGCCACAGGTTTCAACAATCAAACCTCAGTCATGTTCCCAGGACACAGGTGTCCAGAATCAAACCTCAGTCATGTTCCCAGAGAACAGGCTTCCAGAAACAAACCTCAGTCATGTTCCCAAGCCACAGGGTTGCAGAATCAAACCTCAGTCTTGTTCCCAGGACACAGGTGTCCAGAATCAAACCGCAGTCATGTTCCCAGGGAACAGGCTTCCAGAAACAAACCTCAGTCATGTTCCCAAGCCACAGGGTTGCAGAATCAAACCTCAGTCTTGTTCCCAGTCCACAGTGTTCCAGAACCAAGGCTCAGTCAGGTTCCCGGGCCAAAGTATTCCACAATCTAAACAGATGTCATGTTTCCAGGCCACAGGTCTTCAGAATCACGCCTCAGTCATTTTCCCAGGCCACAGAGATCCAGAATCAAACCTCAGTCATGTTGCCAGGCCTCAGATTTCCGGAATCAAACCGATTTCGTGTTCCCAGGCCACAGGGTTCCAGAGTCAAACCGTTCGCAGGTTCCCAGGCCACAGTGTTCCAGAATCCACCGATGTCATGTTCCCAGGCCACAGGCTTCTAGAATCAATCCTCAGTTATGTTCCCAGGCTACAGGGTTCCAGAATAAAACCTCAGTCATGTTCCCAGTCCACAGGGTTCCAGAACCAAGGCTCAGTCAAGTTCCCAGGCCACAGTATTCCACAATCTAAACAGATTTCATGTTCCCAGGCCTCAGGGTTCCAGAATCCACCCATGTCATGTTAACAGGACACAGGCTTCCAGAATAAAACCTCAGTCATGTTCCCAGTCCACAGGGGTCCAGAACCAAGGCTCAGTCAGGTTCCCGGGGCACAGTATTCCACAATCTAAACAGATGTCATGTTCCCAGGCCACAGGGATCCAGAATCAAACCTCAGTCATGTTTCCAGGCCATAGGGTACCACCATCAAACCTCAGTCATATTCCCAGGCCTAAGGTTTCCAGAATCAAACCGATTTCATGTTTCCAGGCCACAGGGTACCAGAATCCAAACCGATGTCATGTTCCCGGGGCACAGGATTCCACACTCTAACATCAGTCATGTTCCAAGGCCAATGGTTTCCAGAATCAAACCTAAGTCATATTCCCAGGCCACATGGTTCCAGAATCAAACCTCAGTCGTGTTCCCAGGACACAGGGTTCCAGAATAAAACCTCAGTCATTTTCCCTGGACACAGGTTTCAGAAATCAAATCCCAGTCATGTTCCCGGGCCACAGGGTTCCAGAATCAATCCTCAGTTATGTTCCCAGGCTACAGGGTTCCAGAATAAAACGTCAGTCATGTTCCCAGTCCACAGGGTTCCAGAACCAAGGCTCAGTCACGTTCCCAGGGCACAGTATTCCACAATCTAAACAGATGTCATGTTCCCAGGCCTCAGGGTTCCAGAATCCACCCATGTCATGTTCCCAGGCCACAGGGTTCCAGAATCAATCCTCAGTTATGTTCCCAGGCCACAGGGTTCTGGAATAAAACCTCAGTCATGTTCCCAGTCCACAGGGTTCCAGAATCAAGGCTCAGTCAGGTACCCGGGGCACAGTATTCCACAATCTAAACAGATGTCATGTTCCCAGGCCTCAGGGTTCCAGAATCCACCCATGTCATTTTCCCAGGCCACAGGGTTCCAGAATCAATCCTCAGTTATGTTCCCAGGGTACAGGGTTCCAGAATAAAACGTCAGTCATGTTCACAGTCCACAGGGCTCCAGAACCAAGGCTCAGTCAGGTTCCCGGGGCACAGTATTCCACAATCTAAACAGATGTCATGTTCCCAGGCCACAGGATTCCGCACTCTAACATCAGTCATGTTCCCAGGCCACATGGTTCCAGAATCAAACCTCAGTCGTGGTCCCAGGACACAGGGTTCCAGAAGAAAACCTCAGTCATGTTCCCTGGACACAGGTTTCAGTAATCAAATCCCAGTCATGTTCCCAGGCCACAGGGTTCCACAATTAAACCTCAGTCATATTCTCAGGCCAGAGGGTTCCACAAAAAAACCTCAGTCCTGTGGCCAGGCCACGGTTCCACCATCAAGCCTCAGTCATGTTCCCAGGTCAGAGTGTTCCACAATCTAACCTAAGTCATCTTGCCAAGCCACAGGGTTCCACCATCAAACCTCAGGCATATTGCCAGGCCACAGTGTTCCACCATCAAGCCTCACTCATGTTCCCAAGCCTGAGGGTTCCACTATCAAACCTCAATCATGTGGCCAGGCCACAGGATTCAACCATGAAACCTCAGTCATGTTCCCAGTAAACAGGGCTCCAGAATCAAACCAATTTCATGTTCCCATGCCACGGGGTTCCAGTATCAGGCCTCAGTCATGGTCCCCGTGCACAGGGTTCCAAATCAAACCTCAGTCATGTTGCCAGTCCACAGGTTTCTGCCATCAAACCTCAGTCATGTTCCTAGTAAACAGGGCTCCAGAATCAAGCCTCAGTCATTTTGCCAGGCCAGAGTGTTCCACCATCGAACCTCAGTCATGATCCCAGGCCACATGTTTCCACAATGAAACCTCAGTCATTTTCCCAGGCCAAAGGTTTCCAGAATCAAACCTCAGTCATATTCCCAGGACACATGGTTCCAGAATCAACCTGAGTCATGTTCGAAGGCCACAGGTTTCAACAATCAAACCTCAGTCATGTTCCCAGGACACAGGTGTCCAGAATCAAACCGCAGTCATGTTCCCAGGGAACAGGCTTCCAGAAACAAACCTCAGTCATGTTCCCAAGCCACAGGGTTGCAGAATCAAACCTCAGTCTTGTTCCCAGGACACAGGTGTCCAGAATCAAACCGCAGTCATGTTCCCAGGGAACAGGCTTCCAGAAACAAACCTCAGTCATGTTCCCAAGCCACAGGGTTGCAGAATCAAACCTCAGTCTTGTTCCCAGGACACAGGTGGCCAGAATCAAACCGCAGTCATGTTCCCAGGGAACAGGCTTCCAGAAACAAACCTCAGTCATGTTCCCAGGCCACAGGGTTCCAGAATCAAACTTCAGTCTTGTTCCCAGGACACAGGTTTCCAGAATCAACCAGATATCATGTTCCCTGGCCACAGTCTTCCAGAATCAATCCTCAGTCATGTTGCCAGGCCACAGGTTTCCACCATCAAACCTCAGACATGTTCCCAGTCCACAGGGTACCAGAGTCAAACCGTTCGCAGGTTCCCAGGCCACAGAGTTCCAGAATCCACCGATGTCATGCGGCCAGGCCACAGGGTTCCAGAATCAATCCTCAGTTATGTTCGCAGGCTACAGGGTTCCGGAATAAAACCTCAGTCATGTTCCCAGTCCACAGGGTTCCAGAATCAAGGCTCAGTCAGGTACCCGGGGCACAGTATTCCACAATCTAAACAGATGTCATGTTCCCAGGCCTCAGGGTTCCAGAATCCACCCATGTCATGTTCCCAGGCCACAGGGTTCCAGAATCAATCCTCAGTTATGTTCCCAGGCTACAGGGTTCCAGAATAAAACCTCAGTCATATTCCCAGTACATAGGGTTCCAGAACCAAGGCTCAGTCAGGTTCCCGGGTCACAGTATTCCACAATCTAAACAGATGTCATGTTTCCAGGCCACAGGTCTTCAGAATCACGCCTCAGTCATTTTCCCAGGCCACAGAGACCCAGAATCAAACCTCAGTCATGTTGCCAGGCCTCAGATTTCCGGAATCAAACCGATTTCGTGTTCCCAGGCCACAGGGTTCCAGAGTCAAACCGTTCGCAGGTTCCCAGGCCACAGTGTTCCAGAATCCACCGATGTCATGTTCCCAGGCCACAGGCTTCCAGAATCAATCCTCAGTTATGTTCCCAGGCTACAGGGTTCCAGAATAAAACCACAGTCATGTTCCCAGTCCACAGGGTTCCAGAACCAAGGCTCAGTCAGGTTCCCGGGCCACAGTATTCCAAAATCTAAACAGATGTCATGTTCCAAGGCCTCAGGTTTCCAGAATCCACCCATGCCATGTTCCTGGGCCACAGGGTTCCAAAGTGAATCCTCAGTTATGTTCCCAGGCTACACGGCTCCAGAATAAAACCTCAGTCATATTCCCAGTCCACAGGTTTCCAGAACCAAGGCTCAGTCAAGTTCCCAGGCCACAGTATTCCACAATCTAAACAGATTTCATGTTCCCAGGCCTCAGGGTTCCAGAATCCACCCATGTCATGTTAACAGGACACAGGGTTCCAGAATAAAACCTCAGTCATGTTCCCAGTCCACAGGGGTCCAGAACCAAGGCTCAGTCAGGTTCCCGGGGCACAGTATTCCACAATCTAAACAGATGTCATGTTCCCAGGCCACAGGGATCCAGAATCAAACCTCAGTCATGTTGCCAGGCCATAGGGTACCACCATCAAACCTCAGTCATATTCCCAGGCCTAAGGTTTCCAGAATCAAACCGATTTCATGTTTCCAGGCAACAGGGTACCAGAATCCAAACCGATGTCATGTTCCCAGGGCACAGGATTCCACACTCTAACATCAGTCATGTTCCCAGGCCAATGGTTTCCAGAATCAAACCTAAGTCATATTGCCAGGCCACATGGTTCCAGAATCAAACCTCAGTCGTGTTCCCAGGACACAGGGTTCCAGAATAAAACCTCAGTCATTTTCCCTGGACACAGGTTTCAGAAATCAAATCCCAGTCATGTTCCCAGGCCACAGGGTTCCAGAATCAATCCTCAGTTATGTTCCCAGGCTACAGGGTTCCAGAATAAAACGTCAGTCATGTTCCCAGTCCACAGGGTTCCAGAACCAAGGCTCAGTCAGGTTCCCAGGGCACAGTATTCCACAATCTAAACAGATGTCATGTTCCCAGGCCTCAGGGTTCCTGAATCCACCCATGTCATGTTCCCAGGCCACAGGGTTCCAGAATCAATCCTCAGTTATGTTCCCAGGCTACAAGGTTCCAGAATAAAACCTCAGTCATGTTCCTAGTCCACAGGGTTCCAGAATCCACCGTTGTCATGTGCCCAGGCCACAGGGTTCCAGAATCAATCCTCAGTTATGGTCCCAGGCTACAGGGTTCCAGAATAAAACCTCAGTCATGTTCCCAGTCCACAGGGTTCCAGAACCAAGGCTCAGTCAGGTTCCCGGGGCACAGTATTCCACAATCTAAACAGATGTCATGTTCCCAGGCCACAGGTTTCCAGAATCATGCCTCAGTCATGTTCCCAGGCCACAGGCATCCAGAATCAAACCTCAGTCATGTTGCCAGGCCATAGGGTACCACAATCAAACCTCAGTCATATTCCCAGACCTCAGGTTTACAGAATCAAACCGATTTCATGTTCCCAGGCAACAGGGTACCAGAATCCAAACCGATGTCATGTTCCCAGGGCACAGGATTCCACACTCTAACATCAGTCATGTTCCCAGGCCAATGGTTTCCAGAATCAAACCTAAGTCATATTCCCAGGCCACATGGTTCCAGAATCAAACCTCAGTCGTGTTCCCAGGACACAGGGTTCCAGAATAAAACCTCAGTCATTTTCCCTGGACACAGGTTTCAGAAATCAAATCCCAGTCATGTTCCCAGGCCACAGGGTTCCAGAATCAATCCTCAGTTATGTTCCCAGGCTACAGGGTTCCAGAATAAAACATCAGTCATGTTCCCAGTCCACAGGGTTCCAGAACCAAGGCTCAGTCACGTTCCCAGGGCACAGTATTCCACAATCTAAACAGATGTCATGTTCCCAGGCCTCAGGGTTCCAGAATCCACCCATGTCATGTTCCCAGGCCACAGGGTTCCAGAATCAATCCTCAGTTATGTTCCCAGGCCACAGGGTTCCGGAATAAAACCTCAGTCATGTTCCCAGTCCACAGGGTTCCAGAATCAAGGCTCAGTCAGGTACCCGGGGCACAGTATTCCACAATCTAAACAGATGTCATGTTCCCAGGCCTCAGGGTTCCAGAATCCACCCATGTCATGTTCCCAGGCCACAGGGTTCCAGAATCAATCCTCAGTTATGTTCCCAGGCTACAGGGTTCCAGAATAAAACGTCAGTCATGTTCCCAGTCCACAGGGTTCCAGAACCAAGGCTCAGTCAGGTTCCCGGGGCACAGTATTCCACAATCTAAACAGATGTCATGTTCCCAGGCCACAGGATTCCGCACTCTAACATCAGTCATGTTCCCAGGACACATGGTTCCAGAATCAAACCTCAGTCGTGGTCCCAGGACACAGGGTTCCAGAAGAAAACCTCAGTCGTGTTCCCAGGACACAGGGTTCCAGAATAAAACCTCAGTCATGTTCCCTGGACACAGGTTTCAGAAATCAAATCCCAGTCATGTTCCCAGGCCACAGGGTTCCACAATTAAACCTCAGTCATATTCCCAGGCCAGAGGGTTCCACAATCAAACCTCAGTCCTGTGGCCAGGCCACGGTTCCACCATCAAGCCTCAGTCATGTTCCCAGGTCAGAGTGTTCCACAATCTAACCTAAGTCATCTTGCCAAGCCACAGGGTTCCACCATCAAACCTCAGGCATATTGCCAGGCCACAGTGTTCCACCATCAAGCCTCACTCATGTTCCCAAGCCTGAGGGTTCCACTATCAAACCTCAATCATGTGGCCAGGCCACAGGATTCAACCATGAAACCTCAGTCATGTTCCCAGTAAACAGGGCTCCAGAATCAAACCAATGTCATGTTCCCATGCCACGGGGTTCCAGTATCAGGCCTAAGGCATGGTCCCCGTGCACAGGGTTCCAAATCAAACCTCAGTCATGTTGCCAGTCCACAGGTTTCTGCCATCAAACCTCAGTCATGTTCCTAGTAAACAGGGCTCCAGAATCAAGCCTCAGTCATTTTGCCAGGCCAGAGTGTTCCACCATCGAACCTCAGTCATGATCCCAGGCCACATGTTTCCACAATGAAACCTCAGTCATTTTCCCAGGCCAAAGGTTTCCAGAATCAAACCTCAGTCATATTCCCAGGACACATGGTTCCAGAATCAACCTGAGTCATGTTCGAAGGCCACAGGTTTCAACAATCAAACCTCAGTCATATTCCCAGGACACAGGTGTCCAGAATCAAACCTCAGTCATGTTCCCAGAGAACAGGCTTCCAGAAACAAACCTCAGTCATGTTCCCAAGCCACAGGGTTGCAGAATCAAACCTCAGTCTTGTTCCCAGGACACAGGTGGCCAGAATCAAACCGCAGTCATGTTCCCAGGGAACAGGCTTCCAGAAACAAACCTCAGTCATGTTCCCAGGCCACAGGGTTCCAGAATCAAACTTCAGTCTTGTTCCCAGGACACAGGTTTCCAGAATCAACCAGATATCATGTTCCCTGGCCACAGTCTTCCAGAATCAATCCTCAGTCATGTTGCCAGGCCACAGGTTTCCACCATCAAACCTCAGACATGTTCCCAGTCCACAGGGTACCAGAGTCAAACCGTTCGCAGGTTCCCAGGCCACAGAGTTCCAGAATCCACCGATGTCATGCGGCCAGGCCACAGGGTTCCAGAATCAATCCTCAGTTATGTTCGCAGGCTACAGGGTTCCGGAATAAAACCTCAGTCATGTTCCCAGTCCACAGGGTTCCAGAATCAAGGCTCAGTCAGGTACCCGGGGCACAGTATTCCACAATCTAAACAGATGTCATGTTCCCAGGCCTCAGGGTTCCAGAATCCACCCATGTCATGTTCCCAGGCCACAGGGTTCCAGAATCAATCCTCAGTTATGTTCCCAGGCTACAGGGTTCCAGAATAAAACCTCAGTCATATTCCCAGTACATAGGGTTCCAGAACCAAGGCTCAGTCAGGTTCCCGGGTCACAGTATTCCACAATCTAAACAGATGTCATGTTTCCAGGCCACAGGTCTTCAGAATCACGCCTCAGTCATTTTCCCAGGCCACAGAGACCCAGAATCAAACCTCAGTCATGTTGCCAGGCCTCAGATTTCCGGAATCAAACCGATTTCGTGTTCCCAGGCCACAGGGTTCCAGAGTCAAACCGTTCGCAGGTTCCCAGGCCACAGTGTTCCAGAATCCACCGATGTCATGTTCCCAGGCCACAGGCTTCCAGAATCAATCCTCAGTTATGTTCCCAGGCTACAGGGTTCCAGAATAAAACCACAGTCATGTTCCCAGTCCACAGGGTTCCAGAACCAAGGCTCAGTCAGGTTCCCGGGCCACAGTATTCCAAAATCTAAACAGATGTCATGTTCCAAGGCCTCAGGTTTCCAGAATCCACCCATGCCATGTTCCTGGGCCACAGGGTTCCAAAGTGAATCCTCAGTTATGTTCCCAGGCTACACGGCTCCAGAATAAAACCTCAGTCATATTCCCAGTCCACAGGTTTCCAGAACCAAGGCTCAGTCAAGTTCCCAGGCCACAGTATTCCACAATCTAAACAGATTTCATGTTCCCAGGCCTCAGGGTTCCAGAATCCACCCATGTCATGTTAACAGGACACAGGGTTCCAGAATAAAACCTCAGTCATGTTCCCAGTCCACAGGGGTCCAGAACCAAGGCTCAGTCAGGTTCCCGGGGCACAGTATTCCACAATCTAAACAGATGTCATGTTCCCAGGCCACAGGGATCCAGAATCAAACCTCAGTCATGTTGCCAGGCCATAGGGTACCACCATCAAACCTCAGTCATATTCCCAGGCCTAAGGTTTCCAGAATCAAACCGATTTCATGTTTCCAGGCAACAGGGTACGAGAATCCAAACCGATGTCATGTTCCCAGGGCACAGGATTCCACACTCTAACATCAGTCATGTTCCCAGGCCAATGGTTTCCAGAATCAAACCTAAGTCATATTCCCAGGCCACATGGTTCCAGAATCAAACCTCAGTCGTGTTCCCAGGACACAGGGTTCCAGAATAAAACCGCAGTCATTTTCCCTGGACACAGGTTTCAGAAATCAAATCCCAGTCATGTTCCCAGGCCACAGGGTTCCAGAATCAATCCTCAGTTATGTTCCCAGGCTACAGGGTTCCAGAATAAAATGTCAGTCATGTTCCCAGTCCACAGGGTTCCAGAACCAAGGCTCAGTCACGTTCCCAGGGCACAGTATTCCACAATCTAAACAGATGTCATGTTCCCAGGCCTCAGGGTTCCTGAATCCACCCATGTCATGTTCCCAGGCCACAGGGTTCCAGAATCAATCCTCAGTTATGTTCCCAGGCTACAAGGTTCCAGAATAAAACCTCAGTCATGTTCCTAGTCCACAGGGTTCCAGAATCCACCGTTGTCATGTGCCCAGGCCACAGGGTTCCAGAATCAATCCTCAGTTATGGTCCCAGGCTACAGGGTTCCAGAATAAAACCTCAGTCATGTTCCCAGTCCACAGGGTTCCAGAACCAAGGCTCAGTCAGGTTCCCGGGGCACAGTATTCCACAATCTAAACAGATGTCATGTTCCCAGGCCACAGGTTTCCAGAATCATGCCTCAGTCATGTTCCCAGGCCACAGGCATCCAGAATCAAACCTCAGTCATGTTGCCAGGCCATAGGGTACCACAATCAAACCTCAGTCATATTCCCAGACCTCAGGTTTACAGAATCAAACCGATTTCATGTTCCCAGGCAACAGGGTACCAGAATCCAAACCGATGTCATGTTCCCAGGGCACAGGATTCCACACTCTAACATCAGTCATGTTCCCAGGCCAATGGTTTCCAGAATCAAACCTAAGTCATATTCCCAGGCCACATGGTTCCAGAATCAAACCTCAGTCGTGTTCCCAGGACACAGGGTTCCAGAATAAAACCTCAGTCATTTTCCCTGGACACAGGTTTCAGAAATCAAATCCCAGTCATGTTCCCAGGCCACAGGGTTCCAGAATCAATCCTCAGTTATGTTCCCAGGCTACAGGGTTCCAGAATAAAACGTCAGTCATGTTCCCAGTCCACAGGGTTCCAGAACCAAGGCTCAGTCACGTTCCCAGGGCACAGTATTCCACAATCTAAACAGATGTCATGTTCCCAGGCCTCAGGGTTCCAGAATCCACCCATGTCATGTTCCCAGGCCACAGGGTTCCAGAATCAATCCTCACTTATGTTCCCAGGCCACAGGGTTCCGGAATAAAACCTCAGTCATGTTCCCAGTCCACAGGGTTCCAGAATCAAGGCTCAGTCAGGTACCCGGGGCACAGTATTCCACAATCTAAACAGATGTCATGTTCCCAGGCCTCAGGGTTCCAGAATCCACCCATGTCATGTTCCCAGGCCACAGGGTTCCAGAATCAATCCTCAGTTATGTTCCCAGGCTACAGGGTTCCAGAATAAAACGTCAGTCATGTTCCCAGTCCACAGGGTTCCAGAACCAAGGCTCAGTCAGGTTCCCGGGGCACAGTATTCCACAATCTAAACAGATGTCATGTTCCCAGGCCACAGGATTCCGCACTCTAACATCAGTCATGTTCCCAGGACACATGGTTCCAGAATCAAACCTCAGTCGTGGTCCCAGGACACAGGGTTCCAGAAGAAAACCTCAGTCGTGTTCCCAGGACACAGGGTTCCAGAATAAAACCTCAGTCATGTTCCCTGGACACAGGTTTCAGAAATCAAATCCCAGTCATGTTCCCAGGCCACAGGGTTCCACAATTAAACCTCAGTCATATTCCCAGGCCAGAGGGTTCCACAATCAAACCTCAGTCCTGTGGCCAGGCCACGGTTCCACCATCAAGCCTCAGTCATGTTCCCAGGTCAGAGTGTTCCACAATCTAACCTAAGTCATCTTGCCAAGCCACAGGGTTCCACCATCAAACCTCAGGCATATTGCCAGGCCACAGTGTTCCACCATCAAGCCTCACTCATGTTCCCAAGCCTGAGGGTTCCACTATCAAACCTCAATCATGTGGCCAGGCCACAGGATTCAACCATGAAACCTCAGTCATGTTCCCAGTAAACAGGGCTCCAGAATCAAACCAATGTCATGTTCCCATGCCACGGCGTTCCAGTATCAGGCCTCAGGCATGGTCCCCGTGCACAGGGTTCCAAATCAAACCTCAGTCATGTTGCCAGTCCACAGGTTTCTGCCATCAAACCTCAGTCATGTTCCCAGTAAACAGGGCTCCAGAATCAAGCCTCAGTCATTTTGCCAGGCCAGAGTGTTCCACCATCGAACCTCAGTCATGATCCCAGGCCACATGTTTCCACAATGAAACCTCAGTCATTTTCCCAGGCCAAAGGTTTCCAGAATCAAACCTCAGTCATATTCCCAGGAAACATGGTTCCAGAATCAACCTGAGTCATGTTCGAAGGCCACAGGTTTCAACAATCAAACCTCAGTCATGTTCCCAGGACACAGGTGTCCAGAATCAAACCTCAGTCATGTTCCCAGAGAACAGGCTTCCAGAAACAAACCTCAGTCATGTTCCCAAGCCACAGGGTTGCAGAATCAAACCTCAGTCTTGTTCCCAGGAAACAGGTGTCCAGAATCAAACCGCAGTCATGTTCCCAGGGAACAGGCTTCCAGAAACAAACCTCAGTCATGTTCCCAAGCCACAGGGTTGCAGAATCAAACCTCAGTCATGTTCCCAGGACACAGGTGTCCAGAATCAAACCTCAGTCATGTTCCCAGAGAACAGGCTTCCAGAAACAAACCGCAGTCATGTTCCCAAGCCACAGGGTTGCAGAATCAAACCTCAGTCTTGTTCCTAGGACACAGGTGTCCAGAATCAAACCGCAGTCATGTTTCCAGGGAATAGGCTTCCAGAAACAAACCTCAGTCATGTTCCCAGGCCACAGGGTTCCAGAATCAAACTTCAGTCTTGTTCCCAGGACACAGGTTTCCAGAATCAACCAGATATCATGTTCCCTGGCCACAGTCTTCCAGAATCAATCCTCAGTCATGTTGCCAGGCCACAGGTTTCCACCATCAAACCTCAGACATGTTCCCAGGCCACAGGGTACCAGAGTCAAACCGTTCGCAGGTTCCCAGGCCACAGAGTTCCAGAATCTACCGATGTCATGCGGCTAGGCCACAGGGTTCCAGAATCAATCCTCAGTTATGTTCGCAGGCTACAGGGTTCCGGAATAAAACCTCAGTCATGTTCCCAGTCCACAGGGTTCCAGAATCAAGGCTCAGTCAGGTACCCGGGGCACAGTATTCCACAATCTAAACAGATGTCATGTTCCCAGGCCTCAGGGTTCCAGAATCCACCCATGTCATGTTCCCAGGCCACAGGGTTCCAGAATCAATCCTCAGTTATGTTCCCAGGCTACAGGGTTCCGGAATAAAACCTCAGTCATGTTCCCAGTCCACAGGCTTCCAGAATCAAGGCTCAGTCAGGTACCCGGGGCACAGTATTCCACAATCTAAACAGATGTCATGTTCCCAGGCCTCAGGGTTCCAGAATCCACCCATGTCATGTTCCCAGGCCACAGGGTTCCAGAATCAATCCTCAGTTATGTTCCCAGGCTACAGGGTTCCAGAATAAAACCTCAGTCATATTCCCAGTACATAGGGTTCCAGAACCAAGGCTCAGTCAGGTTCCCGGGTCACAGTATTCCACAATCTAAACAGATGTCATGTTACCAGGCCTCAGGGTTCCAGAATCCACCCATGTCATGTTCCTGGGCCACAGGGTTCCAAAGTGAATCCTCAGTTATGTTCCCAGGCTACACGGCTCCAGAATAAAACCTCAGTCATATTCCCAGTCCACAGGTTTCCAGAACCAAGGCTCAGTCAAGTTCCCAGGCCACAGTATTCCACAATCTAAACAGATTTCATGTTCCCAGGCCTCAGGGTTCCAGAATCCACCCATGTCATCTTAACAGGACACAGGCTTCCAGAATAAAACCTCAGTCATGTTCCCAGTCCACAGGGGTCCAGAACCAAGGCTCAGTCAGGTTCCCGGGGCACAGTATTCCACAATCTAAACAGATGTCATGTTCCCAGGCCACAGGGATCCAGAATCAAACCTCAGTCATGTTGCCAGGCCATAGGGTACCACCATCAAACCTCAGTCATATTCCCAGGCCTAAGGTTTCCAGAATCAAACCGATTTCATGTTTCCAGGCAACAGGGTACCAGAATCCAAACCGATGTCATGTTGCCAGGGCACAGGATTCCACACTCTAACATCAGTCATGTTCCCAGGCCAATGGTTTCCAGAATCAAACCTAAGTCATATTCCCAGGCCACATGGTTCCAGAATCAAACCTCAGTCGTGTTCCCAGGACACAGGGTTCCAGAATAAAACCTCAGTCATTTTCCCTGGACACAGGTTTCAGAAATCAAATCCCAGTCATGTTCCCAGGCCACAGGGTTCCAGAATCAATCCTCAGTTATGTTCCCAGGCTACAGGGTTCCAGAATAAAACGTCAGTCATGTTCCCAGTCCACAGGGTTCCAGAACCAAGGCTCAGTCACGTTCCCAGGGCACAGTATTCCACAATCTAAACAGATGTCATGTTCCCAGGCCTCAGGGTTCCTGAATCCACCCATGTCATGTTCCCAGGCCACAGGGTTCCAGAATCAATCCTCAGTTATGTTCCCAGGTTACAAGGTTTCAGAATAAAACCTCAGTCATGTCCCTAGTCCACAGGGTTCCAGAATCCACCGTTGTCATTTGCCCAGGCCACAGGGTTCCAGAATCAATCCTCAGTTATGGTCCCAGGCTACAGGGTTCCAGAATAAAACCTCAGTCATGTTCCCAGTCCACAGGGTTCCAGAACAAAGGCTCAGTCAGGTTCCCGGGGCACAGTATTCCACAATCTAAACAGATGTCATGTTCCCAGGCCACAGGTTTCCAGAATCATGCCTCAGTCATGTTCCCAGGCCACAGGCATCCAGAATCAAACCTCAGTCATGTTGCCAGGCCATAGGGTACCACAATCAAACCTCAGTCATATTCCCAGACCTCAGGTTTACAGAATCAAACCGATTTCATGTTCCCAGGCAACAGGGTACCAGAATCCAAACCGATGTCATGTTCCCAGGCCACAGGATTCCACATTCTTACATCAGTCATGTTCCCAGGCCAATGGTTTCCAGAATCAAACCTCAGTCATATTCCCAGGCCACATGGTTACAGAATCAAACCTCAGTCGTGTTCCCAGGACACAGGGTTCCAGAATAAAACCTCAGCCATGTTCCCTGGACACAGGTTTCAGAAATCAAATCCCAGTCATGTTCCCAGGCCACAGGGTTCCACAATTAAACCTCAGTCATATTCCCAGGCCAGAGGGTTCCACAATCAAACCTCAGTCCTGTTGCCAGGCCACGGTTCCACCATCAAGCCTCAGTCATGTTCCCAGGTCAGAGTGTTCCACAATCTAACCTAAGTCATCTTGCCAAGCCACAGGGTTCCACCATCAAACCTCAGGCATATTGCCAGGCCACAGTGTTCCACCATCAAGCCTCACTCATGTTCCCAAGCCTGAGGGTTCCACTATCAAACCTCAATCATGTTGCCAGGCCACAGGATTCAACCATGAAACCTCAGTCATGTTCCCAGTAAACAGGGCTCCAGAATCAAACCAATGTCATGTTCCCATGCCACGGGGTTCCAGTATCAGGCCTCAGGCATGGTCCCCGTGCACAGGGTTCCAAATCAAACCTCAGTCATGTTGCCAGTCCACAGGTTTCTGCCATCAAACCTCAGTCATGTTCCCAGTAAACAGGGCTCCAGAATCAAGCCTCAGTCATTTTGCCAGGCCAGAGTGTTCCACCATCAAACCTCAGTCATGATCCCAGGCCACATGTTTCCACAATGAAACCTCAGTCATTTTCCCAGGCCAAAGGTTTCCAGAATCAAACCTCAGTCATATTCCCAGGACACATGGTTCCAGAATCAACCTGAGTCATGTTCGAAGGCCACAGGTTTCAACAATCAAACCTCAGTCATGTTCCCAGGACACAGGTGTCCAGAATCAAACCTCAGTCATGTTCCCAGAGAACAGGCTTCCAGAAACAAACCTCAGTCATGTTCCCAAGCCACAGGGTTGCAGAATCAAACCTCAGTCTTGTTCCCAGGACACAGGTGTCCAGAATCAAACCGCAGTCATGTTCCCAGGGAACAGGCTTCCAGAAACAAACCTCAGTCATGTTCCCAAGCCACAGGGTTGCAGAATCAAACCTCAGTCTTGTTCCCAGGACACAGGTGTCCAGAATCAAACCGCAGTCATGTTCCCAGGGAACAGGCTTCCAGAAACAAACCTCAGTCATGTTCCCAGGCCCAGGGTTCCAGAATCAAACTTCAGTCTTGTTCCCAGGACACAGGTTTCCAGAATCAACCAGATATCATGTTCCCTGGCCACAGTCTTCCAGAATCAATCCTCAGTCATGTTGC
Organism: Balaenoptera physalus; assembly: GCF_965194825.1. Classification (NCBI taxonomy): domain Eukaryota; kingdom Metazoa; phylum Chordata; class Mammalia; order Artiodactyla; family Balaenopteridae; genus Balaenoptera; species Balaenoptera physalus. The sequence goes on along the minus strand of NW_028125938.1, from coordinate 313,500 downwards.
CAGGCCACAGGTTTCCACCATCAAACCTCAGACATGTTCCCAGGCCACAGGGTACCAGAGTCAAACCGTTCGCAGGTTCCCAGGCCACAGAGTTCCAGAATCCACCGATGTCATGCGGCCAGGCCACAGGGTTCCAGAATCAATCCTCAGTTATGTTCGCAGGCTACAGGGTTCCGGAATAAAACCTCAGTCATGTTCCCAGTCCACAGGGTTCCAGAATCAAGGCTCAGTCAGGTACCCGGGGCACAGTATTCCACAATCTAAACAGATGTCATGTTCCCAGGCCTCAGGGTTCCAGAATCCACCCTTGTTATGTTCCCAGGCCACAGGGTTCCAGAATCAATCCTCAGTTATGTTCCCAGGCTACAGGGTTCCAGAATAAAACCTCAGTCATGTTCCTAGTGCACAGTGTTCCAGAACCAAGGCTCAGTCAGGTTCCCGGGCCAAAGTATTCCACAATCTAAACAGATGTCATGTTTCCAGGCCACAGGTCTTCAGAATCACGCCTCAGTCATTTTCCCAGGCCACAGAGATCCAGAATCAAACCTCAGTCATGTTGCCAGGCCTCAGATTTCCGGAATCAAACCGATTTCGTGTTCCCAGGCCACAGGGTTCCAGAGTCAAACCGTTCGCAGGTTCCCAGGCCACAGTGTTCCAGAATCCACCGATGTCATGTTCCCAGGCCACAGGCTTCCAGAATCAATCCTCAGTTATGTTCCCAGGCTACAGGGTTCCAGAATAAAACCTCAGTCATGTTCCCAGTCCACAGGGTTCCAGAACCAAGGCTCAGTCAGGTTCCCGGGCCACAGTATTCCACAATCTAAACAGATATCATGTTACAAGGCCTCAGCGTTCCAGAATCCACCCATGTCATGTTCCTGGGCCACAGGGTTCCAAAGTGAATCCTCAGTTATGTTCCCAGGCTACACGGCTCCAGAATAAAACCTCAGTCATGTTCCCAAGCCACAGGGTTGCAGAATCAAACCTCAGTCTTGTTCCCAGGACACAGGTGTCCAGAATCAAACCGCAGTCATGTTCCCAGGGAACAGGCTTCCAGAAACAAACCTCAGTCATGTTCCCAAGCCACAGGGTTGCAGAATCAAACCTCAGTCTTGTTCCCAGGACACAGGTGTCCAGAATCAAACCGCAGTCATGTTCCCAGGGAACAGGCTTCCAGAAACAAACCTCAGTCATGTTCCCAGGCCCAGGGTTCCAGAATCAAACTTCAGTCTTGTTCCCAGGACACAGGTTTCCAGAATCAACCAGATATCATGTTCCCTGGCCACAGTCTTCCAGAATCAATCCTCAGTCATGTTGCCAGGCCACAGGTTTCCACCATCAAACCTCAGACATGTTCCCAGGCCACAGGGTACCAGAGTCAAACCGTTCGCAGGTTCCCAGGCCACAGAGTTCCAGAATCCACCGATGTCATGCGGCCAGGCCACAGGGTTCCAGAATCAATCCTCAGTTATGTTCGCAGGCTACAGGGTTCCGGAATAAAACCTCAGTCATGTTCCCAGTCCACAGGGTTCCAGAATCAAGGCTCAGTCAGGTACCCGGGGCACAGTATTCCACAATCTAAACAGATGTCATGTTCCCAGGCCTCAGGGTTCCAGAATCCACCCATGTCATGTTCCCAGGCCACAGGGTTCCAGAATCAATCCTCAGTTATGTTCCCAGGCTACAGGGTTTCAGAATAAAACCTCAGTCATATTCCCAGTACATAGGGTTCCAGAACCAAGGCTCAGTCAGGTTCCCGGGTCACAGTATTCCACAAGCTAAACAGATGTCTTGTTCCCAGGCCTCAGGGTTCCAGAATCCACCCATGTTATGTTCCCAGGCCACAGGGTTCCAGAATCAATCCTCAGTTATGTTCCCAGGCTACAGGGTTCCAGAATAAAACCTCAGTCATGTTCCTAGTGCACAGTGTTCCAGAACCAAGGCTCAGTCAGGTTCCCGGGCCAAAGTATTCCACAATCTAAACAGATGTCATGTTTCCAGGCCACAGGTCTTCAGAATCACGCCTCAGTCATTTTCCCAGGCCACAGAGATCCAGAATCAAACCTCAGTCATGTTGCCAGGCCTCAGATTTCCGGAATCAAACCGATTTCGTGTTCCCAGGCCACAGGGTTCCAGAGTCAAACCGTTCGCAGGTTCCCAGGCCACAGTGTTCCAGAATCCACCGATGTCATGTTCCCAGGCCACAGGCTTCCAGAATCAATCCTCAGTTATGTTCCCAGGCTACAGGGTTCCAGAATAAAACCTCAGTCATGTTCCCAGTCCACAGGGTTCCAGAACCAAGGCTCAGTCAGGTTCCCGGGCCACAGTATTCCACAATCTAAACAGATATCATGTTCCAAGGCCTCAGCGTTCCAGAATCCACCCATGTCATGTTCCTGGGCCACAGGGTTCCAAAGTGAATCCTCAGTTATGTTCCCAGGCTACACGGCTCCAGAATAAAACCTCAGTCATATTCCCAGTCCACAGGTTTCCAGAACCAAGGCTCAGTCAAGTTCCCAGGCCACAGTATTCCACAATCTAAACAGATTTCATGTTCCCAGGCCTCAGGGTTCCAGAATCCACCCATGTCATGTTAACAGGACACAGGGTTCCAGAATAAAACCTCAGTCATGTTCCCAGTCCACAGGGGTCCAGAACCAAGGCTCAGTCAGGTTCCCGGGGCACAGTATTCCACAATCTAAACAGATGTCATGTTCCCAGGCCACAGGCATCCAGAATCAAACCTCAGTTATGTTGCCAGGCCATAGGGTACCACCATCAAACCTCAGTCATATTCCCAGGCCTAAGGTTTCCAGAATCAAACCGATTTCATGTTTCCAGGCCACAGGGTACCAGAATCCAAACCGATGTCATGTTCCCAGGGCACAGGATTCCACACTCTAACATCAGTCATGTTCCCAGGCCAATGGTTTCCAGAATCAAACCTCAGTCATATTCCCAGGCCACATGGTTACAGAATCAAACCTCAGTCGTGTTCCCAGGACACAGGGTTCCAGAATAAAACCTCAGTCATGTTCCCTGGACACAGGTTTCATAAATAAAATCCCAGTCATGTTCCCAGGCCACAGGGTTCCACAATTAAACCTCAGTCATATTCCCAGGCCAGAGGGTTCCACAATCAAACCTCAGTCCTGTGGCCAGGCCACGGTTCCACCATCAAGCCTCAGTCATGTTCCCAGGTCAGAGTGTTCCACAATCTAACCTAAGTCATCTTGCCAAGCCACAGGGTTCCACCATCAAACCTCAGGCATATTGCCAGGCCACAGTGTTCCACCATCAAGCCTCACTCATGTTCCCAAGCCTGAGGGTTCCACTATCAAACCTCAATCATGTGGCCAGGCCACAGGATTCAACCATGAAACCTCAGTCATGTTCCCAGTAAACAGGGCTCCAGAATCAAACCAATGTCATGTTCCCATGCCACGGGGTTCCAGTATCAGGCCTCAGGCATGGTCCCCGTGCACAGGGTTCCAAATCAAACCTCAGTCATGTTGCCAGTCCACAGGTTTCTGCCATCAAACCTCAGTCATGTTCCTAGTAAACAGGGCTCCAGAATCAAGCCTCAGTCATTTTGCCAGGCCAGAGTGTTCCACCATCGAACCTCAGTCATGATCCCAGGCCACATGTTTCCACAATGAAACCTCAGTCATTTTCCCAGGCCAAAGGTTTCCAGAATCAAACCTCAGTCATATTCCCAGGAAACATGGTTCCAGAATCAACCTGAGTCATGTTCGAAGGCCACAGGTTTCAACAATCAAACCTCAGTCATGTTCCCAGGACACAGGTGTCCAGAATCAAACCTCAGTCATGTTCCCAGAGAACAGGCTTCCAGAAACAAACCTCAGTCATGTTCCGAAGCCACAGGGTTGCAGAATCAAACCTCAGTCTTGTTCCCAGGACACAGGTGTCCAGAATCAAACCGCAGTCATGTTCCCAGGGAACAGGCTTCCAGAAACAAACCTCAGTCATGTTCCCAAGCCACAGGGTTGCAGAATCAAACCTCAGTCATGTTCCCAGGACACAGGTGTCCAGAATCAAACCTCAGTCATGTTCCCAGAGAACAGGCTTCCAGAAACAAACCGCAGTCATGTTCTGAAGCCACAGGGTTGCAGAATCAAACCTCAGTCTTGTTCCTAGGACACAGGTGTCCAGAATCAAACCGCAGTCATGTTTCCAGGGAATAGGCTTCCAGAAACAAACCTCAGTCATGTTCCCAGGCCACAGGGTTCCAGAATCAAACTTCAGTCTTGTTCCCAGGACACAGGTTTCCAGAATCAACCAGATAGCATGTTCCCTGGCCACAGTCTTCCAGAATCAATCCTCAGTCATGTTGCCAGGCCACAGGTTTCCACCATCAAACCTCAGACATGTTCCCAGGCCACAGGGTACCAGAGTCAAACCGTTCGCAGGTTCCCAGGCCACAGAGTTCCAGAATCCACCGATGTCATGCGGCCAGGCCACAGGGTTCCAGAATCAATCCTCAGTTATGTTCGCAGGCTACAGGGTTCCGGAATAAAACCTCAGTCATGTTCCCAGTCCACAGGGTTCCAGAATCAAGGCTCAGTCAGGTACCCGGGGCACAGTATTCCACAATCTAAACAGATGTCATGTTCCCAGGCCTCAGGGTTCCAGAATCCACCCATGTCATGTTCCCAGGCCACAGGGTTCCAGAATCAATCCTCAGTTATGTTCCCAGGCTACAGGGTTCCGGAATAAAACCTCAGTCATGTTCCCAGTCCACAGGGTTCCAGAATCAAGGCTCAGTCAGGTACCCGGGGCACAGTATTCCACAATCTAAACAGATGTCATGTTACCAGGCCTCAGGGTTCCAGAATCCACCCATGTTATGTTCCCAGGCCACAGGGTTCCAGAATCAATCCTCAGTTATGTTCCCAGGCTACAGGGTTCCAGAATAAAACCTCAGTCATGTTCCTAGTGCACAGTGTTACAGAACCAAGGCTCAGTCAGGTTCCCAGGCCAAAGTATTCCACAATCTAAACAGATGTCATGTTTCCAGGCCACAGGTCTTCAGAATCACGCCTCAGTCATTTTCCCAGGCCACAGAGATCCAGAATCAAACCTCAGTCATGTTGCCAGGCCTCAGATTTCCGGAATCAAACCGATTTCGTGTTCCCAGGCCACAGGGTTCCAGAGTCAAACCATTCGCAGGTTCCCAGGCCACAGTGTTCCAGAATCCACCGATGTCATGTTCCCAGGCCACAGGCTTCCAGAATCAATCCTCAGTTATGTTCCCAGGCTACAGGGTTCCAGAATAAAACCTCAGTCATGTTCCCAGTCCACAGGGTTCCAGAACCAAGGCTCAGTCAGGTTCCCGGGCCACAGTATTCCACAATCTAAACAGATGTCATGTTCCAAGGCCTCAGGTTTCCAGAATCCACCCATGTCATGTTCCTGGGCCACAGGGTTCCAAAGTGAATCCTCAGTTATATTCCCAGGCTACACGGCTCCAGAATAAAACCTCAGTCATATTCCCAGTCCACAGGTTTCCAGAACCAAGGCTCAGTCAAGTTCCCAGGCCACAGTATTCCACAATCTAAACAGATTTCATGTTCCCAGGCCTCAGGGTTCCAGAATCCACCCATGTCATGTTAACAGGACACAGGCTTCCAGAATAAAACCTCAGTCATGTTCCCAGTCCACAGGGGTCCAGAACCAAGGCTCAGTCAGGTTCCCGGGGCACAGTATTCCACAATCTAAACAGATGTCATGTTCCCAGGCCTCAGGGTTCCAGAATCCACCCATGTCATGTTCCCAGGCCACAGGGTTCCAGAATCAATCCTCAGTTATGTTCCCAGGCCACAGGGTTCCGGAATAAAACCTCAGTCATGTTCCCAGTCCACAGGGTTCCAGAATCAAGGCTCAGTCAGGTACCCGGGGCACAGTATTCCACAATCTAAACAGATGTCATGTTCCCAGGCCTCAGGGTTCCAGAATCCACCCATGTCATGTTCCCAGGCCACAGGGTTCCAGAATCAATCCTCAGTTATGTTCCCAGGCTACAGGGTTCCAGAATAAAACGTCAGTCATGTTCCCAGTCCACAGGGTTCCAGAACCAAGGCTCAGTCAGGTTCCCGGGGCACAGTATTCCACAATCTAAACAGATGTCATGTTCCCAGGCCACAGGATTCCGCACTCTAACATCAGTCATGTTCCCAGGACACATGGTTCCAGAATCAAACCTCAGTCGTGGTCCCAGGACACAGGGTTCCAGAAGAAAACCTCAGTCGTGTTCCCAGGACACAGGGTTCCAGAATAAAACCTCAGTCATGTTCCCTGGACACAGGTTTCAGAAATCAAATCCCAGTCATGTTCCCAGGCCACAGGGTTCCACAATTAAACCTCAGTCATATTCCCAGGCCAGAGGGTTCCACAATCAAACCTCAGTCCTGTGGCCAGGCCACGGTTCCACCATCAAGCCTCAGTCATGTTCCCAGGTCAGAGTGTTCCACAATCTAACCTAAGTCATCTTGCCAAGCCACAGGGTTCCACCATCAAACCTCAGGCATATTGCCAGGCCACAGTGTTCCACCATCAAGCCTCACTCATGTTCCCAAGCCTGAGGGTTCCACTATCAAACCTCAATCATGTTGCCAGGCCACAGGATTCAACCATGAAACCTCAGTCATGTTCCCAGTCCACAGGGTTCCAGAACCAAGGCTCAGTCAGGTTCCCGGGGCACAGTATTCCACAATCTAAACAGATGTCATGTTCCCAGGCCACAGGTTTCCAGAATCATGCCTCAGTCATGTTCCCAGGCCACAGGCATCCAGAATCAAACCTCAGTCATGTTGCCAGGCCATAGGGTACCACAATCAAACCTCAGTCATATTCCCAGACCTCAGGTTTACAGAATCAAACCGATTTCATGTTCCCAGGCAACAGGGTACCAGAATCCAAACCGATGTCATGTTCCCAGGCCACAGGATTCCACATTCTAACATCAGTCATGTTCCCAGGCCAATGGTTTCCAGAATCAAACCTCAGTCATATTCCCAGGCCACATGGTTACAGAATCAAACCTCAGTCGTGTTCCCAGGACACAGGGTTCCAGAATAAAACCTCAGTCATGTTCCCTGGACACAGGTTTCAGAAATCAAATCCCAGTCATGTTCCCAGGCCACAGGGTTCCACAATTAAACCTCAGTCATATTCCCAGGCCAGAGGGTTCCACAATCAAACCTCAGTCCTGTGGCCAGGCCACGGTTCCACCATCAAGCCTCAGTCATGTTCCCAGGTCAGAGTGTTCCACAATCTAACCTAAGTCATCTTGCCAAGCCACAGGGTTCCACCATCAAACCTCAGGCATATTGCCAGGCCACAGTGTTCCACCATCAAGCCTCACTCATGTTCCCAAGCCTGAGGGTTCCACTATCAAACCTCAATCATGTGGCCAGGCCACAGGATTCAACCATGAAACCTCAGTCATGTTCCCAGTAAACAGGGCTCCAGAATCAAACCAATGTCATGTTCCCATGCCACGGCGTTCCAGTATCAGGCCTCAGTCATGGTCCCCGTGCACAGGGTTCCAAATCAAACCTCAGTCATGTTGCCAGTCCACAGGTTTCTGCCATCAAACCTCAGTCATGTTCCCAGTAAACAGGGCTCCAGAATCAAGCCTCAGTCATTTTGCCAGGCCAGAGTGTTCCACCATCGAACCTCAGTCATGATCCCAGGCCACATGTTTCCACAATGAAACCTCAGTCATTTTCCCAGGCCAAAGGTTTCCAGAATCAAACCTCAGTCATATTCCCAGGAAACATGGTTCCAGAATCAACCTGAGTCATGTTCGAAGGCCACAGGTTTCAACAATCAAACCTCAGTCATGTTCCCAGGACACAGGTGTCCAGAATCAAACCTCAGTCATGTTCCCAGAGAACAGGCTTCCAGAAACAAACCTCAGTCATGTTCCCAAGCCACAGGGTTGCAGAATCAAACCTCAGTCTTGTTCCCAGGAAACAGGTGTCCAGAATCAAACCGCAGTCATGTTCCCAGGGAACAGGCTTCCAGAAACAAACCTCAGTCATGTTCCCAAGCCACAGGGTTGCAGAATCAAACCTCAGTCATGTTCCCAGGACACAGGTGTCCAGAATCAAACCTCAGTCATGTTCCCAGAGAACAGGCTTCCAGAAACAAACCGCAGTCATGTTCCCAAGCCACAGGGTTGCAGAATCAAACCTCAGTCTTGTTCCTAGGACACAGGTGTCCAGAATCAAACCGCAGTCATATTTCCAGGGAATAGGCTTCCAGAAACAAACCTCAGTCATGTTCCCAGGCCACAGGGTTCCAGAATCAAACTTCAGTCTTGTTCCCAGGACACAGGTTTCCAGAATCAACCAGATATCATGTTCCCTGGCCACAGTCTTCCAGAATCAATCCTCAGTCATGTTGCCAGGCCACAGGTTTCCACCATCAAACCTCAGACATGTTCCCAGGCCACAGGGTACCAGAGTCAAACCGTTCGCAGGTTCCCAGGCCACAGAGTTCCAGAATCTACCGATGTCATGCGGCTAGGCCACAGGGTTCCAGAATCAATCCTCAGTTATGTTCGCAGGCTACAGGGTTCCGGAATAAAACCTCAGTCATGTTCCCAGTCCACAGGGTTCCAGAATCAAGGCTCAGTCAGGTACCCGGGGCACAGTATTCCACAATCTAAACAGATGTCATGTTCCCAGGCCTCAGGGTTCCAGAATCCACCCATGTCATGTTCCCAGGCAACAGGGTTCCAGAATCAATCCTCAGTTATGTTCCCAGGCTACAGGGTTCCGGAATAAAACCTCAGTCATGTTCCCAGTCCACAGGCTTCCAGAATCAAGGCTCAGTCAGGTACCCGGGGCACAGTATTCCACAATCTAAACAGATGTCATGTTCCCAGGCCTCAGGGTTCCAGAATCCACCCATGTCATGTTCCCAGGCCACAGGGTTCCAGAATCAATCCTCAGTTATGTTCCCAGGCTACAGGGTTCCAGAATAAAACCTCAGTCATATTCCCAGTACATAGGGTTCCAGAACCAAGGCTCAGTCAGGTTCCCGGGTCACAGTATTCCACAATCTAAACAGATGTCATGTTACCAGGCCTCAGGGTTCCAGAATCCACCCATGTTATGTTCCCAGGCCACAGGGTTCCAGAATCAATCCTCAGTTATGTTCCCAGGCTACAGGGTTCCAGAATAAAACCTCAGTCATGTTCCTAGTGCACGGTGTTACAGAACCAAGGCTCAGTCAGGTTCCCAGGCCAAAGTATTCCACAATCTAAACAGATGTCATGTTTCCAGGCCACAGGTCTTCAGAATCACGCCTCAGTCATTTTCCCAGGCCACAGAGATCCAGAATCAAACCTCAGTCATGTTGCCAGGCCTCAGATTTCCGGAATCAAACCGATTTCGTGTTCCCAGGCCACAGGGTTCCAGAGTCAAACCATTCGCAGGTTCCCAGGCCACAGTGTTCCAGAATCCACCGATGTCATGTTCCCAGGCCACAGGCTTCCAGAATCAATCCTCAGTTATGTTCCCAGGCTACAGGGTTCCAGAATAAAACCTCAGTCATGTTCCCAGTCCACAGGGTTCCAGAACCAAGGCTCAGTCAGGTTCCCGGGCCACAGTATTCCACAATCTAAACAGATGTCATGTTCCAAGGCCTCAGGTTTCCAGAATCCACCCATGTCATGTTCCTGGGCCACAGGGTTCCAAAGTGAATCCTCAGTTATGTTCCCAGGCTACACGGCTCCAGAATAAAACCTCAGTCATATTCCCAGTCCACAGGTTTCCAGAACCAAGGCTCAGTCAAGTTCCCAGGCCACAGTATTCCACAATCTAAACAGATTTCATGTTCCCAGGCCTCAGGGTTCCAGAATCCACCCATGTCATGTTAACAGGACACAGGGTTCCAGAATAAAACCTCAGTCATGTTCCCAGTCCACAGGGGTCCAGAACCAAGGCTCAGTCAGGTTCCCGGGGCACAGTATTCCACAATCTAAACAGATGTCATGTTCCCAGGCCACAGGGATCCAGAATCAAACCTCAGTCATGTTGCCAGGCCATAGGGTACCACCATCAAACCTCAGTCATATTCCCAGGCCTAAGGTTTCCAGAATCAAACCGATTTCATGTTTCCAGGCAACAGGGTACCAGAATCCAAACCGATGTCATGTTCCCAGGGCACAGGATTCCACACTCTAACATCAGTCATGTTCCCAGGCCAATGGTTTCCAGAATCAAACCTAAGTCATATTCCCAGGCCACATGGTTCCAGAATCAAACCTCAGTCGTGTTCCCAGGACACAGGGTTCCAGAATAAAACCTCAGTCATTTTCCCTGGACACAGGTTTCAGAAATCAAATCCCAGTCATGTTCCCAGGCCACAGGGTTCCAGAATCAATCCTCAGTTATGTTCCCAGGCTACAGGGTTCCAGAATAAAACGTCAGTCATGTTCCCAGTCCACAGGGTTCCAGAACCAAGGCTCAGTCACGTTCCCAGGGCACAGTATTCCACAATCTAAACAGATGTCATGTTCCCAGGCCTCAGGGTTCCTGAATCCACCCATGTCATGTTCCCAGGCCACAGGGTTCCAGAATCAATCCTCAGTTATGTTCCCAGGTTACAAGGTTTCAGAATAAAACCTCAGTCATGTCCCTAGTCCACAGGGTTCCAGAATCCACCGTTGTCATGTGCCCAGGCCACAGGGTTCCAGAATCAATCCTCAGTTATGGTCCCAGGCTACAGGGTTCCAGAATAAAACCTCAGTCATGTTCCCAGTCCACAGGGTTCCAGAACAAAGGCTCAGTCAGGTTCCCGGGGCACAGTATTCCACAATCTAAACAGATGTCATGTTCCCAGGCCACAGGTTTCCAGAATCATGCCTCAGTCATGTTCCCAGGCCACAGGCATCCAGAATCAAACCTCAGTCATGTTGCCAGGCCATAGGGTACCACAATCAAACCTCAGTCATATTCCCAGACCTCAGGTTTACAGAATCAAACCGATTTCATGTTCCCAGGCAACAGGGTACCAGAATCCAAACCGATGTCATGTTCCCAGGCCACAGGATTCCACATTCTTACATCAGTCATGTTCCCAGGCCAATGGTTTCCAGAATCAAACCTCAGTCATATTCCCAGGCCACATGGTTACAGAATCAAACCTCAGTCGTGTTCCCAGGACACAGGGTTCCAGAATAAAACCTCAGTCATGTTCCCTGGACACAGGTTTCAGAAATCAAATCCCAGTCATGTTCCCAGGCCACAGGGTTCCACAATTAAACCTCAGTCATATTCCCAGGCCAGAGGGTTCCACAATCAAACCTCAGTCCTGTTGCCAGGCCACGGTTCCACCATCAAGCCTCAGTCATGTTCCCAGGTCAGAGTGTTCCACAATCTAACCTAAGTCATCTTGCCAAGCCACAGGGTTCCACCATCAAACCTCAGGCATATTGCCAGGCCACAGTGTTCCACCATCAAGCCTCACTCATGTTCCCAAGCCTGAGGGTTCCACTATCAAACCTCAATCATGTTGCCAGGCCACAGGATTCAACCATGAAACCTCAGTCATGTTCCCAGTAAACAGGGCTCCAGAATCAAACCAATGTCATGTTCCCATGCCACGGGGTTCCAGTATCAGGCCTCAGGCATGGTCCCCGTGCACAGGGTTCCAAATCAAACCTCAGTCATGTTGCCAGTCCACAGGTTTCTGCCATCAAACCTCAGTCATGTTCCCAGTAAACAGGGCTCCAGAATCAAGCCTCAGTCATTTTGCCAGGCCAGAGTGTTCCACCATCAAACCTGTCATGATCCCAGGCCACATGTTTCCACAATGAAACCTCAGTCATTTTCCCAGGCCAAAGGTTTCCAGAATCAAACCTCAGTCATATTCCCAGGACACATGGTTCCAGAATCAACCTGAGTCATGTTCGAAGGCCACAGGTTTCAACAATCAAACCTCAGTCATGTTCCCAGGACACAGGTGTCCAGAATCAAACCTCAGTCATGTTCCCAGAGAACAGGCTTCCAGAAACAAACCTCAGTCATGTTCCCAAGCCACAGGGTTGCAGAATCAAACCTCAGTCTTGTTCCCAGGACACAGGTGTCCAGAATCAAACCGCAGTCATGTTCCCAGGGAACAGGCTTCCAGAAACAAACCTCAGTCATGTTCCCAAGCCACAGGGTTGCAGAATCAAACCTCAGTCTTGTTCCCAGGACACAGGTGTCCAGAATCAAACCGCAGTCATGTTCCCAGGGAACAGGCTTCCAGAAACAAACCTCAGTCATGTTCCCAGGCCCAGGGTTCCAGAATCAAACTTCAGTCTTGTTCCCAGGACACAGGTTTCCAGAATCAACCAGATATCATGTTCCCTGGCCACAGTCTTCCAGAATCAATCCTCAGTCATGTTGCCAGGCCACAGGTTTCCACCATCAAACCTCAGACATGTTCCCAGGCCACAGGGTACCAGAGTCAAACCGTTCGCAGGTTCCCAGGCCACAGAGTTCCAGAATCCACCGATGTCATGCGGCCAGGCCACAGGGTTCCAGAATCAATCCTCAGTTATGTTCGCAGGCTACAGGGTTCCGGAATAAAACCTCAGTCATGTTCCCAGTCCACAGGGTTCCAGAATCAAGGCTCAGTCAGGTACCCGGGGCACAGTATTCCACAATCTAAACAGATGTCATGTTCCCAGGCCTCAGGGTTCCAGAATCCACCCATGTCATGTTCCCAGGCCACAGGGTTCCAGAATCAATCCTCAGTTATGTTCCCAGGCTACAGGGTTTCAGAATAAAACCTCAGTCATATTCCCAGTACATAGGGTTCCAGAACCAAGGCTCAGTCAGGTTCCCGGGTCACAGTATTCCACAAGCTAAACAGATGTCTTGTTCCCAGGCCTCAGGGTTCCAGAATCCACCCATGTTATGTTCCCAGGCCACAGGGTTCCAGAATCAATCCTCAGTTATGTTCCCAGGCTACAGGGTTCCAGAATAAAACCTCAGTCATGTTCCTAGTGCACAGTGTTCCAGAACCAAGGCTCAGTCAGGTTCCCGGGCCAAAGTATTCCACAATCTAAACAGATGTCATGTTTCCAGGCCACAGGTCTTCAGAATCACGCCTCAGTCATTTTCCCAGGCCACAGAGATCCAGAATCAAACCTCAGTCATGTTGCCAGGCCTCAGATTTCCGGAATCAAACCGATTTCGTGTTCCCAGGCCACAGGGTTCCAGAGTCAAACCGTTCGCAGGTTCCCAGGCCACAGTGTTCCAGAATCCACCGATGTCATGTTCCCAGGCCACAGGCTTCCAGAATCAATCCTCAGTTATGTTCCCAGGCTACAGGGTTCCAGAATAAAACCTCAGTCATGTTCCCAGTCCACAGGGTTCCAGAACCAAGGCTCAGTCAGGTTCCCGGGCCACAGTATTCCACAATCTAAACAGATATCATGTTCCAAGGCCTCAGCGTTCCAGAATCCACCCATGTCATGTTCCTGGGCCACAGGGTTCCAAAGTGAATCCTCAGTTATGTTCCCAGGCTACACGGCTCCAGAATAAAACCTCAGTCATATTCCCAGTCCACAGGTTTCCAGAACCAAGGCTCAGTCAAGTTCCCAGGCCACAGTATTCCACAATCTAAACAGATTTCATGTTCCCAGGCCTCAGGGTTCCAGAATCCACCCATGTCATGTTAACAGGACACAGGGTTCCAGAATAAAACCTCAGTCATGTTCCCAGTCCACAGGGGTCCAGAACCAAGGCTCAGTCAGGTTCCCGGGGCACAGTATTCCACAATCTAAACAGATGTCATGTTCCCAGGCCACAGGCATCCAGAATCAAACCTCAGTTATGTTGCCAGGCCATAGGGTACCACCATCAAACCTCAGTCATATTCCCAGGCCTAAGGTTTCCAGAATCAAACCGATTTCATGTTTCCAGGCCACAGGGTACCAGAATCCAAACCGATGTCATGTTCCCAGGGCACAGGATTCCACACTCTAACATCAGTCATGTTCCCAGGCCAATGGTTTCCAGAATCAAACCTCAGTCATATTCCCAGGCCACATGGTTACAGAATCAAACCTCAGTCGTGTTCCCAGGACACAGGGTTCCAGAATAAAACCTCAGTCATGTTCCCTGGACACAGGTTTCATAAATCAAATCCCAGTCATGTTCCCAGGCCACAGGGTTCCACAATTAAACCTCAGTCATATTCCCAGGCCAGAGGGTTCCACAATCAAACCTCAGTCCTGTGGCCAGGCCACGGTTCCACCATCAAGCCTCAGTCATGTTCCCAGGTCAGAGTGTTCCACAATCTAACCTAAGTCATCTTGCCAAGCCACAGGGTTCCACCATCAAACCTCAGGCATATTGCCAGGCCACAGTGTTCCACCATCAAGCCTCACTCATGTTCCCAAGCCTGAGGGTTCCACTATCAAACCTCAATCATGTGGCCAGGCCACAGGATTCAACCATGAAACCTCAGTCATGTTCCCAGTAAACAGGGCTCCAGAATCAAACCAATGTCATGTTCCCATGCCACGGGGTTCCAGTATCAGGCCTCAGGCATGGTCCCCGTGCACAGGGTTCCAAATCAAACCTCAGTCATGTTGCCAGTCCACAGGTTTCTGCCATCAAACCTCAGTCATGTTCCTAGTAAACAGGGCTCCAGAATCAAGCCTCAGTCATTTTGCCAGGCCAGAGTGTTCCACCATCGAACCTCAGTCATGATCCCAGGCCACATGTTTCCACAATGAAACCTCAGTCATTTTCCCAGGCCAAAGGTTTCCAGAATCAAACCTCAGTCATATTCCCAGGAAACATGGTTCCAGAATCAACCTGAGTCATGTTCGAAGGCCACAGGTTTCAACAATCAAACCTCAGTCATGTTCCCAGGACACAGGTGTCCAGAATCAAACCTCAGTCATGTTCCCAGAGAACAGGCTTCCAGAAACAAACCTCAGTCATGTTCCCAAGCCACAGGGTTGCAGAATCAAACCTCAGTCTTGTTCCCAGGACACAGGTGTCCAGAATCAAACCGCAGTCATGTTCCCAGGGAACAGGCTTCCAGAAACAAACCTCAGTCATGTTCCCAAGCCACAGGGTTGCAGAATCAAACCTCAGTCATGTTCCCAGGACACAGGTGTCCAGAATCAAACCTCAGTCATGTTCCCAGAGAACAGGCTTCCAGAAACAAACCGCAGTCATGTTCTGAAGCCACAGGGTTGCAGAATCAAACCTCAGTCTTGTTCCTAGGACACAGGTGTCCAGAATCAAACCGCAGTCATGTTTCCAGGGAATAGGCTTCCAGAAACAAACCTCAGTCATGTTCCCAGGCCACAGGGTTCCAGAATCAAACTTCAGTCTTGTTCCCAGGACACAGGTTTCCAGAATCAACCAGATATCATGTTCCCTGGCCACAGTCTTCCAGAATCAATCCTCAGTCATGTTGCCAGGCCACAGGTTTCCACCATCAAACCTCAGACATGTTCCCAGGCCACAGGGTACCAGAGTCAAACCGTTCGCAGGTTCCCAGGCCACAGAGTTCCAGAATCCACCGATGTCATGCGGCCAGGCCACAGGGTTCCAGAATCAATCCTCAGTTATGTTCGCAGGCTACAGGGTTCCGGAATAAAACCTCAGTCATGTTCCCAGTCCACAGGGTTCCAGAATCAAGGCTCAGTCAGGTACCCGGGGCACAGTATTCCACAATCTAAACAGATGTCATGTTCCCAGGCCTCAGGGTTCCAGAATCCACCCATGTCATGTTCCCAGGCCACAGGGTTCCAGAATCAATCCTCAGTTATGTTCCCAGGCTACAGGGTTCCGGAATAAAACCTCAGTCATGTTCCCAGTCCACAGGGTTCCAGAATCAAGGCTCAGTCAGGTACCCGGGGCACAGTATTCCACAATCTAAACAGATGTCATGTTCCCAGGCCTCAGGGTTCCAGAATCCACCCATATCATGTTCCCAGGCCACAGGGTTCCAGAATCAATCCTCAGTTATGTTCCCAGGCTACAGGGTTCCAGAATAAAACCTCAGTCATATTCCCAGTACATAGGGTTCCAGAACCAAGGCTCAGTCAGGTTCCCGGGTCACAGTATTCCACAATCTAAACAGATGTCATGTTACCAGGCCTCAGGGTTCCAGAATCCACCCATGTTATGTTCCCAGGCCACAGGGTTCCAGAATCAATCCTCAGTTATGTTCCCAGGCTACAGGGTTCCAGAATAAAACCTCAGTCATGTTCCTAGTGCACAGTGTTACAGAACCAAGGCTCAGTCAGGTTCCCAGGCCAAAGTATTCCACAATCTAAACAGATGTCATGTTTCCAGGCCACAGGTCTTCAGAATCACGCCTCAGTCATTTTCCCAGGCCACAGAGATCCAGAATCAAACCTCAGTCATGTTGCCAGGCCTCAGATTTCCGGAATCAAACCGATTTCGTGTTCCCAGGCCACAGGGTTCCAGAGTCAAACCATTCGCAGGTTCCCAAGCCACAGTGTTCCAGAATCCACCGATGTCATGTTCCCAGGCCACAGGCTTCCAGAATCAATCCTCAGTTATGTTCCCAGGCTACAGGGTTCCAGAATAAAACCTCAGTCATGTTCCCAGTCCACAGGGTTCCAGAACCAAGGCTCAGTCAGGTTCCCGGGCCACAGTATTCCACAATCTAAACAGATGTCATGTTCCAAGGCCTCAGGTTTCCAGAATCCACCCATGTCATGTTCCTGGGCCACAGGGTTCCAAAGTGAATCCTCAGTTATATTCCCAGGCTACACGGCTCCAGAATAAAACCTCAGTCATATTCCCAGTCCACAGGTTTCCAGAACCAAGGCTCAGTCAAGTTCCCAGGCCACAGTATTCCACAATCTAAACAGATTTCATGTTCCCAGGCCTCAGGGTTCCAGAATCCACCCATGTCATGTTAACAGGACACAGGCTTCCAGAATAAAACCTCAGTCATGTTCCCAGTCCACAGGGGTCCAGAACCAAGGCTCAGTCAGGTTCCCGGGGCACAGTATTCCACAATCTAAACAGATGTCATGTTCCCAGGCCTCAGGGTTCCAGAATCCACCCATGTCATGTTCCCAGGCCACAGGGTTCCAGAATCAATCCTCAGTTATGTTCCCAGGCCACAGGGTTCCGGAATAAAACCTCAGTCATGTTCCCAGTCCACAGGGTTCCAGAATCAAGGCTCAGTCAGGTACCCGGGGCACAGTATTCCACAATCTAAACAGATGTCATGTTCCCAGGCCTCAGGGTTCCAGAATCCACCCATGTCATGTTCCCAGGCCACAGGGTTCCAGAATCAATCCTCAGTTATGTTCCCAGGCTACAGGGTTCCAGAATAAAACGTCAGTCATGTTCCCAGTCCACAGGGTTCCAGAACCAAGGCTCAGTCAGGTTCCCGGGGCACAGTATTCCACAATCTAAACAGATGTCATGTTCCCAGGCCACAGGATTCCGCACTCTAACATCAGTCATGTTCCCAGGACACATGGTTCCAGAATCAAACCTCAGTCGTGGTCCCAGGACACAGGGTTCCAGAAGAAAACCTCAGTCGTGTTCCCAGGACACAGGGTTCCAGAATAAAACCTCAGTCATGTTCCCTGGACACAGGTTTCAGAAATCAAATCCCAGTCATGTTCCCAGGCCACAGGGTTCCACAATTAAACCTCAGTCATATTCCCAGGCCAGAGGGTTCCACAATCAAACCTCAGTCCTGTGGCCAGGCCACGGTTCCACCATCAAGCCTCAGTCATGTTCCCAGGTCAGAGTGTTCCACAATCTAACCTAAGTCATCTTGCCAAGCCACAGGGTTCCACCATCAAACCTCAGGCATATTGCCAGGCCACAGTGTTCCACCATCAAGCCTCACTCATGTTCCCAAGCCTGAGGGTTCCACTATCAAACCTCAATCATGTGGCCAGGCCACAGGATTCAACCATGAAACCTCAGTCATGTTCCCAGTAAACAGGGCTCCAGAATCAAACCAATGTCATGTTCCCATGCCACGGCGTTCCAGTATCAGGCCTCAGGCATGGTCCCCGTGCACAGGGTTCCAAATCAAACCTCAGTCATGTTGCCAGTCCACAGGTTTCTGCCATCAAACCTCAGTCATGTTCCCAGTAAACAGGGCTCCAGAATCAAGCCTCAGTCATTTTGCCAGGCCAGAGTGTTCCACCATCGAACCTCAGTCATGATCCCAGGCCACATGTTTCCACAATGAAACCTCAGTCATTTTCCCAGGCCAAAGGTTTCCAGAATCAAACCTCAGTCATATTCCCAGGAAACATGGTTCCAGAATCAACCTGAGTCATGTTCGAAGGCCACAGGTTTCAACAATCAAACCTCAGTCATGTTCCCAGGACACAGGTGTCCAGAATCAAACCTCAGTCATGTTCCCAGAGAACAGGCTTCCAGAAACAAACCTCAGTCATGTTCCCAAGCCACAGGGTTGCAGAATCAAACCTCAGTCTTGTTCCCAGGAAACAGGTGTCCAGAATCAAACCGCAGTCATGTTCCCAGGGAACAGGCTTCCAGAAACAAACCTCAGTCATGTTCCCAAGCCACAGGGTTGCAGAATCAAACCTCAGTCATGTTCCCAGGACACAGGTGTCCAGAATCAAACCTCAGTCATGTTCCCAGAGAACAGGCTTCCAGAAACAAACCGCAGTCATGTTCCCAAGCCACAGGGTTGCAGAATCAAACCTCAGTCTTGTTCCTAGGACACAGGTGTCCAGAATCAAACCGCAGTCATGTTTCCAGGGAATAGGCTTCCAGAAACAAACCTCAGTCATGTTCCCAGGCCACAGGGTTCCAGAATCAAACTTCAGTCTTGTTCCCAGGACACAGGTTTCCAGAATCAACCAGATATCATGTTCCCTGGCCACAGTCTTCCAGAATCAATCCTCAGTCATGTTGCCAGGCCACAGGTTTCCACCATCAAACCTCAGACATGTTCCCAGGCCACAGGGTACCAGAGTCAAACCGTTCGCAGGTTCCCAGGCCACAGAGTTCCAGAATCTACCGATGTCATGCGGCTAGGCCACAGGGTTCCAGAATCAATCCTCAGTTATGTTCGCAGGCTACAGGGTTCCGGAATAAAACCTCAGTCATGTTCCCAGTCCACAGGGTTCCAGAATCAAGGCTCAGTCAGGTACCCGGGGCACAGTATTCCACAATCTAAACAGATGTCATGTTCCCAGGCCTCAGGGTTCCAGAATCCACCCATGTCATGTTCCCAGGCCACAGGGTTCCAGAATCAATCCTCAGTTATGTTCCCAGGCTACAGGGTTCCGGAATAAAACCTCAGTCATGTTCCCAGTCCACAGGCTTCCAGAATCAAGGCTCAGTCAGGTACCCGGGGCACAGTATTCCACAATCTAAACAGATGTCATGTTCCCAGGCCTCAGGGTTCCAGAATCCACCCATGTCATGTTCCCAGGCCACAGGGTTCCATAATCAATCCTCAGTTATGTTCCCAGGCTACAGGGTTCCAGAATAAAACCTCAGTCATATTCCCAGTACATAGGGTTCCAGAACCAAGGCTCAGTCAGGTTCCCGGGTCACAGTATTCCACAATCTAAACAGATGTCATGTTACCAGGCCTCAGGGTTCCAGAATCCACCCATGTTATGTTCCCAGGCCACAGGGTTCCAGAATCAATCCTCAGTTATGTTCCCAGGCTACAGGGTTCCAGAATAAAACCTCAGTCATGTTCCTAGTGCACGGTGTTACAGAACCAAGGCTCAGTCAGGTTCCCAGGCCAAAGTATTCCACAATCTAAACAGATGTCATGTTTCCAGGCCACAGGTCTTCAGAATCACGCCTCAGTCATTTTCCCAGGCCACAGAGATCCAGAATCAAACCTCAGTCATGTTGCCAGGCCTCAGATTTCCGGAATCAAACCGATTTCGTGTTCCCAGGCCACAGGGTTCCAGAGTCAAACCATTCGCAGGTTCCCAGGCCACAGTGTTCCAGAATCCACCGATGTCATGTTCCCAGGCCACAGGCTTCCAGAATCAATCCTCAGTTATGTTCCCAGGCTACAGGGTTCCAGAATAAAACCTCAGTCATGTTCCCAGTCCACAGGGTTCCAGAACCAAGGCTCAGTCAGGTTCCCGGGCCACAGTATTCCACAATCTAAACAGATGTCATGTTCCAAGGCCTCAGGTTTCCAGAATCCACCCATGTCATGTTCCTGGGCCACAGGGTTCCAAAGTGAATCCTCAGTTATGTTCCCAGGCTACACGGCTCCAGAATAAAACCTCAGTCATATTCCCAGTCCACAGGTTTCCAGAACCAAGGCTCAGTCAAGTTCCCAGGCCACAGTATTCCACAATCTAAACAGATTTCATGTTCCCAGGCCTCAGGGTTCCAGAATCCACCCATGTCATGTTAACAGGACACAGGGTTCCAGAATAAAACCTCAGTCATGTTCCCAGTCCACAGGGGTCCAGAACCAAGGCTCAGTCAGGTTCCCGGGGCACAGTATTCCACAATCTAAACAGATGTCATGTTCCCAGGCCACAGGGATCCAGAATCAAACCTCAGTCATGTTGCCAGGCCATAGGGTACCACCATCAAACCTCAGTCATATTCCCAGGCCTAAGGTTTCCAGAATCAAACCGATTTCATGTTTCCAGGCAACAGGGTACCAGAATCCAAACCGATGTCATGTTCCCAGGGCACAGGATTCCACACTCTAACATCAGTCATGTTCCCAGGCCAATGGTTTCCAGAATCAAACCTAAGTCATATTCCCAGGCCACATGGTTCCAGAATCAAACCTCAGTCGTGTTCCCAGGACACAGGGTTCCAGAATAAAACCTCAGTCATTTTCCCTGGACACAGGTTTCAGAAATCAAATCCCAGTCATGTTCCCAGGCCACAGGGTTCCAGAATCAATCCTCAGTTATGTTCCCAGGCTACAGGGTTCCAGAATAAAACGTCAGTCATGTTCCCAGTCCACAGGGTTCCAGAACCAAGGCTCAGTCACGTTCCCAGGGCACAGTATTCCACAATCTAAACAGATGTCATGTTCCCAGGCCTCAGGGTTCCTGAATCCACCCATGTCATGTTCCCAGGCCACAGGGTTCCAGAATCAATCCTCAGTTATGTTCCCAGGTTACAAGGTTTCAGAATAAAACCTCAGTCATGTCCCTAGTCCACAGGGTTCCAGAATCCACCGTTGTCATGTGCCCAGGCCACAGGGTTCCAGAATCAATCCTCAGTTATGGTCCCAGGCTACAGGGTTCCAGAATAAAACCTCAGTCATGTTCCCAGTCCACAGGGTTCCAGAACAAAGGCTCAGTCAGGTTCCCGGGGCACAGTATTCCACAATCTAAACAGATGTCATGTTCCCAGGCCACAGGTTTCCAGAATCATGCCTCAGTCATGTTCCCAGGCCACAGGCATCCAGAATCAAACCTCAGTCATGTTGCCAGGCCATAGGGTACCACAATCAAACCTCAGTCATATTCCCAGACCTCAGGTTTACAGAATCAAACCGATTTCATGTTCCCAGGCAACAGGGTACCAGAATCCAAACCGATGTCATGTTCCCAGGCCACAGGATTCCACATTCTTACATCAGTCATGTTCCCAGGCCAATGGTTTCCAGAATCAAACCTCAGTCATATTCCCAGGCCACATGGTTACAGAATCAAACCTCAGTCGTGTTCCCAGGACACAGGGTTCCAGAATAAAACCTCAGTCATGTTCCCTGGACACAGGTTTCAGAAATCAAATCCCAGTCATGTTCCCAGGCCACAGGGTTCCACAATTAAACCTCAGTCATATTCCCAGGCCAGAGGGTTCCACAATCAAACCTCAGTCCTGTTGCCAGGCCACGGTTCCACCATCAAGCCTCAGTCATGTTCCCAGGTCAGAGTGTTCCACAATCTAACCTAAGTCATCTTGCCAAGCCACAGGGTTCCACCATCAAACCTCAGGCATATTGCCAGGCCACAGTGTTCCACCATCAAGCCTCACTCATGTTCCCAAGCCTGAGGGTTCCACTATCAAACCTCAATCATGTTGCCAGGCCACAGGATTCAACCATGAAACCTCAGTCATGTTCCCAGTAAACAGGGCTCCAGAATCAAACCAATGTCATGTTCCCATGCCACGGGGTTCCAGTATCAGGCCTCAGGCATGGTCCCCGTGCACAGGGTTCCAAATCAAACCTCAGTCATGTTGCCAGTCCACAGGTTTCTGCCATCAAACCTCAGTCATGTTCCCAGTAAACAGGGCTCCAGAATCAAGCCTCAGTCATTTTGCCAGGCCAGAGTGTTCCACCATCAAACCTGTCATGATCCCAGGCCACATGTTTCCACAATGAAACCTCAGTCATTTTCCCAGGCCAAAGGTTTCCAGAATCAAACCTCAGTCATATTCCCAGGACACACGGTTCCAGAATCAACCTGAGTCATGTTCGAAGGCCACAGGTTTCAACAATCAAACCTCAGTCATGTTCCCAGGACACAGGTGTCCAGAATCAAACCTCAGTCATGTTCCCAGAGAACAGGCTTCCAGAAACAAACCTCAGTCATGTTCCCAAGCCACAGGGTTGCAAAATCAAACCTCAGTCTTGTTCCCAGGACACAGGTGTCCAGAATCAAACCGCAGTCATGTTCCCAGGGAACAGGCTTCCAGAAACAAACCTCAGTCATGTTCCCAAGCCACAGGGTTGCAGAATCAAACCTCAGTCTTGTTCCCAGGACACAGGTGTCCAGAATCAAACCGCAGTCATGTTCCCAGGGAACAGGCTTCCAGAAACAAACCTCAGTCATGTTCCCAGGCCCAGGGTTCCAGAATCAAACTTCAGTCTTGTTCCCAGGACACAGGTTTCCAGAATCAACCAGATATCATGTTCCCTGGCCACAGTCTTCCAGAATCAATCCTCAGTCATGTTGCCAGGCCACAGGTTTCCACCATCAAACCTCAGACATGTTCCCAGGCCACAGGGTACCAGAGTCAAACCGTTCGCAGGTTCCCAGGCCACAGAGTTCCAGAATCCACCGATGTCATGCGGCCAGGCCACAGGGTTCCAGAATCAATCCTCAGTTATGTTCGCAGGCTACAGGGTTCCGGAATAAAACCTCAGTCATGTTCCCAGTCCACAGGGTTCCAGAATCAAGGCTCAGTCAGGTACCCGGGGCACAGTATTCCACAATCTAAACAGATGTCATGTTCCCAGGCCTCAGGGTTCCAGAATCCACCCATGTCATGTTCCCAGGCCACAGGGTTCCAGAATCAATCCTCAGTTATGTTCCCAGGCTACAGGGTTTCAGAATAAAACCTCAGTCATATTCCCAGTACATAGGGTTCCAGAACCAAGGCTCAGTCAGGTTCCCGGGTCACAGTATTCCACAAGCTAAACAGATGTCTTGTTCCCAGGCCTCAGGGTTCCAGAATCCACCCATGTTATGTTCCCAGGCCACAGGGTTCCAGAATCAATCCTCAGTTATGTTCCCAGGCTACAGGGTTCCAGAATAAAACCTCAGTCATGTTCCTAGTGCACAGTGTTCCAGAACCAAGGCTCAGTCAGGTTCCCGGGCCAAAGTATTCCACAATCTAAACAGATGTCATGTTTCCAGGCCACAGGTCTTCAGAATCACGCCTCAGTCATTTTCCCAGGCCTCAGAGATCCAGAATCAAACCTCAGTCATGTTGCCAGGCCTCAGATTTCCGGAATCAAACCGATTTCGTGTTCCCAGGCCACAGGGTTCCAGAGTCAAACCGTTCGCAGGTTCCCAGGCCACAGTGTTCCAGAATCCACCGATGTCATGTTCCCAGGCCACAGGCTTCCAGAATCAATCCTCAGTTATGTTCCCAGGCTACAGGGTTCCAGAATAAAACCTCAGTCATGTTCCCAGTCCACAGGGTTCCAGAACCAAGGCTCAGTCAGGTTCCCGGGCCACAGTATTCCACAATCTAAACAGATGTCATGTTCCAAGGCCTCAGCGTTCCAGAATCCACCCATGTCATGTTCCTGGGCCACAGGGTTCCAAAGTGAATCCTCAGTTATGTTCCCAGGCTACACGGCTCCAGAATAAAACCTCAGTCATATTCCCAGTCCACAGGTTTCCAGAACCAAGGCTCAGTCAAGTTCCCAGGCCTCAGTATTCCACAATCTAAACAGATTTCATGTTCCCAGGCCTCAGGGTTCCAGAATCCACCCATGTCATGTTAACAGGACACAGGGTTCCAGAATAAAACCTCAGTCATGTTCCCAGTCCACAGGGGTCCAGAACCAAGGCTCAGTCAGGTTCCCGGGGCACAGTATTCCACAATCTAAACAGATGTCATGTTCCCAGGCCACAGGCATCCAGAATCAAACCTCAGTTATGTTGCCAGGCCATAGGGTACCACCATCAAACCTCAGTCATATTCCCAGGCCTAAGGTTTCCAGAATCAAACCGATTTCATGTTTCCAGGCCACAGGGTACCAGAATCCAAACCGATGTCATGTTCCCAGGGCACAGGATTCCACACTCTAACATCAGTCATGTTCCCAGGCCAATGGTTTCCAGAATCAAACCTCAGTCATATTCCCAGGCCACATGGTTACAGAATCAAACCTCAGTCGTGGTCCCAGGACACAGGGTTCCAGAATAAAACCTCAGTCATGTTCCCTGGACACAGGTTTCAGAAATCAAATCCCAGTCATGTTCCCAGGCCACAGGGTTCCACAATTAAACCTCAGTCATATTCCCAGGCCAGAGGGTTCCACAATCAAACCTCAGTCCTGTGGCCAGGCCACGGTTCCACCATCAAGCCTCAGTCATGTTCCCAGGTCAGAGTGTTCCACAATCTAACCTAAGTCATCTTGCCAAGCCACAGGGTTCCACCATCAAACCTCAGGCATATTGCCAGGCCACAGTGTTCCACCATCAAGCCTCACTCATGTTCCCAAGCCTGAGGGTTCCACTATCAAACCTCAATCATGTGGCCAGGCCACAGGATTCAACCATGAAACCTCAGTCATGTTCCCAGTAAACAGGGCTCCAGAATCAAACCAATGTCATGTTCCCATGCCACGGGGTTCCAGTATCAGGCCTCAGTCATGGTCCCCGTGCACAGGGTTCCAAATCAAACCTCAGTCATGTTGCCAGTCCACAGGTTTCTGCCATCAAACCTCAGTCATGTTCCCAGTAAACAGGGCTCCAGAATCAAGCCTCAGTCATTTTGCCAGGCCAGAGTGTTCCACCATCGAACCTCAGTCATGATCCCAGGCCACATGTTTCCACAATGAAACCTCAGTCATTTTCCCAGGCCAAAGGTTTCCAGAATCAAACCTCAGTCATATTCCCAGGAAACATGGTTCCAGAATCAACCTGAGTCATGTTCGAAGGCCACAGGTTTCAACAATCAAACCTCAGTCATGTTCCCAGGACACAGGTGTCCAGAATCAAACCTCAGTCATGTTCCCAGAGAACAGGCTTCCAGAAACAAACCTCAGTCATGTTCCCAAGCCACAGGGTTGCAGAATCAAACCTCAGTCTTGTTCCCAGGACACAGGTGTCCAGAATCAAACCGCATTCATGTTCCCAGGGAACAGGCTTACAGAAACAAACCTCAGTCATGTTCCCAAGCCACAGGGTTCCAGAATCAAACCTCAGTCATGTTCCCAGGACACAGGTTTCCAGAATCAACCAGATATCATGTTCCCGGGCCACATTCTTCCAGAATCAATCCTCAGTCATGTTGCCAGGCCACAGGTTTCCACCATCAAACCTCAGACATGTTCCCAGGCCACAGGGTACCAGAGTCAAACCGTTCGCAGGTTCCCAGGCCACAGAGTTCCAGAATCCACCGATGTCATGCGGCCAGGCCACAGGGTTCCAGAATCAATCCTCAGTTATGTTCGCAGGCTACAGGGTTCCGGAATAAAACCTCAGTCATGTTCCCAGTCCACAGGGTTCCAGAATCAAGGCTCAGTCAGGTACCCGGGGCACAGTATTCCACAATCTAAACAGATGTCATGTTCCAAGGCCTCAGGGTTCCAGAATCCACCCATGTCATGTTCCAAGGACACAGGGTTCCAGAATCAATCCTCAGTTATGTTCCCAGGCTACAGGGTTCCAGAATAAAACCTCAGTCATATTCCCAATACATAGGGTTCCAGAACCAAGGCTCAGTCAGGTTCCCGGGTCACAGTATTCCACAATCTAAACAGATGTCTTGTTCCCAGGCCTCAGGGTTCCAGAATCCACCCATGTTATGTTCCCAGGCCACAGGGTTCCAGAATCAATCCTCAGTTATGTTCCCAGGCTACAGGGTTCCAGAATAAAACCTCAGTCATGTTCCTAGTGCACAGTGTTCCAGAACCAAGGCTCAGTCAGGTTCCGAGGCCACAGTATTCCACAATCTAAACAGATGTCATGTTTCCAGGCCACAGGTCTTCAGAATCACGCTTCAGTCATTTTCCCAGGCCACAGAGATCCAGAATCAAACCTCAGTCATGTTGCCAGGCCTCAGATTTCCGGAATCAAACCGATTTCGTGTTCCCAGGCCACAGGGTTCCAGAGTCAAACCATTCGCAGGTTCCCAGGACACAGTGTTCCAGAATCCACCGATGTCATGTTCCCAGGCCACAGGGTTCCAGAATCAATCCTCAGTTATGTTCCCAGGCTACAGGGTTCCAGAATAAAACCTCAGTCATGTTCCCAGTCCACAGGGTTCCAGAACCATGGCTCAGTCAGGTTCCCGGGCCACAGTATTCCACAATCTAAACAGATGTCATGTTCCAAGGCCTCAGGTTTCCAGAATCCACCCATGTCATGTTCCTGGGCCACAGGGTTCCAAAGTGAATCCTCAGTTATGTTCCCAGGCTACACGGCTCCAGAATAAAACCTCAGTCATATTCCCAGTCCACAGATTTCCAGAACCAAGGCTCAGTCAAGTTCCCAGGCCACAGTATTCCACAATCTAAACAGATTTCATGTTCCCAGGCCTCAGGGTTCCAGAATCCACCCATGTCATGTTAACAGGACACAGGCTTCCAGAATAAAAGCTCAGTCATGTTCCCAGTCCACAGGGTTCCAGAACCAAGGCTCAGTCAGGTTCCCGGGGCACAGTATTCCACAATCTAAAAAGATGTCATGTTCCCAGGCCACAGGTTTCCAGAATCATGCCTCAGTCATGTTCCCAGGCCACAGGCATCCAGAATCAAACCTCAGTCATGTTGCCAGGCCATAGGGTACCACAATCAAACCTCAGTCATATTCCCAGACCTCAGGTTTACAGAATCAAACCGATTTCATGTTCCCAGGCAACAGGGTACCAGAATCCAAACCGATGTCATGTTCCCAGGGCACAGGATTCCACACTCTAACATCAGTCATGTTCCCAGGCCAATGGTTTCCAGAATCAAACCTAAGTCATATTCCCAGGCCACATGGTTCCAGAATCAAACCT
The DNA here is from genome assembly GCF_965194825.1 of Balaenoptera physalus. Lineage (NCBI taxonomy): Eukaryota > Metazoa > Chordata > Mammalia > Artiodactyla > Balaenopteridae > Balaenoptera > Balaenoptera physalus. The sequence continues at coordinate 286,060 of NW_028125938.1, read as the reverse complement.
CAGTCGTGTTCCCAGGACACAGGGTTCCAGAATAAATCCTCAGTCATTTTCCCTGGACACAGGTTTCAGAAATCAAATCCCAGTCATGTTCCCAGGCCACAGGGTTCCAGAATCAATCCTCAGTTATGTTCCCAGGCTACAGGGTTCCAGAATAAAACGTCAGTCATGTTCCCAGTCCACAGGGTTCCAGAACCAAGGCTCAGTCACGTTCCCAGGGCACAGTATTCCACAATCTAAACAGATGTCATGTTCCCAGGCCTCAGGGTTCCAGAATCCACCCATGTCATGTTCCCAGGCCACAGGGTTCCAGAATCAATCCTCAGTTATGTTCCCAGGCCACAGGGTTCCAGAATAAAACCTCAGTCATGTTCCCAGTCCACAGGGTTCCAGAATCAAGGCTCAGTCAGGTACCCGGGGCACAGTATTCCACAATCTAAACAGATGTCATGTTCCCAGGCCTCAGGGTTCCAGAATCCACCCATGTCATGTTCCCAGGCCACAGGGTTCCAGAATCAATCCTCAGTTATGTTCCCAGGCTACAGGGTTCCAGAATAAAACGTCAGTCATGTTCCCAGTCCACAGGGTTCCAGAACCAAGGCTCAGTCAGGTTCCCGGGGCACAGTATTCCACAATCTAAACAGATGTCATGTTCCCAGGCCACAGGATTCCGCACTCTAACATCAGTCATGTTCCCAGGCCACATGGTTCCAGAATCAAACCTCAGTCGTGGTCCCAGGACACAGGGTTCCAGAAGAAAACCTCAGTCATATTCCCTGGACACAGGTTTCAGTAATCAAATCCCAGTCATGTTCCCAGGCCACAGGGTTCCACAATTAAACCTCAGTCATATTCCCAGGCCAGAGGGTTCCACAATCAAACCTCAGTCCTGTGGCCAGGCCACGGTTCCACCATCAAGCCTCAGTCATGTTCCCAGGTCAGAGTGTTCCACAATCTAACCTAAGTCATCTTGCCAAGCCACAGGGTTCCACCATCAAACCTCAGGCATATTGCCAGGCCACAGTGTTCCACCATCAACCCTCACTCATGTTCCCAAGCCTGAGGGTTCCACTATCAAACCTCAATCATGTGGCCAGGCCACAGGATTCAACCATGAAACCTCAGTCATGTTCCCAGTAAACAGGGCTCCAGAATCAAACCAATGTCATGTTCCCATGCCACGGGGTTCCAGTATCAGGCCTCAGGCATGGTCCCCGTGCACAGGGTTCCAAATCAAACCTCAGTCATGTTGCCAGTCCACAGGTTTCTGCCATCAAACCTCAGTCATGTTCCTAGTAAACAGGGCTCCAGAATCAAGCCTCAGTCATTTTGCCAGGCCAGAGTGTTCCACCATCGAACCTCAGTCATGATCCCAGGCCACATGTTTCCACAATGAAACCTCAGTCATTTTCCCAGGCCAAAGGTTTCCAGAATCAAACCTCAGTCATATTCCCAGGACACATGGTTCCAGAATCAACCTGAGTCATGTTCGAAGGCCACAGGTTTCAACAATCAAACCTCAGTCATGTTCCCAGGACACAGGTGTCCAGAATCAAACCTCAGTCATGTTCCCAGAGAACAGGCTTCCAGAAACAAACCTCAGTCATGTTCCCAAGCCACAGGGTTGCAGAATCAAACCTCAGTCTTGTTCCCAGGACACAGGTGTCCAGAATCAAACCGCAGTCATGTTCCCAGGGAACAGGCTTCCAGAAACAAACCTCAGTCATGTTCCCAAGCCACAGGGTTGCAGAATCAAACCTCAGTCTTGTTCCCAGGACACAGGTGTCCAGAATCAAACCGCAGTCATGTTCCCAGGGAACAGGCTTCCAGAAACAAACCTCAGTCATGTTCCCAGACCCAGGGTTCCAGAATCAAACTTCAGTCTTGTTCCCAGGACACAGGTTTCCAGAATCAACCAGATATCATGTTCCCTGGCCACAGTCTTCCAGAATCAATCCTCAGTCATGTTGCCAGGCCACAGGTTTCCACCATCAAACCTCAGACATGTTCCCAGGCCACAGGGTACCAGAGTCAAACCGTTCGCAGGTTCCCAGGCCACAGAGTTCCAGAATCCACCGATGTCATGCGGCCAGGCCACAGGGTTCCAGAATCAATCCTCAGTTATGTTCGCAGGCTACAGGGTTCCGGAATAAAACCTCAGTCATGTTCCCAGTCCACAGGGTTCCAGAATCAAGGCTCAGTCAGGTACCCGGGGCACAGTATTCCACAATCTAAACAGATGTCATGTTCCCAGGCCTCAGGGTTCCAGAATCCACTCATGTCATGTTCCCAGGCCACAGGGTTCCAGAATCAATCCTCAGTTATGTTCCCAGGCTACAGGGTACCGGAATAAAACCTCAGTCATGTTCCCAGTCCACAGGGTTCCAGAATCAAGGCTCAGTCAGGTACCCGGGGCACAGTATTCCACAATCTAAACAGATGTCATGTTCCCAGGCCTCAGGGTTCCAGAATCCACCCATGTCATGTTCCCAGGCCACAGGGTTCCAGAATCAATCCTCAGTTATGTTCCCAGGCTACAGGGTTCCAGAATAAAACCTCAGTCATATTCCAGGTACATAGGGTTCCAGAACCAAGGCTCAGTCAGGTTCCCGGGTCACAGTATTCCACAATCTAAACAGATGTCATGTTACCAGGCCTCAGGGTTCCAGAATCCACCCATGTTATGTTCCCAGGCCACAGGGTTCCAGAATCAATCCTCAGTTATGTTCCCAGGCTACAGGGTTCCAGAATAAAACCTCAGTCATGTTCCTAGTGCACAGTGTTACAGAACCAAGGCTCAGTCAGGTTCCCAGGCCAAAGTATTCCACAATCTAAACAGATGTCATGTTTCCAGGCCACAGGTCTTCAGAATCACGCCTCAGTCATTTTCCCAGGCCACAGAGATCCAGAATCAAACCTCAGTCATGTTTCCAGGCCTCAGATTTCCGGAATCAAACCGATTTCGTGTTCCCAGGCCACAGGGTTCCAGAGTCAAACCATTCGCAGGTTCCCAGGCCACAGTGTTCCAGAATCCACCGATGTCATGTTCCCAGGCCACAGGCTTCCAGAATCAATCCTCAGTTATGTTCCCAGGCTACAGGGTTCCAGAATAAAACCTCAGTCATGTTCCCAGTCCACAGGGTTCCAGAACCAAGGCTCAGTCAGGTTCCCGGGCCACAGTATTCCACAATCTAAACAGATGTCATGTTCCAAGGCCTCAGGTTTCCAGAATCCACCCATGTCATGTTCCTGGGCCACAGGGTTCCAAAGTGAATCCTCAGTTATGTTCCCAGGCTACACGGCTCCAGAATAAAACCTCAGTCATATTCCCAGTCCACAGGTTTCCAGAACCAAGGCTCAGTCAAGTTCCCAGGCCTCAGTATTCCACAATCTAAACAGATTTCATGTTCCCAGGCCTCAGGGTTCCAGAATCCACCCATGTCATGTTAACAGGACACAGGGTTCCAGAATAAAACCTCAGTCATGTTCCCAGTCCACAGGGGTCCAGAACCAAGGCTCAGTCAGGTTCCCGGGGCACAGTATTCCACAATCTAAACAGATGTCATGTTCCCAGGCCACAGGGATCCAGAATCAAACCTCAGTCATGTTGCCAGGCCATAGGGTACCACCATCAAACCTCAGTCATATTCCCAGGCCTAAGGTTTCCAGAATCAAACCGATTTCATGTTTCCAGGCAACAGGGTACCAGAATCCAAACCGATGTCATGTTCCCAGGGCACAGGATTCCACACTCTAACATCAGTCATGTTCCCAGGCCAATGGTTTCCAGAATCAAACCTAAGTCATATTGCCAGGCCACATGGTTCCAGAATCAAACCTCAGTCGTGTTCCCAGGACACAGGGTTCCAGAATAAAACCTCAGTCATTTTCCCTGGACACAGGTTTCAGAAATCAAATCCCAGTCATGTTCCCAGGCCACAGGGTTCCAGAATCAATCCTCAGTTATGTTCCCAGGCTACAGGGTTCCAGAATAAAACGTCAGTCATGTTCCCAGTCCACAGGGTTCCAGAACCAAGGCTCAGTCACGTTCCCAGGGCACAGTATTCCACAATCTAAACAGATGTCATGTTCCCAGGCCTCAGGGTTCCTGAATCCACCCATGTCATGTTCCCAGGCCACAGGGTTCCAGAATCAATCCTCAGTTATGTTCCCAGGTTACAAGGTTTCAGAATAAAACCTCAGTCATGTTCCTAGTCCACAGGGTTCCAGAATCCACCGTTGTCATGTGCCCAGGCCACAGGGTTCCAGAATCAATCCTCAGTTATGTTCCCAGGCTACAGGGTTCCAGAATAAAACCTCAGTCATGTTCCCAGTCCACAGGGTTCCAGAACCAAGGCTCAGTCAGGTTCCCGGGGCACAGTATTCCACAATCTAAACAGATGTCATGTTCCCAGGCCACAGGATTCCGCACTCTAACATCAGTCATGTTCCCAGGCCACATGGTTCCAGAATCAAACCTCAGTCGTGGTCCCAGGACACAGGGTTCCAGAAGAAATCCTCAGTCATGTTCCCTGGACACAGGTTTCAGTAATCAAATCCCAGTCATGTTCCCAGGCCACAGGGTTCCACAATTAAACCTCAGTCATATTCCCAGGCCAGAGGGTTCCACAATCAAACCTCAGTCCTGTGGCCAGGCCACGGTTCCACCATCAAGCCTCAGTCATGTTCCCAGGTCAGAGTGTTCCACAATCTAACCTAAGTCATCTTGCCAAGCCACAGGGTTCCACCATCAAACCTCAGGCATATTGCCAGGCCACAGTGTTCCACCATCAAGCCTCACTCATGTTCCCAAGCCTGAGGGTTCCACTATCAAACCTCAATCATGTGGCCAGGCCACAGGATTCAACCATGAAACCTCAGTCATATTCCCAGTAAACAGGGCTCCAGAATCAAACCAATGTCATGTTCCCATGCCACGGGGTTCCAGTATCAGGCCTCAGTCATGGTCCCCGTGCACAGGGTTCCAAATCAAACCTCAGTCATGTTGCCAGTCCACAGGTTTCTGCCATCAAACCTCAGTCATGTTCCCAGTAAACAGGGCTCCAGAATCAAGCCTCAGTCATTTTGCCAGGCCAGAGTGTTCCACCATCAAACCTCAGTCATGATCCCAGGCCACATGTTTCCACAATGAAACCTCAGTCATTTTCCCAGGCCAAAGGTTTCCAGAATCAAACCTCAGTCATATTCCCAGGACACATGGTTCCAGAATCAACCTGAGTCATGTTCGAAGGCCACAGGTTTCAACAATCAAACCTCAGTCATGTTCCCAGGACACAGGTGTCCAGAATCAAACCTCAGTCATGTTCCCAGAGAACAGGCTTCCAGAAACAAACCTCAGTCATGTTCCCAAGCCACAGGGTTTCAGAATCAAACCTCAGTCTTGTTCCCAGGACACAGGTGTCCAGAATCAAACCGCAGTCATGTTCCCAGGGAACAGGCTTCCAGAAACAAACCTCAGTCATGTTCCCAAGCCACAGGGTTGCAGAATCAAACCTCAGTCTTGTTCCCAGGACACAGGTGTCCAGAATCAAACCGCAGTCATGTTCCCAGGGAACAGGCTTCCAGAAACAAACCTCAGTCATGTTCCCAGGCCCAGGGTTCCAGAATCAAACTTCAGTCTTGTTCCCAGGACACAGGTTTCCAGAATACAACCGATGTCATGTTCCCAGGCCACAGGATTACACAATCTAAAATCAGTCATGTTCCCAGGCCAATGGTTTCCAGAATCAAACCTCAGTCATATTCCCATTCCACAGGGTTTCAGAATCAAACCACAGTCATGTTCCCTGGCCAGAGGGTTCCACAATCAAACCTCAGTCATGTTCCCAGGCCACAGCGTTACAGAACCCAACCAATGTCATGTTCCCAGCCACAGGGTTCCTGAAGTAAACCTCAGTCTTTTTCCCAGGACACAGGTTTCCAGAATCAACCCGATATCATGTTCCCTGGCCACAGTCTTCCAGAATCAATCCTCAGTCATGTTGCCAGGCCACAGGTTTCCACCATCAAACCTCAGACATGTTCCCAGGCCACAGGGTACCAGAGTCAAACCGTTCGCAGGTTCCCAGGCCACAGAGTTCCAGAATCCACCGATGTCATGCGGCCAGGCCACAGGGTTCCAGAATCAATCCTCAGTTATGTTCGCAGGCTACAGGGTTCCAGAATCAAGGCTCAGTCAGGTACCCGGGGCACAGTATTCCACAATCTAAACAGATGTCATGTTCCCAGACCTCAGGGTTCCAGAATCCACCCATGTCATGTTCCCAGGCCACAGGGTTCCAGAATCAATCCTCAGTTATGTTCCCAGGCTACAGGGTTTCAGAATAAAACCTCAGTCATATTCCCAGTACATAGGGTTCCAGAACCAAGGCTCAGTCAGGTTCCCGGGTCACAGTATTCCACAATCTAAACAGATGTCTTGTTCCCAGGCCTCAGGGTTCCAGAATCCACCCATGTTATGTTCCCAGGCCACAGGGTTCCAGAATCAATCCTCAGTTATGTTCCCAGGCTACAGGGTTCCAGAATAAAACCTCAGTCATGTTCCTAGTGCACAGTGTTCCAGAACCAAGGCTCAGTCAGGTTCCCGGGCCAAAGTATTCCACAATCTAAACAGATGTCATGTTTCCAGGCCACAGGTCTTCAGAATCACGCCTCAGTCATTTTCCCAGGCCACAGAGATCCAGAATCAAACCTCAGTCATGTTGCCAGGCCTCAGATTTCCGGAATCAAACCGATTTCGTGTTCCCAGGCCACAGGGTTCCAGAGTCAAACCGTTCGCAGGTTCCCAGGCCACAGTGTTCCAGAATCCACCGATGTCATGTTCCCAGGCCACAGGCTTCTAGAATCAATCCTCAGTTATGTTCCCAGGCTACAGGGTTCCAGAATAAAACCTCAGTCATGTTCCCAGTCCACAGGGTTCCAGAACCAAGGCTCAGTCAAGTTCCCAGGCCACAGTATTCCACAATCTAAACAGATTTCATGTTCCCAGGCCTCAGGGTTCCAGAATCCACCCATGTCATGTTAACAGGACACAGGCTTCCAGAATAAAACCTCAGTCATGTTCCCAGTCCACAGGGGTCCAGAACCAAGGCTCAGTCAGGTTCCCGGGGCACAGTATTCCACAATCTAAACAGATGTCATGTTCCCAGGCCACAGGGATCCAGAATCAAACCTCAGTCATGTTTCCAGGCCATAGGGTACCACCATCAAACCTCAGTCATATTCCCAGGCCTAAGGTTTCCAGAATCAAACCGATTTCATGTTTCCAGGCCACAGGGTACCAGAATCCAAACCGATGTCATGTTCCCGGGGCACAGGATTCCACACTCTAACATCAGTCATGTTCCAAGGCCAATGGTTTCCAGAATCAAACCTAAGTCATATTCCCAGGCCACATGGTTCCAGAATCAAACCTCAGTCGTGTTCCCAGGACACAGGGTTCCAGAATAAAACCTCAGTCATTTTCCCTGGACACAGGTTTCAGAAATCAAATCCCAGTCATGTTCCCGGGCCACAGGGTTCCAGAATCAATCCTCAGTTATGTTCCCAGGCTACAGGGTTCCAGAATAAAACGTCAGTCATGTTCCCAGTCCACAGGGTTCCAGAACCAAGGCTCAGTCACGTTCCCAGGGCACAGTATTCCACAATCTAAACAGATGTCATGTTCCCAGGCCTCAGGGTTCCAGAATCCACCCATGTCATGTTCCCAGGCCACAGGGTTCCAGAATCAATCCTCAGTTATGTTCCCAGGCCACAGGGTTTTGGAATAAAACCTCAGTCATGTTCCCAGTCCACAGGGTTCCAGAATCAAGGCTCAGTCAGGTACCCGGGGCACAGTATTCCACAATCTAAACAGATGTCATGTTCCCAGGCCTCAGGGTTCCAGAAACCACCCATGTCATGTTCCCAGGCCACAGGGTTCCAGAATCAATCCTCAGTTATGTTCCCAGGCTACAGGGTTCCAGAATAAAACGTCAGTCATGTTCACAGTCCACAGGGCTCCAGAACCAAGGCTCAGTCAGGTTCCCGGGGCACAGTATTCCACAATCTAAACAGATGTCATGTTCCCAGGCCACAGGATTCCGCACTCTAACATCAGTCATGTTCCCAGGCCACATGGTTCCAGAATCAAACCTCAGTCGTGGTCCCAGGACACAGGGTTCCAGAAGAAAACCTCAGTCATGTTCCCTGGACACAGGTTTCAGTAATCAAATCCCAGTCATGTTCCCAGGCCACAGGGTTCCACAATTAAACCTCAGTCATATTCTCAGGCCAGAGGGTTCCACAAAAAAACCTCAGTCCTGTGGCCAGGCCACGGTTCCACCATCAAGCCTCAGTCATGTTCCCAGGTCAGAGTGTTCCACAATCTAACCTAAGTCATCTTGCCAAGCCACAGGGTTCCACCATCAAACCTCAGGCATATTGCCAGGCCACAGTGTTCCACCATCAAGCCTCACTCATGTTCCCAAGCCTGAGGGTTCCACTATCAAACCTCAATCATGTGGCCAGGCCACAGGATTCAACCATGAAACCTCAGTCATGTTCCCAGTAAACAGGGCTCCAGAATCAAACCAATTTCATGTTCCCATGCCACGGGGTTCCAGTATCAGGCCTCAGTCATGGTCCCCGTGCACAGGGTTCCAAATCAAACCTCAGTCATGTTGCCAGTCCACAGGTTTCTGCCATCAAACCTCAGTCATGTTCCTAGTAAACAGGGCTCCAGAATCAAGCCTCAGTCATTTTGCCAGGCCAGAGTGTTCCACCATCGAACCTCAGTCATGATCCCAGGCCACATGTTTCCACAATGAAACCTCAGTCATTTTCCCAGGCCAAAGGTTTCCAGAATCAAACCTCAGTCATATTCCCAGGACACATGGTTCCAGAATCAACCTGAGTCATGTTCGAAGGCCACAGGTTTCAACAATCAAACCTCAGTCATGTTCCCAGGACACAGGTGTCCAGAATCAAACCTCAGTCATGTTCCCAGAGAACAGGCTTCCAGAAACAAACCTCAGTCATGTTCCCAAGCCACAGGGTTGCAGAATCAAACCTCAGTCTTGTTCCCAGGACACAGGTGGCCAGAATCAAACCGCAGTCATGTTCCCAGGGAACAGGCTTCCAGAAACAAACCTCAGTCATGTTCCCAGGCCACAGGGTTCCAGAATCAAACTTCAGTCTTGTTCCCAGGACACAGGTTTCCAGAATCAACCAGATATCATGTTCCCGGGCCACAGTCTTCCAGAATCAATCCTCAGTCATGTTGCCAGGCCACAGGTTTCCACCATCAAACCTCAGACATGTTCCCAGGCCACAGGGTACCAGAGTCAAACCGTTCGCAGGTTCCCAGGCCACAGAGTTCCAGAATCCACCGATGTCATGCGGCCAGGCCACAGGGTTCCAGAATCAATCCTCAGTTATGTTCGCAGGCTACAGGGTTCCGGAATAAAACCTCAGTCATGTTCCCAGTCCACAGGGTTCCAGAATCAAGGCTCAGTCACGTACCCGGGGCACAGTATTCCACAATCTAAACAGATGTCATGTTCCCAGGCCTCAGGGTTCCAGAATCCACCCATGTCATGTTCCCAGGCAACAGGGTTCCAGAATCAATCCTCAGTTATGTTCCCAGGCTACAGGGTTCCAGAATAAAACCTCAGTCATATTCCCAGTACATAGGGTTCCAGAACCAAGGCTCAGTCAGGTTCCCGGGTCACAGTATTCCACAATCTAAACAGATGTCATGTTTCCAGGCCACAGGTCTTCAGAATCACGCCTCAGTCATTTTCCCAGGCCACAGAGACCCAGAATCAAACCTCAGTCATGTTGCCAGGCCTCAGATTTCCGGAATCAAACCGATTTCGTGTTCCCAGGCCACAGGGTTCCAGAGTCAAACCGTTCGCAGGTTCCCAGGCCACAGTGTTCCAGAATCCACCGATGTCATGTTCCCAGGCCACAGGCTTCCAGAATCAATCCTCAGTTATGTTCCCAGGCTACAGGGTTCCAGAATAAAACCACAGTCATGTTCCCAGTCCACAGGGTTCCAGAACCAAGGCTCAGTCAGGTTCCCGGGCCACAGTATTCCAAAATCTAAACAGATGTCATGTTCCAAGGCCTCAGGTTTCCAGAATCCACCTATGCCATGTTCCTGGGCCACAGGGTTCCAAAGTGAATCCTCAGTTATGTTCCCAGGCTACACGGCTCCAGAATAAAACCTCAGGCATATTCCCAGTCCACAGGTTTCCAGAACCAAGGCTCAGTCAAGTTCCCAGGCCACAGTATTCCACAATCTAAACAGATTTCATGTTCCCAGGCCTCAGGGTTCCAGAATCCACCCATGTCATCTTAACAGGACACAGGGTTCCAGAATAAAACCTCAGTCATGTTCCCAGTCCACAGGGGTCCAGAACCAAGGCTCAGTCAGGTTCCCGGGGCACAGTATTCCACAATCTAAACAGATGTCATGTTCCCAGGCCACAGGGATCCAGAATCAAACCTCAGTTATGTTCCCAGGCTACAGGGTTCCAGAATAAAACGTCAGTCATGTTCCCAGTCCACAGGGTTCCAGAACCAAGGCTCAGTCACGTTCCCAGGGCACAGTATTCCACAATCTAAACAGATGTCATGTTCCCAGGCCTCAGGGTTCCTGAATCCACCCATGTCATGTTCCCAGGCCACAGGGTTCCAGAATCAATCCTCAGTTATGTTCCCAGGCTACAAGGTTCCAGAATAAAACCTCAGTCATGTTCCTAGTCCACAGGGTTCCAGAATCCACCGTTGTCATGTGCCCAGGCCACAGGGTTCCAGAATCAATCCTCAGTTATGGTCCCAGGCTACAGGGTTCCAGAATAAAACCTCAGTCATGTTCCCAGTCCACAGGGTTCCAGAACCAAGGCTCAGTCAGGTTCCCGGGGCACAGTATTCCACAATCTAAACAGATGTAATGTTCCCAGGCCACAGGTTTCCAGAATCATGCCTCAGTCATGTTCCCAGGCCACAGGCATCCAGAATCAAACCTCAGTCATGTTGCCAGGCCATAGGGTACCACAATCAAACCTCAGTCATATTCCCAGACCTCAGGTTTACAGAATCAAACCGATTTCATGTTCCCAGGCAACAGGGTACCAGAATCCAAACCGATGTCATGTTCCCAGGGCACAGGATTCCACACTCTAACATCAGTCATGTTCCCAGGCCAATGGTTTCCAGAATCAAACCTAAGTCATATTCCCAGGCCACATGGTTCCAGAATCAAACCTCAGTCGTGTTCCCAGGACACAGGGTTCCAGAATAAAACCTCAGTCATTTTCCCTGGACACAGGTTTCAGAAATCAAATCCCAGTCATGTTCCCAGGCCACAGGGTTCCAGAATCAATCCTCAGTTATGTTCCCAGGCTACAGGGTTCCAGAATAAAACCTCAGTCATGTTCCCAGTCCACAGGGTTCCAGAACCAAGGCTCAGTCACGTTCCCAGGGCACAGTATTCCACAATCTAAACAGATGTCATGTTCCCAGGCCTCAGGGTTCCAGAATCCACCCATGTCATGTTCCCAGGCCACAGGGTTCCAGAATCAATCCTCAGTTATGTTCCCAGGCCACAGGGTTCCGGAATAAAACCTCAGTCATGTTCCCAGTCCACAGGGTTCCAGAACCAAGGCTCAGTCAGGTTCCCGGGGCACAGTATTCCACAATCTAAACAGATGTCATGTTCCCAGGCCACAGGATTCCGCACTCTAACATCAGTCATGTTCCCAGGACACATGGTTCCAGAATCAAACCTCAGTCGTGGTCCCAGGACACAGGGTTCCAGAAGAAAACCTCAGTCGTGTTCCCAGGACACAGGGTTCCAGAATAAAACCTCAGTCATGTTCCCTGGACACAGGTTTCATAAATCAAATCCCAGTCATGTTCCCAGGCCACAGGGTTCCACAATTAAACCTCAGTCATATTCCCAGGCCAGAGGGTTCCACAATCAAACCTCAGTCCTGTGGCCAGGCCACGGTTCCACCATCAAGCCTCAGTCATGTTCCCAGGTCAGAGTGTTCCACAATCTAACCTAAGTCATCTTGCCAAGCCACAGGGTTCCACCATCAAACCTCAGGCATATTGCCAGGCCACAGTGTTCCACCATCAAGCCTCACTCATGTTCCCAAGCCTGAGGGTTCCACTATCAAACCTCAATCATGTGGCCAGGCCACAGGATTCAACCATGAAACCTCAGTCATGTTCCCAGTAAACAGGGCTCCAGAATCAAACCAATGTCATGTTCCCATGCCACGGGGTTCCAGTATCAGGCCTCAGGCATGGTCCCCGTGCACAGGGTTCCAAATCAAACCTCAGTCATGTTGCCAGTCCACAGGTTTCTGCCATCAAACCTCAGTCATGTTCCTAGTAAACAGGGCTCCAGAATCAAGCCTCAGTCATTTTGCCAGGCCAGAGTGTTCCACCATCGAACCTCAGTCATGATCCCAGGCCACATGTTTCCACAATGAAACCTCAGTCATTTTCCCAGGCCAAAGGTTTCCAGAATCAAACCTCAGTCATATTCCCAGGAAACATGGTTCCAGAATCAACCTGAGTCATGTTCGAAGGCCACAGGTTTCAACAATCAAACCTCAGTCATGTTCCCAGGACACAGGTGTCCAGAATCAAACCTCAGTCATGTTCCCAGAGAACAGGCTTCCAGAAACAAACCTCAGTCATGTTCCCAAGCCACAGGGTTGCAGAATCAAACCTCAGTCTTGTTCCCAGGACACAGGTGTCCAGAATCAAACCGCAGTCATGTTCCCAGGGAACAGGCTTCCAGAAACAAACCTCAGTCATGTTCCCAAGCCACAGGGTTGCAGAATCAAACCTCAGTCATGTTCCCAGGACACAGGTGTCCAGAATCAAACCTCAGTCATGTTCCCAGAGAACAGGCTTCCAGAAACAAACCGCAGTCATGTTCTGAAGCCACAGGGTTGCAGAATCAAACCTCAGTCTTGTTCCTAGGACACAGGTGTCCAGAATCAAACCGCAGTCATGTTTCCAGGGAATAGGCTTCCAGAAACAAACCTCCGTCATGTTCCCAGGCCACAGGGTTCCAGAATCAAACTTCAGTCTTGTTCCCAGGACACAGGTTTCCAGAATCAACCAGATATCATGTTCCCTGGCCACAGTCTTCCAGAATCAATCCTCAGTCATGTTGCCAGGCCACAGGTTTCCACCATCAAACCTCAGACATGTTCCCAGGCCACAGGGTACCAGAGTCAAACCGTTCGCAGGTTCCCAGGCCACAGAGTTCCAGAATCTACCGATGTCATGCGGCTAGGCCACAGGGTTCCAGAATCAATCCTCAGTTATGTTCGCAGGCTACAGGGTTCCGGAATAAAACCTCAGTCATGTTCCCAGTCCACAGGGTTCCAGAATCAAGGCTCAGTCAGGTACCCGGGGCACAGTATTCCACAATCTAAACAGATGTCATGTTCCCAGGCCTCAGGGTTCCAGAATCCACCCATGTCATGTTCCCAGGCCACAGGGTTCCAGAATCAATCCTCAGTTATGTTCCCAGGCTACAGGGTTCCGGAATAAAACCTCAGTCATGTTCCCAGTCCACAGGGTTCCAGAATCAAGGCTCAGTCAGGTACCCGGGGCACAGTATTCCACAATCTAAACAGATGTCATGTTCCCAGGCCTCAGGGTTCCAGAATCCACCCATATCATGTTCCCAGGCCACAGGGTTCCAGAATCAATCCTCAGTTATGTTCCCAGGCTACAGGGTTCCAGAGTAAAACCTCAGTCATATTCCCAGTACATAGGGTTCCAGAACCAAGGCTCAGTCAGGTTCCCGGGTCACAGTATTCCACAATCTAAACAGATGTCATGTTACCAGGCCTCAGGGTTCCAGAATCCACCCATGTTATGTTCCCAGGCCACAGGGTTCCAGAATCAATCCTCAGTTATGTTCCCAGGCTACAGGGTTCCAGAATAAAACCTCAGTCATGTTCCTAGTGCACAGTGTTACAGAACCAAGGCTCAGTCAGGTTCCCAGGCCAAAGTATTCCACAATCTAAACAGATGTCATGTTTCCAGGCCACAGGTCTTCAGAATCACGCCTCAGTCATTTTCCCAGGCCACAGAGATCCAGAATCAAACCTCAGTCATGTTGCCAGGCCTCAGATTTCCGGAATCAAACCGATTTCGTGTTCCCAGGCCACAGGGTTCCAGAGTCAAACCATTCGCAGGTTCCCAGGCCACAGTGTTCCAGAATCCACCGATGTCATGTTCCCAGGCCACAGGCTTCCAGAATCAATCCTCAGTTATGTTCCCAGGCTACAGGGTTCCAGAATAAAACCTCAGTCATGTTCCCAGTCCACAGGGTTCCAGAACCAAGGCTCAGTCAGGTTCCCGGGCCACAGTATTCCACAATCTAAACAGATGTCATGTTCCAAGGCCTCAGGTTTCCAGAATCCACCCATGTCATGTTCCTGGGCCACAGGGTTCCAAAGTGAATCCTCAGTTATGTTCCCAGGCTACACGGCTCCAGAATAAAACCTCAGTCATATTCCCAGTCCACAGGTTTCCAGAACCAAGGCTCAGTCAAGTTCCCAGGCCACAGTATTCCACAATCTAAACAGATTTCATGTTCCCAGGCCTCAGGGTTCCAGAATCCACCCATGTCATGTTAACAGGACACAGGCTTCCAGAATAAAACCTCAGTCATGTTCCCAGTCCACAGGGGTCCAGAACCAAGGCTCAGTCAGGTTCCCGGGGCACAGTATTCCACAATCTAAACAGATGTCATGTTCCCAGGCCTCAGGGTTCCAGAATCCACCCATGTCATGTTCCCAGGCCACAGGGTTCCAGAATCAATCCTCAGTTATGTTCCCAGGCCACAGGGTTCCGGAATAAAACCTCAGTCATGTTCCCAGTCCACAGGGTTCCAGAATCAAGGCTCAGTCAGGTACCCGGGGCACAGTATTCCACAATCTAAACAGATGTCATGTTCCCAGGCCTCAGGGTTCCAGAATCCACCCATGTCATGTTCCCAGGCCACAGGGTTCCAGAATCAATCCTCAGTTATGTTCCCAGGCTACAGGGTTCCAGAATAAAACGTCAGTCATGTTCCCAGTCCACAGGGTTCCAGAACCAAGGCTCAGTCAGGTTCCCGGGGCACAGTATTCCACAATCTAAACAGATGTCATGTTCCCAGGCCACAGGATTCCGCACTCTAACATCAGTCATGTTCCCAGGACACATGGTTCCAGAATCAAACCTCAGTCGTGGTCCCAGGACACAGGGTTCCAGAAGAAAACCTCAGTCGTGTTCCCAGGACACAGGGTTCCAGAATAAAACCTCAGTCATGTTCCCTGGACACAGGTTTCAGAAATCAAATCCCAGTCATGTTCCCAGGCCACAGGGTTCCACAATTAAACCTCAGTCATATTCCCAGGCCAGAGGGTTCCACAATCAAACCTCAGTCCTGTGGCCAGGCCACGGTTCCACCATCAAGCCTCAGTCATGTTCCCAGGTCAGAGTGTTCCACAATCTAACCTAAGTCATCTTGCCAAGCCACAGGGTTCCACCATCAAACCTCAGGCATATTGCCAGGCCACAGTGTTCCACCATCAAGCCTCACTCATGTTCCCAAGCCTGAGGGTTCCACTATCAAACCTCAATCATGTGGCCAGGCCACAGGATTCAACCATGAAACCTCAGTCATGTTCCCAGTAAACAGGGCTCCAGAATCAAACCAATGTCATGTTCCCATGCCACGGGGTTCCAGTATCAGGCCTCAGGCATGGTCCCCGTGCACACGGTTCCAAATCAAACCTCAGTCATGTTGCCAGTCCACAGGTTTCTGCCATCAAACCTCAGTCATGTTCCTAGTAAACAGGGCTCCAGAATCAAGCCTCAGTCATTTTGCCAGGCCAGAGTGTTCCACCATCGAACCTCAGTCATGATCCCAGGCCACATGTTTCCACAATGAAACCTCAGTCATTTTCCCAGGCCAAAGGTTTCCAGAATCAAACCTCAGTCATATTCCCAGGAAACATGGTTCCAGAATCAACCTGAGTCATGTTCGAAGGCCACAGGTTTCAACAATCAAACCTCAGTCATGTTCCCAGGACACAGGTGTCCAGAATCAAACCTCAGTCATGTTCCCAGAGAACAGGCTTCCAGAAACAAACCTCAGTCATGTTCCCAAGCCACAGGGTTGCAGAATCAAACCTCAGTCTTGTTCCCAGGACACAGGTGTCCAGAATCAAACCGCAGTCATGTTCCCAGGGAACAGGCTTCCAGAAACAAACCTCAGTCATGTTCCCAAGCCACAGGGTTGAAGAATCAAACCTCAGTCATGTTCCCAGGACACAGGTGTCCAGAATCAAACCTCAGTCATGTTCCCAGAGAACAGGCTTCCAGAAACAAACCGCAGTCATGTTCCGAAGCCACAGGGTTGCAGAATCAAACCTCAGTCTTGTTCCTAGGACACAGGTGTCCAGAATCAAACCTCAGTCATGTTCCCAGAGAACAGGCTTCCAGAAACAAACCTCAGTCATGTTCCCAAGCCACAGGGTTGCAGAATCAAACCTCAGTCTTGTTCCCAGGACACAGGTGGCCAGAATCAAACCGCAGTCATGTTCCCAGGGAACAGGCTTCCAGAAACAAACCTCAGTCATGTTCCCAGGCCACAGGGTTCCAGAATCAAACTTCAGTCTTGTTCCCAGGACACAGGTTTCCAGAATCAACCAGATATCATGTTCCCGGGCCACAGTCTTCCAGAATCAATCCTCAGTCATGTTGCCAGGCCACAGGTTTCCACCATCAAACCTCAGACATGTTCCCAGGCCACAGGGTACCAGAGTCAAACCGTTCGCAGGTTCCCAGGCCACAGAGTTCCAGAATCCACCGATGTCATGCGGCCAGGCCACAGGGTTCCAGAATCAATCCTCAGTTATGTTCGCAGGCTACAGGGTTCCGGAATAAAACCTCAGTCATGTTCCCAGTCCACAGGGTTCCAGAATCAAGGCTCAGTCAGGTACCCGGGGCACAGTATTCCACAATCTAAACAGATGTCATGTTCCCAGGCCTCAGGGTTCCAGAATCCACCCATGTCATGTTCCCAGGCCACAGGGTTCCAGAATCAATCCTCAGTTATGTTCCCAGGCTACAGGGTTCCAGAATAAAACCTCAGTCATATTCCCAGTACATAGGGTTCCAGAACCAAGGCTCAGTCAGGTTCCCGGGTCACAGTATTCCACAATCTAAACAGATGTCATGTTTCCAGGCCACAGGTCTTCAGAATCACGCCTCAGTCATTTTCCCAGGCCACAGAGACCCAGAATCAAACCTCAGTCATGTTGCCAGGCCTCAGATTTCCGGAATCAAACCGATTTCGTGTTCCCAGGCCACAGGGTTCCAGAGTCAAACCGTTCGCAGGTTCCCAGGCCACAGTGTTCCAGAATCCACCGATGTCATGTTCCCAGGCCACAGGCTTCCAGAATCAATCCTCAGTTATGTTCCCAGGCTACAGGGTTCCAGAATAAAACCACAGTCATGTTCCCAGTCCACAGGGTTCCAGAACCAAGGCTCAGTCAGGTTCCCGGGCCACAGTATTCCAAAATCTAAACAGATGTCATGTTCCAAGGCCTCAGGTTTCCAGAATCCACCCATGCCATGTTCCTGGGCCACAGGGTTCCAAAGTGAATCCTCAGTTATGTTCCCAGGCTACACGGCTCCAGAATAAAACCTCAGTCATATTCCCAGTCCACAGGTTTCCAGAACCAAGGCTCAGTCAAGTTCCCAGGCCACAGTATTCCACAATCTAAACAGATTTCATGTTCCCAGGCCTCAGGGTTCCAGAATCCACCCATGTCATGTTAACAGGACACAGGGTTCCAGAATAAAACCTCAGTCATGTTCCCAGTCCACAGGGGTCCAGAACCAAGGCTCAGTCAGGTTCCCGGGGCACAGTATTCCACAATCTAAACAGATGTCATGTTCCCAGGCCACAGGGATACAGAATCAAACCTCAGTTATGTTCCCAGGCTACAGGGTTCCAGAATAAAACGTCAGTCATGTTCCCAGTCCACAGGGTTCCAGAACCAAGGCTCAGTCACGTTCCCAGGGCACAGTATTCCACAATCTAAACAGATGTCATGTTCCCAGGCCTCAGGGTTCCTGAATCCACCCATGTCATGTTCCCAGGCCACAGGGTTCCAGAATCAATCCTCAGTTATGTTCCCAGGCTACAAGGTTCCAGAATAAAACCTCAGTCATGTTCCTAGTCCACAGGGTTCCAGAATCCACCGTTGTCATGTGCCCAGGCCACAGGGTTCCAGAATCAATCCTCAGTTATGGTCCCAGGCTACAGGGTTCCAGAATAAAACCTCAGTCATGTTCCCAGTCCACAGGGTTCCAGAACCAAGGCTCAGTCAGGTTCCCGGGGCACAGTATTCCACAATCTAAACAGATGTCATGTTCCCAGGCCACAGGTTTCCAGAATCATGCCTCAGTCATGTTCCCAGGCCACAGGCATCCAGAATCAAACCTCAGTCATGTTGCCAGGCCATAGGGTACCACAATCAAACCTCAGTCATATTCCCAGACCTCAGGTTTACAGAATCAAACCGATTTCATGTTCCCAGGCAACAGGGTACCAGAATCCAAACCGATGTCATGTTCCCAGGGCACAGGATTCCACACTCTAACATCAGTCATGTTCCCAGGCCAATGGTTTCCAGAATCAAACCTAAGTCATATTCCCAGGCCACATGGTTCCAGAATCAAACCTCAGTCGTGTTCCCAGGACACAGGGTTCCAGAATAAAACCTCAGTCATTTTCCCTGGACACAGGTTTCAGAAATCAAATCCCAGTCATGTTCCCAGGCCACAGGGTTCCAGAATCAATCCTCAGTTATGTTCCCAGGCTACAGGGTTCCAGAATAAAACCTCAGTCATGTTCCCAGTCCACAGGGTTCCAGAACCAAGGCTCAGTCACGTTCCCAGGGCACAGTATTCCACAATCTAAACAGATGTCATGTTCCCAGGCCTCAGGGTTCCAGAATCCACCCATGTCATGTTCCCAGGCCACAGGGTTCCAGAATCAATCCTCAGTTATGTTCCCAGGCCACAGGGTTCCGGAATAAAACCTCAGTCATGTTCCCAGTCCACAGGGTTCCAGAACCAAGGCTCAGTCAGGTTCCCGGGGCACAGTATTCCACAATCTAAACAGATGTCATGTTCCCAGGCCACAGGATTCCGCACTCTAACATCAGTCATGTTCCCAGGACACATGGTTCCAGAATCAAACCTCAGTCGTGGTCCCAGGACACAGGGTTCCAGAAGAAAACCTCAGTCGTGTTCCCAGGACACAGGGTTCCAGAATAAAACCTCAGTCATGTTCCCTGGACACAGGTTTCATAAATCAAATCCCAGTCATGTTCCCAGGCCACAGGGTTCCACAATTAAACCTCAGTCATATTCCCAGGCCAGAGGGTTCCACAATCAAACCTCAGTCCTGTGGCCAGGCCACGGTTCCACCATCAAGCCTCAGTCATGTTCCCAGGTCAGAGTGTTCCACAATCTAACCTAAGTCATCTTGCCAAGCCACAGGGTTCCACCATCAAACCTCAGGCATATTGCCAGGCCACAGTGTTCCACCATCAAGCCTCACTCATGTTCCCAAGCCTGAGGGTTCCACTATCAAACCTCAATCATGTGGCCAGGCCACAGGATTCAACCATGAAACCTCAGTCATGTTCCCAGTAAACAGGGCTCCAGAATCAAACCAATGTCATGTTCCCATGCCACGGGGTTCCAGTATCAGGCCTCAGGCATGGTCCCCGTGCACAGGGTTCCAAATCAAACCTCAGTCATGTTGCCAGTCCACAGGTTTCTGCCATCAAACCTCAGTCATGTTCCTAGTAAACAGGGCTCCAGAATCAAGCCTCAGTCATTTTGCCAGGCCAGAGTGTTCCACCATCGAACCTCAGTCATGATCCCAGGCCACATGTTTCCACAATGAAACCTCAGTCATTTTCCCAGGCCAAAGGTTTCCAGAATCAAACCTCAGTCATATTCCCAGGAAACATGGTTCCAGAATCAACCTGAGTCATGTTCGAAGGCCACAGGTTTCAACAATCAAACCTCAGTCATGTTCCCAGGACACAGGTGTCCAGAATCAAACCTCAGTCATGTTCCCAGAGAACAGGCTTCCAGAAACAAACCTCAGTCATGTTCCCAAGCCACAGGGTTGCAGAATCAAACCTCAGTCTTGTTCCCAGGACACAGGTGTCCAGAATCAAACCGCAGTCATGTTCCCAGGGAACAGGCTTCCAGAAACAAACCTCAGTCATGTTCCCAAGCCACAGGGTTGCAGAATCAAACCTCAGTCATGTTCCCAGGACACAGGTGTCCAGAATCAAACCTCAGTCATGTTCCCAGAGAACAGGCTTCCAGAAACAAACCGCAGTCATGTTCTGAAGCCACAGGGTTGCAGAATCAAACCTCAGTCTTGTTCCTAGGACACAGGTGTCCAGAATCAAACCGCAGTCATGTTTCCAGGGAATAGGCTTCCAGAAACAAACCTCCGTCATGTTCCCAGGCCACAGGGTTCCAGAATCAAACTTCAGTCTTGTTCCCAGGACACAGGTTTCCAGAATCAACCAGATATCATGTTCCCTGGCCACAGTCTTCCAGAATCAATCCTCAGTCATGTTGCCAGGCCACAGGTTTCCACCATCAAACCTCAGACATGTTCCCAGGCCACAGGGTACCAGAGTCAAACCGTTCGCAGGTTCCCAGGCCACAGAGTTCCAGAATCTACCGATGTCATGCGGCTAGGCCACAGGGTTCCAGAATCAATCCTCAGTTATGTTCGCAGGCTACAGGGTTCCGGAATAAAACCTCAGTCATGTTCCCAGTCCACAGGGTTACAGAATCAAGGCTCAGTCAGGTACCCGGGGCACAGTATTCCACAATCTAAACAGATGTCATGTTCCCAGGCCTCAGGGTTCCAGAATCCACCCATGTCATGTTCCCAGGCCACAGGGTTCCAGAATCAATCCTCAGTTATGTTCCCAGGCTACAGGGTTCCGGAATAAAACCTCAGTCATGTTCCCAGTCCACAGGGTTCCAGAATCAAGGCTCAGTCAGGTACCCGGGGCACAGTATTCCACAATCTAAACAGATGTCTTGTTCCCAGGCCTCAGGGTTCCAGAATCCACCCATATCATGTTCCCAGGCCACAGGGTTCCAGAATCAATCCTCAGTTATGTTCCCAGGCTACAGGGTTCCAGAATAAAACCTCAGTCATATTCCCAGTACATAGGGTTCCAGAACCAAGGCTCAGTCAGGTTCCCGGGTCACAGTATTCCACAATCTAAACAGATGTCATGTTACCAGGCCTCAGGGTTCCAGAATCCACCCATGTTATGTTCCCAGGCCACAGGGTTCCAGAATCAATCCTCAGTTATGTTCCCAGGCTACAGGGTTCCAGAATAAAACCTCAGTCATGTTCCTAGTGCACAGTGTTACAGAACCAAGGCTCAGTCAGGTTCCCAGGCCAAAGTATTCCACAATCTAAACAGATGTCATGTTTCCAGGCCACAGGTCTTCAGAATCACGCCTCAGTCATTTTCCCAGGCCACAGAGATCCAGAATCAAACCTCAGTCATGTTGCCAGGCCTCAGATTTCCGGAATCAAACCGATTTCGTGTTCCCAGGCCACAGGGTTCCAGAGTCAAACCATTCGCAGGTTCCCAGGCCACAGTGTTCCAGAATCCACCGATGTCATGTTCCCAGGCCACAGGCTTCCAGAATCAATCCTCAGTTATGTTCCCAGGCTACAGGGTTCCAGAATAAAACCTCAGTCATGTTCCCAGTCCACAGGGTTCGAGAACCAAGGCTCAGTCAGGTTCCCGGGCCACAGTATTCCACAATCTAAACAGATGTCATGTTCCAAGGCCTCAGGTTTCCAGAATCCACCCATGTCATGTTCCTGGGCCACAGGGTTCCAAAGTGAATCCTCAGTTATGTTCCCAGGCTACACGGCTCCAGAATAAAACCTCAGTCATATTCCCAGTCCACAGGTTTCCAGAACCAAGGCTCAGTCAAGTTCCCAGGCCACAGTATTCCACAATCTAAACAGATTTCATGTTCCCAGGCCTCAGGGTTCCAGAATCCACCCATGTCATGTTAACAGGACACAGGCTTCCAGAATAAAACCTCAGTCATGTTCCCAGTCCACAGGGGTCCAGAACCAAGGCTCAGTCAGGTTCCCGGGGCACAGTATTCCACAATCTAAACAGATGTCATGTTCCCAGGCCTCAGGGTTCCAGAATCCACCCATGTCATGTTCCCAGGCCACAGGGTTCCAGAATCAATCCTCAGTTATGTTCCCAGGCCACAGGGTTCCGGAATAAAACCTCAGTCATGTTCCCAGTCCACAGGGTTCCAGAATCAAGGCTCAGTCAGGTACCCGGGGCACAGTATTCCACAATCTAAACAGATGTCATGTTCCCAGGCCTCAGGGTTCCAGAATCCACCCATGTCATGTTCCCAGGCCACAGGGTTCCAGAATCAATCCTCAGTTATGTTCCCAGGCTACAGGGTTCCAGAATAAAACGTCAGTCATGTTCCCAGTCCACAGGGTTCCAGAACCAAGGCTCAGTCAGGTTCCCGGGGCACAGTATTCCACAATCTAAACAGATGTCATGTTCCCAGGCCACAGGATTCCGCACTCTAACATCAGTCATGTTCCCAGGACACATGGTTCCAGAATCAAACCTCAGTCGTGGTCCCAGGACACAGGGTTCCAGAAGAAAACCTCAGTCGTGTTCCCAGGACACAGGGTTCCAGAATAAAACCTCAGTCATGTTCCCTGGACACAGGTTTCAGAAATCAAATCCCAGTCATGTTCCCAGGCCACAGGGTTCCACAATTAAACCTCAGTCATATTCCCAGGCCAGAGGGTTCCACAATCAAACCTCAGTCCTGTGGCCAGGCCACGGTTCCACCATCAAGCCTCAGTCATGTTCCCAGGTCAGAGTGTTCCACAATCTAACCTAAGTCATCTTGCCAAGCCACAGGGTTCCACCATCAAACCTCAGGCATATTGCCAGGCCACAGTGTTCCACCATCAAGCCTCACTCATGTTCCCAAGCCTGAGGGTTCCACTATCAAACCTCAATCATGTGGCCAGGCCACAGGATTCAACCATGAAACCTCAGTCATGTTCCCAGTAAACAGGGCTCCAGAATCAAACCAATGTCATGTTCCCATGCCACGGGGTTCCAGTATCAGGCCTCAGTCATGGTCCCCGTGCACAGGGTTCCAAATCAAACCTCAGTCATGTTGCCAGTCCACAGGTTTCTGCCATCAAACCTCAGTCATGTTCCTAGTAAACAGGGCTCCAGAATCAAGCCTCAGTCATTTTGCCAGGCCAGAGTGTTCCACCATCGAACCTCAGTCATGATCCCAGGCCACATGTTTCCACAATGAAACCTCAGTCATTTTCCCAGGCCAAAGGTTTCCAGAATCAAACCTCAGTCATATTCCCAGGAAACATGGTTCCAGAATCAACCTGAGTCATGTTCGAAGGCCACAGGTTTCAACAATCAAACCTCAGTCATGTTCCCAGGACACAGGTGTCCAGAATCAAACCTCAGTCATGTTCCCAGAGAACAGGTTTCCAGAAACAAACCTCAGTCATGTTCCCAAGCCACAGGGTTGCAGAATCAAACCTCAGTCTTGTTCCCAGGACACAGGTGTCCAGAATCAAACCGCAGTCATGTTCCCAGGGAACAGGCTTCCAGAAACAAACCTCAGTCATGTTCCCAAGCCACAGGGTTGCAGAATCAAACCTCAGTCATGTTCCCAGGACACAGGTGTCCAGAATCAAACCTCAGTCATGTTCCCAGAGAACAGGCTTCCAGAAACAAACCGCAGTCATGTTCCGAAGCCACAGGGTTGCAGAATCAAACCTCAGTCTTGTTCCTAGGACACAGGTGTCCAGAATCAAACCGCAGTCATGTTTCCAGGGAATAGGCTTCCAGAAACAAACCTCAGTAAAGTTCCCAGGCATCAGGGTTCCAGAATCAAACCTCAGATTTGTTCCCAGGACACAGGTTTCCAGAATCAACCCGATATCATGTTCCCTGGCCACAGTCTTCCAGAGTCTATCCTCAGTCATGTTACCAGGCCACAGGTTTCCACCATCAAACCTCAGACATGTTCCCAGGCCACAGGGTACCAGAGTCAAACCGTTCGCAGGTTCCCAGGCCACAGAGTTCCAGAATCCACAGATGTCATGCTGACAGGCCACAGGGTTCCAGAATCAATCCTCAGTTATGTTTGCAGGCTACAGGGTTCCGGAATAAAACCTCAGCCATGTTCCCAGTCCACAGGGTTCCAGAACCAAGGCTCAGTCAGGTACCCGGGGCACAGTATTCCACAATCTAAACAGATGTCATGTTCCCAGGCCTCAGGGTTCCAGAATCCACCCATGTCATGTTCCCAGGCCACAGGGTTCCAGAATCAATCCTCAGTTATGTTCCCAGGCTACAGGGTTCCAGAATAAAACCTCAGTCATATTCCCAGTACGTAGGGTTCCAGAACCAAGGCTCAGTCAGGTTCCCGGGCCACAGTATTCCACAATCTAAACAGATGTCATGTTCCAAGGCCTCAGGGTTCCAGAATCCACCCATGTCATGTTC
Source organism: Balaenoptera physalus (assembly GCF_965194825.1). Taxonomy (NCBI): domain Eukaryota; kingdom Metazoa; phylum Chordata; class Mammalia; order Artiodactyla; family Balaenopteridae; genus Balaenoptera; species Balaenoptera physalus. The sequence continues at coordinate 261,353 of NW_028125938.1, read as the reverse complement.
CTGGGCCACAGGGTTCCAAAGTGAATCCTCAGTTATGTTCCCAGGCTACACGGCTCCAGAATAAAACCTCAGTCATATTCCCAGTCCACAGGTTTCCAGAACCAAGGCTCAGTCAAGTTCCCAGGCCACAGTATTCCACAATCTAAAGAGATTTCATGTTCCCAGGCCTCAGGGTTCCAGAATCCACCCATGTCATGTTAACAGGACACAGGGTTCCAGAATAAAACCTCAGTCATGTTCCCAGTCCACAGGGGTCCAGAACCAAGGCTCAGTCAGGTTCCCGGGGCACAGTATTCCACAATCTAAACAGATGTCATGTTCCCAGGCCACAGGGATCCAGAATCAAACCTCAGTCATGTTGCCAGGCCATAGGGTACCACCATCAAACCTCAGTCATATTCCCAGGCCTAAGGTTTCCAGAATCAAACCGATTTCATGTTTCCAGGCAACAGGGTACCAGAATCCAAACCGATGTCATGTTCCCAGGGCACAGGATTCCACACTCTAACATCAGTCATGTTCCCAGGCCAATGGTTTCCAGAATCAAACCTAAGTCATATTCCCAGGCCACATGGTTCCAGAATCAAACCTCAGTCGTGTTCCCAGGACACAGGTTTCCAGAATAAAACCTCAGTCATTTTCCCTGGACACAGGTTTCAGAAATCAAATCCCAGTCATGTTCCCAGGCCACAGGGTTCCAGAATCAATCCTCAGTTATGTTCCCAGGCTACAGGGTTCCAGAATAAAACGTCAGTCATGTTCCCAGTCCACAGGGTTCCAGAACCAAGGCTCAGTCACGTTCCCAGGGCACAGTATTCCACAATCTAAACAGATGTCATGTTCCCAGGCCTCAGGGTTCCAGAATCCACCCATGTCATGTTCCCAGGCCACAGGGTTCCAGAATCAATCCTCAGTTATGTTCCCAGGCTACAAGGTTCCAGAATAAAACCTCAGTCATGTTCCTAGTCCACAGGGTTCCAGAATCCACCGTTGTCATGTGCCCAGGCCACAGGGTTCCAGAATCAATCCTCAGTTATGGTCCCAGGCTACAGGGTTCCAGAATAAAACCTCAGTCATGTTCCCAGTCCACAGGGTTCCAGAACCAAGGCTCAGTCAGGTTCCCGGGGCACAGTATTCCACAATCTAAACAGATGTCATGTTCCCAGGCCACAGGTTTCCAGAATCATGTCTCAGTCATGTTCCCAGGCCACAGGCATCCAGAATCAAACCTCAGTCATGTTGCCAGGCCATAGGGTACCACAATCAAACCTCAGTCATATTCCCAGACCTCAGGTTTACAGAATCAAACCGATTTCATGTTCCCAGGCAACAGGGTACCAGAATCCAAACCGATGTCATGTTCCCAGGCAACAGGGTACCAGAATCCAAACCGATGTCATGTTCCCAGTCCACAGGGTTCCAGAACCAAGGCTCAGTCAGGTTCCCGGGGCACAGTATTCCACAATCTAAACAGATGTCATGTTCCCAGGCCACAGGTTTCCAGAATCATGCCTCAGTCATGTTCCCAGGCCACAGGAATCCAGAATCAAACCTCAGTCATATTCCCAGTCCACAGGTTTCCAGAACCAAGGCTCAGTCAAGTTCCCAGGCCACAGTATACCACAATCTAAACAGATTTCATGTTCCCAGGCCTCAGAGTTCCAGAATCCACCCATGTCATGTTAACAGGACACAGGGTTCCAGAATAAAACCTCAGTCATGTTCCCAGTCCACAGGGGTCCAGAACCAAGGCTCAGTCAGGTTCCCGGGGCACAGTATTCCACAATCTAAACAGATGTCATGTTCCCAGGCCACAGGGATCCAGAATCAAACCTCAGTCATGTTGCCAGGCCATAGGGTACCACCATCAAACCTCAGTCATATTCCCAGGCCTAAGGTTTCCAGAATCAAAGCGATTTCATGTTTCCAGGCAACAGGGTACCAGAATCCAAACCGATGTCATGTTCCCAGGGCACAGGATTCCACACTCTAACATCAGTCATGTTCCCAGGCCAATGGTTTCCAGAATCAAACCTAAGTCATATTCCCAGGCCACATGGTTCCAGAATCAAACCTCAGTCGTGTTCCCAGGACACAGGGTTCCAGAATAAAACCTCAGTCATTTTCCCTGGACACAGGTTTCAGAAATCAAATCCCAGTCATGTTCCCAGGCCACAGGGTTCCAGAATCAATCCTCAGTTATGTTCCCAGGCTACAGGGTTCCAGAATAAAACGTCAGTCATGTTCCCAGTCCACAGGGTTCCAGAACCAAGGCTCAGTCACGTTCCCAGGGCACAGTATTCCACAATCTAAACAGATGTCATGTTCCCAGGCCTCAGGGTTCCAGAATCCACCCATGTCATGTTCCCAGGCCACAGGGTTCCAGAATCAATCCTCAGTTACGTTCCCAGGCTACAAGGTTCCAGAATAAAACCTCAGTCATGTTCCTAGTCCACAGGGTTCCAGAATCCACCGTTGTCATGTGCCCAGGCCACAGGGTTCCAGAATCAATCCTCAGTTACGGTCCCAGGCTACAGGGTTCCAGAATAAAACCTCAGTCATGTTCCCAGTCCACAGGGTTCCAGAACCAAGGCTCAGTCAGGTTCCCGGGGCACAGTATTCCACAATCTAAACAGATGTCATGTTCCCAGGCCACAGTTTTCCAGAATCATGTCTCAGTCATGTTCCCAGGCCACAGGAATCCAGAATCAAACCTCAGTCATGTTGCCAGGCCATAGGGTACCACAATCAAACCTCAGTCATATTCCCACACCTCAGGTTTACAGAATCAAACCGATTTCATGTTCCCAGGCAACAGGGTACCAGAATCCAAACCGATGTCATGTTCCCAGGCAACAGGGTACCAGAATCCAAACCGATGTCATGTTCCCAGTCCACAGGGTTCCACAACCAAGGCTCAGTCAGGTTCCCGGGGCACAGTATTCCACAATCTAAACAGATGTCATGTTCCCAGGCCACCGGTTTCCAGAATCGTGCCTCAGTCATGTTCCCAGGCCACAGGAATCCAGAATCAAACCTCAGTCATGTTGCCAGGCCATAGGGTACCACCATCAAACCTCAGTCATATTCCCAGACCTCAGGTTTACAGAATCAAACCGATTTCATGTTCCCAGGCAACAGGGTACCAGAATCCAAACCGATGTCATGTTCCCAGGCCACAGGATTCCACATTCTAACATCAGTCATGTTCCCAGGCCAATGGTTTCCAGAATCAAACCTCAGTCATATTCCCAGGCCACATGGTTACAGAATCAAACCTCAGTCGTGTTCCCAGGACACAGGGTTCCAGAATAAAACCTCAGTCATGTTCCCTGGACACAGGTTTCAGAAATCAAATCCCAATCATGTTCCCAGGCCACAGGGTTCCACAATTAAACCTCAGTCATATTCCAGGGCCAGAGGGTTCCACAATCAAACCTCAGTCCTGTTGCCAGGCCACGGTTCCACCATCAAGCCTCAGTCATGTTCCCAGGCCAGAGTGTTCCACAATCAAACCTAAGTCATCTTGCCAAGCCACAGGGTTCCACCATCAAACCTCAGGCATATTGCCAGGCCACAGGGTTCCACCATCAAGCCTCACTCATGTTCCCAAGCCTGAGGGTTCCACTATCAAACCTCAATCATTTTGCCAGGCCACAGGATTCAACCATGAAACCTCAGTCATGTTCCCAGTAAACAGGGCTCCAGAATCAAACCAATGTCATGTTCCCATGCCACGGGGTTCCAGTATCAGGCCTCAGTCATGGTCCCCGTGCACAGGGTTCCAAATCAAACCTCAGTCATGTTGCCAGTCCTCAGGTTTCTGCCATCAAACCTCAGGAATGTTCCCAGTAAACAGGGCTCCAGAATCAAGCCTCAGTCATTTTGCCAGGCCAGAGTGTTCCACCATCAAACCTCAGTCATGATCCCAGGCCACATGTTTCCACATTGAAACCTCAGTCATTTTCCCAGGACAAAGGTTTCCAGAATCAAACCTCAGTCATATTCCCAGGACACATGGTTCCAGAATCAACCTGAGTCATGTTCGAAGGCCACAGGTTTCAACAATCAAACCTCAGTCATGTTCCCAGGACACAGGTGTCCAGAATCAAACCTCAGTCATGTTCCCAGAGAACAGGCTTCCAGAAACATACCTCAGTCATGTTCCCAAGCCACAGGGTTGCAGAATCAAACCTCAGTCTTGTTCCCAGGACACAGGTGTCCAGAATCAAACCGCAGTCATGTTCCCAGGGAAGAGGCTTCCAGAAACAAAGCTCACTCAAGTTCCCAGGCATCAGGGTTCCAGAATCAACCAGATATCATGTTCCCTGGCCACAGTCTTCCAGAATCAATCCTCAGTCATGTTGCCAGGCCACAGGTTTCCACCATCAAACCTCAGACATGTTCCCAGGCCACAGGGTACCAGAGTCAAACCGTTCGCAGGTTCCCAGGCCACAGAGTTCCAGAATCCACCGATGTCATGCGGCCAGGCCACAGGGTTCCAGAATCAATCCTCAGTTATGTTCGCAGGCTACAGGGTTCCGGAATAAAACCTCAGTCATGTTCCCAGTCCACAGGGTTCCAGAATCAAGGCTCAGTCAGGTACCCGGGGCACAGTATTCCACAATCTAAACAGATGTCATGTTCCCAGGCCTCAGGGTTCCAGAATCCACCCATGTCATGTTCCCAGGCCACAGGGTTCCAGAATCAATCCTCAGTTATGTTCCCAGGCTACAGGGTTCCAGAATAAAAGCTCAGTCATATTCCCAGTACATAGGGTTCCAGAACCAAGGCTCAGTCAGGTTCCCGGGTCACAGTATTCCACAAGCTAAACAGATGTCTTGTTCCCAGGCCTCAGGGTTCCAGAATCCACCCATGTTATGTTCCCAGGCCACAGGGTTCCAGAATCAATCCTCAGTTATGTTCCCAGGCTACAGGGTTCCAGAATAAAACCTCAGTCATGTTCCTAGTGCACAGTGTTCCAGAACCAAGGCTCAGTCAGGTTCCCGGGCCAAAGTATTCCACAATCTAAACAGATGTCATGTTTCCAGGCCACAGGTCTTCAGAATCACGCCTCAGTCATTTTCCCAGGCCACAGAGATCCAGAATCAAACCTCAGTCATGTTGCCAGGCCTCAGATTTCCGGAATCAAACCGATTTCGTGTTCCCAGGCCACAGGGTTCCAGAGTCAAACCGTTCGCAGGTTCCCAGGCCACAGTGTTCCAAAATCCACCGATGTCATGTTCCCAGGCCACAGGCTTCCAGAATCAATCCTCAGTTATGTTCCCAGGCTACAGGGTTCCCGAATAAAACCTCAGTCATGTTCCCAGTCCACAGGGTTCCAGAACCAAGGCTCAGTCAGGTTCCCGGGCCACAGTATTCCACAATCTAAACAGATGTCATGTTCCAAGGCCTCAGGTTTCCAGAATCCACCCATGTCATGTTCCTGGGCCACAGGGTTCCAAAGTGAATCCTCAGTTATGTTCCCAGGCTACACGGCTCCAGAATAAAACCTCAGTCATATTCCCAGTCCACAGGTTTCCAGAACCAAGGCTCAGTCAAGTTCCCAGGCCAGAGTATTCCACAATCTAAACAGATTTCATGTTCCCAGGCCTCAGGGTTCCAGAATCCACCCATGTCATGTTAACAGGACACAGGCTTCCAGAATAAAACCTCAGTCATGTTCCCAGTCCACAGGGGTCCAGAACCAAGGCTCAGTCAGGTTCCCGGGGCACAGTATTCCACAATCTAAACAGATGTCATGTTCCCAGGCCACAGGGATCCAGAATCAAACCTCAGTCATGTTGCCAGGCCATAGGGTACCACCATCAAACCTCAGTCATATTCCCAGGCCTAAGGTTTCCAGAATCAAACCGATTTCATGTTTCCAGGCAACAGGGTACCAGAATCCAAACCGATGTCATGTTCCCAGGGCACAGGATTCCACACTCTAACATCAGTCATGTTCCCAGGCCAATGGTTTCCAGAATCAAACCTAAGTCATATTCCCAGGCCACATGGTTCCAGAATCAAACCTCAGTCGTGTTCCCAGGACACAGGGTTCCAGAATAAAACCTCAGTCATTTTCCCTGGACACAGGTTTCAGAAATCAAATCCCAGTCATGTTCCCAGGCCACAGGGTTCCAGAATCAATCCTCAGTTATGTTCCCAGGCTACAGGGTTCCAGAATAAAACGTCAGTCATGTTCCCAGTCCACAGGGTTCCAGAACCAAGGCTCAGTCACGTTCCCAGGGCACAGTATTCCACAATCTAAACAGATGTCATGTTCCCAGGCCTCAGGATTCCAGAATCCACCCATGTCATGTTCCCAGGCCACAGGGTTCCAGAATTAATCCTCAGTTATGTTCCCAGGCTACAAGGTTCCAGAATAAAACCTCAGTCATGTTCCTAGTCCACAGGGTTCCAGAATCCACCGTTGTCATGTGCCCAGGCCACAGGGTTCCAGAATCAATCCTCAGTTATGGTCCCAGGCTACAGGGTTCCAGAATAAAACCTCAGTCATGTTCCCAGTCCACAGGGTTCCAGAACCAAGGCTCAGTCAGGTTCCCGGGGCACAGTATTCCACAATCTAAACAGATGTCATGTTCCCAGGCCACAGGTTTCCAGAATCATGCCTCAGTCATGTTCCCAGGCCACAGGCATCCAGAATCAAACCTCAGTCATGTTGCCAGGCCATAGGGTACCACAATCAAACCTCAGTCATATTCCCAGACCTCAGGTTTACAGAATCAAACCGATTTCATGTTCCCAGGCAACAGGGTACCAGAATCCAAACCGATGTCATGTTCCCAGGCCACAGGATTCCACATTCTAACATCAGTCATGTTCCCAGGCCAATGGTTTCCAGAATCAAACCTCAGTCATATTCCCAGGCCACATGGTTACAGAATCAAACCTCAGTCGTGTTCCCAGGACACAGGGTTCCAGAATAAAACCTCAGTCATGTTCCCTGGACACAGGTTTCAGAAATCAAATCCCAGTCATGTTCCCAGGCCACAGGGTTCCACAATTAAACCTCAGTCATATTCCCAGGCCAGAGGGTTCCACAATCAAACCTCAGTCCTGTTGCCAGGCCACGGTTCCACCATCAAGCCTCAGTCATGTTCCCAGGTCAGAGTGTTCCACAATCTAACCTAAGTCATCTTGCCAAGCCACAGGGTTCCACCATCAAACCTCAGGCATATTGCCAGGCCACAGGGTTCCACCATCAAGCCTCACTCATGTTCCCAAGCCTGAGGGTTCCACTATCAAACCTCAATCATGTTGCCAGGCCACAGGATTCAACCATGAAACCTCAGTCATGTTCCCAGTAAACAGGGCTCCAGAACCAAACCAATGTCATGTTCCCATGCCACGGGGTTCCAGTATCAGGCCTCAGTCATGGTCCCCGTGCACAGGGTTCCAAATCAAACCTCAGTCATGTTGCCAGTCCACAGGTTTCTGCCATCAAACCTCAGTCATGTTCCCAGTAAACAGGGCTCCAGAATCAAGCCTCAGTCATTTTGCCAGGCCAGAGTGTTCCACCATCAAACCTCAGTCATGATCCCAGGCCACATGTTTCCACAATGAAACCTCAGTCATTTTCCCAGGCCAAAGGTTTCCAGAATCAAACCTCAGTCATATTCCCAGGACACATGGTTCCAGAATCAACCTGAGTCATGTTCGAAGGCCACAGGTTTCAACAATCAAACCTCAGTCATGTTCCCAGGACACAGGTGTCCAGAATCAAACCTCAGTCATGTTCCCAGAGAACAGGCTTCCAGAAACAAACCTCAGTCATGTTCCCAAGCCACAGGGTTGCAGAATCAAACCTCAGTCTTGTTCCCAGGACACAGGTGTCCAGAATCAAACCGCAGTCATGTTCCCAGGGAACAGGCTTCCAGAAACAAACCTCAGTCATGTTCCCAGGCCCAGGGTTCCAGAATCAAACTTCAGTCTTGTTCCCAGGACACAGGTTTCCAGAATCAACCAGATATCATGTTCCCTGGCCACAGTCTTCCAGAATCAATCCTCAGTCATGTTGCCAGGCCACAGGTTTCCACCATCAAACCTCAGACATGTTCCCAGGCCACAGGGTACCAGAGTCAAACCGTTCGCAGGTTCCCAGGCCACAGAGTTCCAGAATCCACCGATGTCATGCGGCCAGGCCACAGGGTTCCAGAATCAATCCTCAGTTATGTTCGCAGGCTACAGGGTTCCGGAATAAAACCTCAGTCATGTTCCCAGTCCACAGGGTTCCAGAATCAAGGCTCAGTCAGGTACCCGGGGCACAGTATTCCACAATCTAAACAGATGTCATGTTCCCAGGCCTCAGGGTTCCAGAATCCACCCATGTCATGTTCCCAGGCCACAGGGTTCCAGAATCAATCCTCAGTTATGTTCCCAGGCTACAGGGTTCCAGAATAAAAGCTCAGTCATATTCCCAGTACATAGGGTTCCAGAACCAATGCTCAGTCAGGTTCCCGGGTCACAGTATTCCACAAGCTAAACAGATGTCTTGTTCCCAGGCCTCAGGGTTCCAGAATCCACCCATGTTATGTTCCCAGGCCACAGGGTTCCAGAATCAATCCTCAGTTATGTTCCCAGGCTACAGGGTTCCAGAATAAAACCTCAGTCATGTTCCTAGTGCACAGTGTTCCAGAACCAAGGCTCAGTCAGGTTCCCGGGCCAAAGTATTCCACAATCTAAACAGATGTCATGTTTCCAGGCCACAGGTCTTCAGAATCACGCCTCAGTCATTTTCCCAGGCCACAAAGATCCAGAATCAAACCTCAGTCATGTTGCCAGGCCTCAGATTTCCGGAATCAAACCGATTTCGTGTTCCCAGGCCACAGGGTTCCAGAGTCAAACCGTTCGCAGGTTCCCAGGCCACAGTGTTCCAGAATCCACCGATGTCATGTTCCCAGGCCACAGGCTTCCAGAATCAATCCTCAGTTATGTTCCCAGGCTACAGGGTTCCAGAATAAAACCTCAGTCATGTTCCCAGTCCACAGGGTTCCAGAACCAAGGCTCAGTCAGGTTCCCGGGCCACAGTATTCCACAATCTAAACAGATGTCATGTTCCAAGGCCTCAGGGTTCCAGAATCCACCCATGTCATGTTCCTGGGCCACAGGGTTCCAAAGTATATCCTCAGTTATGTTCCCAGGCTACACGGCTCCAGAATAAAACCTCAGTCATATTCCCAGTCCACAGGTTTCCAGAACCAAGGCTCAGTCAAGTTCCCAGGCCACAGTATTCCACAATCTAAACAGATTTCATTTTCCCAGGCCTCAGGGTTCCAGAATCCACCCATGTCATGTTAACAGGACACAGGGTTCCAGAATAAAACCTCAGTCATGTTCCCAGTCCACAGGGGTCCAGAACCAAGGCTCAGTCAGGTTCCCGGGGCAGAGTATTCCACAATCTAAACAGATGTCATGTTCCCAGGCCACATGGTTCCAGAATCAAACCTCAGTCGTGTTCCCAGGACACAGGGTTCCAGAATAAAACCTCAGTCATTTTCCCTGGACACAGGTTTCAGAAATCAAATCCCAGTCATGTTCCCAGGCCACAGGGTTCCAGAATCAATCCTCAGTTATGTTCCCAGGCTACAGGGTTCCAGAATAAAACGTCAGTCATGTTCCCAGTCCACAGGGTTCCAGAACCAAGGCTCAGTCACGTTCCCAGGGCACAGTATTCCACAATCTAAACAGATGTCATGTTCCCAGGCCTCAGGGTTCCAGAATCCACCCATGTCATGTTCCCAGGCCACAGGGTTCCAGAATCAATCCTCAGTTATGTTCCCAGGCTACAAGGTTCCAGAATAAAACCTCAGTCATGTTCCTAGTCCACAGGGTTCCAGAATCCACCGTTGTCATGTGCCCAGGCCACAGGGTTCCAGAATCAATCCTCAGTTATGGTCCCAGGCTACAGGGTTCCAGAATAAAACCTCAGTCATGTTCCCAGTCCACAGGGTTCCAGAACCAAGGCTCAGTCAGGTTCCCGGGGCACAGTATTCCACAATCTAAACAGATGTCATGTTCCCAGGCCACAGGTTTCCAGAATCATGCCTCAGTCATGTTCCCAGGCCACAGGCATCCAGAATCAAACCTCAGTCATGTTGCCAGGCCATAGGGTACCACAATCAAACCTCAGTCATATTCCCAGACCTCAGGTTTACAGAATCAAACCGATTTCATGTTCCCAGGCAACAGGGTACCAGAATCCAAACCGATGTCATGTTCCCAGGCCACAGGATTCCACATTCTAACATCAGTCATGTTCCCAGGCCAATGGTTTCCAGAATCAAACCTCAGTCATATTCCCAGGCCACATGGTTACAGAATCAAACCTCAGTCGTGTTCCCAGGACACAGGGTTCCAGAATAAAACCTCAGTCATGTTCCCTGGACACAGGTTTCAGAAATCAAATCCCAGTCATGTTCCCAGGCCACAGGGTTCCACAATTAAACCTCAGTCATATTCCCAGGCCAGAGGGTTCCACAATCAAACCTCAGTCCTGTTGCCAGGCCACGGTTCCACCATCAAGCCTCAGTCATGTTCCCAGGTCAGAGTGTTCCACAATCTAACCTAAGTCATCTTGCCAAGCCACAGGGTTCCACCATCAAACCTCAGGCATATTGCCAGGCCACAGTGTTCCACCATCAAGCCTCACTCATGTTCCCAAGCCTGAGGGTTCCACTATCAAACCTCAATCATGTTGCCAGGCCACAGGATTCAACCATGAAACCTCAGTCATGTTCCCAGTAAACAGGGCTCCAGAATCAAACCAATGTCATGTTCCCATGCCACGGGGTTCCAGTATCAGGCCTCAGTCATGGTCCCCGTGCACAGGGTTCCAAATCAAACCTCAGTCATGTTGCCAGTCCACAGGTTTCTGCCATCAAACCTCAGTCATGTTCCCAGTAAACAGGGCTCCAGAATCAAGCCTCAGTCATTTTGCCAGGCCAGAGTGTTCCACCATCAAACCTCAGTCATGATCCCAGGCCACATGTTTCCACAATGAAACCTCAGTCATTTTCCCAGGCCAAAGGTTTCCAGAATCAAACCTCAGTCATATTCCCAGGACACATGGTTCCAGAATCAACCTGAGTCATGTTCGAAGGCCACAGGTTTCAACAATCAAACCTCAGTCATGTTCCCAGGACACAGGTGTCCAGAATCAAACCTCAGTCATGTTCCCAGAGAACAGGCTTCCAGAAACAAACCTCAGTCATGTTCCCAAGCCACAGGGTTGCAGAATCAAACCTCAGTCTTGTTCCCAGGATACAGGTGTCCAGAATCAAACCGCAGTCATGTTCCCAGGGAACAGGCTTCCAGAAACAAACCTCAGTCATGTTCCCAGGCCACAGGGTTCCAGAGTCAAACTTCAGTCTTGTTCCCAGGACACAGGTTTCCAGAATCAACCAGATATCATGTTCCCTGGCCACAGTCTTCCAGAATCAATCCTCAGTCATGTTGCCAGGCGACAGGTTTCCACCATCAAACCTCAGACATGTTCCCAGGCCACAGGGTACCAGAGTCAAACCGTTCGCAGGTTCCCAGGCCACAGAGTTCCAGAATCCACCGATGTCATGCGGCCAGGCCACGGGGTTCCAGAATCAATCCTCAGTTATGTTCGCAGGCTACAGGGTTCCGGAATAAAACCTCAGTCATGTTCCCAGTCCACAGGGTTCCAGAATCAAGGCTCAGTCAGGTACCCGGGGCACAGTATTCCACAATCTAAACAGTTGTCATGTTCCCAGGCCTCAGGGTTCCAGAATCCACCCATGTCATGTTCCCAGGCCACAGGGTTCCAGAATCAATCCTCAGTTATGTTCCCAGGCTACAGGGTTCCAGAATAAAAGCTCAGTCATATTCCCAGTACATAGGGTTCCACAACCAAGGCTCAGTCAGGTTCCCGGGTCACAGTATTCCACAAGCTAAACAGATGTCTTGTTCCCAGGCCTCAGGGTTCCAGAATCCACCCATGTTATGTTCCCAGGCCACAGGGTTCCAGAATCAATCCTCAGTTATGTTCCCAGGCTACAGGGTTCCAGAATAAAACCTCAGTCATGTTCCTAGTGCACAGTGTTCCAGAACCAAGTCTCAGTCAGGTTCCCGGGCCAAAGTATTCCACAATCTAAACAGATGTCATGTTTCCAGGCCACAGGTCTTCAGAATCACGCCTCAGTCATTTTCCCAGGCCACAGAGATCCAGAATCAAACCTCAGTCATGTTGTCAGGCCTCAGATTTCCGGAATCAAATCGATTTCGTGTTCCCAGGCCACAGGGTTCCAGAGTCAAACCGTTCGCAGGTTCCCAGGCCACAGTGTTCCAGAATCCACCGATGTCATGTTCCCAGGCCACAGGCTTCCAGAATCAATCCTCAGTTATGTTCCCAGGCTACAGGGTTCCCGAATAAAACCTCAGTCATGTTCCCAGTCCACAGGGTTCCAGAACCAAGGCTCAGTCAGGTTCCCGGGTCACAGTATTCCACAATCTAAACAGATGTCATGTTCCAAGGCCTCAGGGTTCCAGAATCCACCCATGTCATGTTCCCAGGCCACAGGGTTCCAGAATCAATCCTCAGTTATGTTCCCAGGCTACAGGGTTCCAGAATAAAACCTCAGTCATATTCCCAGTTCACAGGTTTCCAGAACCAAGGCTCAGTGAAGTTCCCAGGCCACAGTATTCCACAATCTAAACAGATTTCATGTTCCCAGGCCTCAGGGTTCCAGAATCCACCCATGTCATGTTAACAGGACACAGGGTTCCAGAATAAAACCTAAGTCATGTTCCCAGTCCACAGGGGTCCAGAACCAAGGCTCAGTCAGGTTCCCGGGGCACAGTATTCCACAATCTAAACAGATGTCATGTTCCCAGGCCACAGGGTTCCAGAATCAATCCTCAGTTATGTTCCCAGGCTACAGGGTTCCAGAATAAAACGTCAGTCATGTTCCCAGTCCACAGGGTTCCAGAACCAAGGCTCAGTCACGTTCCCAGGGCACAGTATTCCACAATCTAAACAGATGTCATGTTCCCAGGCCTCAGGGTTCCAGAATCCACCCATGTCATGTTCCCAGGCCACAGGGTTCCAGAATCAATCCTCAGTTATGTTCCCAGGCTACAAGGTTCCAGAATAAAACCTCAGTCATGTTCCTAGTCCACAGGGTTCCAGAATCCACCGTTGTCATGTGCCCAGGCCACAGGGTTCCAGAATCAATCCTCAGTTATGGTCCCAGGCTACAGGGTTCCAGAATAAAACCTCAGTCATGTTCCCAGTCCACAGGGTTCCAGAACCAAGGCTCAGTCAGGTTCCCGGGGCACAGTATTCCACAATCTAAACAGATGTCATGTTCCCAGGCCACAGGTTTCCAGAATCATGCCTCAGTCATGTTCCCAGGCCACAGGCATCCAGAATCAAACCTCAGTCATGTTGCCAGGCCATAGGGTACCACAATCAAACCTCAGTCATATTCCCAGACCTCAGGTTTACAGAATCAAACCGATTTCATGTTCCCAGGCAACAGGGTACCAGAATCCAAACCGATGTCATGTTCCCAGGCCACAGGATTCCACATTCTAACATCAGTCATGTTCCCAGGCCAATGGTTTCCAGAATCAAACCTCAGTCATATTCCCAGGCCACATGGTTACAGAATCAAACCTCAGTCGTGTTCCCAGGACACAGGGTTCCAGAATAAAACCTCAGTCATGTTCCCTGGACACAGGTTTCAGAAATCAAATCCCAGTCATGTTCCCAGGCCACAGGGTTCCACAATTAAACCTCAGTCATATTCCCAGGCCAGAGGGTTCCACAATCAAACCTCAGTCCTGTTGCCAGGCCACGGTTCCACCATCAAGCCTCAGTCATGTTCCCAGGTCAGAGTGTTCCACAATCTAACCTAAGTCATCTTGCCAAGCCACAGGGTTCCACCATCAAACCTCAGGCATATTGCCAGGCCACAGTGTTCCACCATCAAGCCTCACTCATGTTCCCAAGCCTGAGGGTTCCACTATCAAACCTCAATCATGTTGCCAGGCCACAGGATTCAACCATGAAACCTCAGTCATGTTCCCAGTAAACAGGGCTCCAGAATCAAACCAATGTCATGTTCCCATGCCACGGGGTTCCAGTATCAGGCCTCAGTCATGGTCCCCGTGCACAGGGTTCCAAATCAAACCTCAGTCATGTTGCCAGTCCACAGGTTTCTGCCATCAAAAATCAGTCATGTTCCCAGTAAACAGGGCTCCAGAATCAAGCCTCAGTCATTTTGCCAGGCCAGAGTGTTCCACCATCAAACCTCAGTCATGATCCCAGGCCACATGTTTCCACAATGAAACCTCAGTCATTTTCCCAGGCCAAAGGATTCCAGAATCAAACCTCAGTCATATTCCCAGGACACATGGTTCCAGAATCAACCTGAGTCATGTTCGAAGGCCACAGGTTTCAACAATCAAACCTCAGTCATGTTCCCAGGACACAGGTGTCCAGAATCAAACCTCAGTCATGTTCCCAGAGAACAGGCTTCCAGAAACAAACCTCAGTCATGTTCCCAAGCCACAGGGTTGCAGAATCAAACCTCAGTCTTTTTCCCAGGATACAGGTGTCCAGAATCAAACCGCAGTCATGTTCCCAGGGAACAGGCTTCCAGAAACAAACCTCAGTCATGTTCCCAGGCCACAGGGTTCCAGAGTCAAACTTCAGTCTTGTTCCCAGGACACAGGTTTCCAGAATCAACCAGATATCATGTTCCCTGGCCACAGTCTTCCAGAATCAATCCTCAGTCATGTTGCCAGGCCACAGGTTTCCACCATCAAACCTCAGACATGTTCCCAGGCCACAGGGTACCAGAGTCAAACCGTTCGCAGGTTCCCAGGCCACAGAGTTCCAGAATCCACCGATGTCATGCGGCCAGGCCACAGGGTTCCAGAATCAATCCTCAGTTATGTTCGCAGGCTACAGGGTTCCGGAATAAAACCTCAGTCATGTTCCCAGTCCACAGGGTTCCAGTATCAAGGCTCAGTCAAGTACCCGGGGCACAGTATTCCACAATCTAAACAGATGTCATGTTCCCAGGCCACAGGGTTCCAGAATCAATCCTCAGTTATGTTCCCAGGCTACAGGGTTCCAGAATAAAACCTCAGTCATATTCCCAGTACATAGGGTTCCAGAACCAAGGCTCAGTCAGGTTCCCGGGTCACAGTATTCCACAAGCTAAACAGATGTCTTGTTCCCAGGCCTCAGGGTTCCAGAATCCACCCATGTTATGTTCCCAGGCCACAGGGTTCCAGAATCAATCCTCAGTTATGTTCCCAGGCTACAGGGTTCCAGAATAAAACCTCAGTCATGTTCCTAGTGCACAGTGTTCCAGAACCAAGGCTCAGTCAGGTTCCCGGGCCAAAGTATTCCACAATCTAAACAGATGTCATGTTTCCAGGCCACAGGTCTTCAGAATCACGCCTCAGTCATTTTCCCAGGCCACAGAGATCCAGAATCAAACCTCAGTCATGTTGCCAGGCCTCAGATTTCCGGAATCAAAACGATTTCGTGTTCCCAGGACACAGGGTTCCAGAGTCAAACCGTTCGCAGGTTCCCAGGCCACAGTGTTCCAGAATCCACCGATGTTATGTTCCCAGGCAACAGGCTTCCAGAATCAATCCTCAGTTATGTTCCCAGTCTACAGGGTTCCAGAATAAAACCTCAGTCATGTTCCCAGTCCACAGGGTTCCAGAACCAAGGCTCAGTCAGGTTCCCGGGCCACAGTATTCCACAATCTAAACAGATGTCATGTTCCAAGGCCTCAGGTTTCCAGAATCCACCCATGTCATGTTCCTGGGCCACAGGGTTCCAAAGTGAATCCTCAGTTATGTTCCCAGGCTACACGGCTCCAGAATAAAACCTCAGTCATATTCCCAGTCCACAGGTTTCCAGAACCAAGGCTCAGTCAAGTTCCCAGGCCACAGTATTCCACAATCTAAACAGATTTCATGTTCCCAGGCCTCAGGGTTCCAGAATCCACCCATGTCATGTTAACAGGACACAGGGTTCCAGAATAAAACCTCAGTCATGTTCCCAGTCCACAGGGGTCCAGAACCAAGGCTCAGTCAGGTTCCCGGGGCAGAGTATTCCACAATCTAAACAGATGTCATGTTCCCAGGCCACATGGTTCCAGAATCAAACCTCAGTCGTGTTCCCAGCACACAGGGTTCCAGAATAAAACCTCAGTCATTTTCCCTGGACACAGGTTTCAGAAATCAAATCCCAGTCATGTTCCCAGGCCACAGGGTTCCAGAATCAATCCTCAGTTATGTTCCCAGGCTACAGGGTTCCAGAATAAAACGTCAGTCATGTTCCCCGTCCACAGGGTTCCAGAACCAAGGCTCAGTCACGTTCCCAGGGCACAGTATTCCACAATCTAAACAGATGTCATGTTACCAGGCCTCAGGGTTCCAGAATCCACCCATGTCATGTTCCCAGGCCACAGGGTTCCAGAATCAATCCTCAGTTATGTTCCCAGGCTACAAGGTTCCAGAATAAAACCTCAGTCATGTTCCTAGTCCACAGGGTTCCAGAATCCACCGTTGTCATGTGCCCAGGCCACAGGGTTCCAGAATCAATCCTCAGTTATGGTCCCAGGCTACAGGGTTCCAGAATAAAACCTCAGTCATGTTCCCAGTCCACAGGGTTCCAGAACCAAGGCTCAGTCAGGTTCCCGGGGCACAGTATTCCACAATCTAAACAGATGTCATGTTCCCAGGCCACAGGTTTCCAGAATCATGCCTCAGTCATGTTCCCAGGCCACAGGCATCCAGAATCAAACCTCAGTCATGTTGCCAGGCCATAGGGTACCACAATCAAACCTCAGTCATATTCCCAGACCTCAGGTTTACAGAATCAAACCGATTTCATGTTCCCAGGCAACAGGGTACCAGAATCCAAACCGATGTCATGTTCCCAGGCCACAGGATTCCACATTCTAACATCAGTCATGTTCCCAGGCCAATGGTTTCCAGAATCAAACCTCAGTCATATTCCCAGGCCACATGGTTACAGAATCAAACCTCAGTCGTGTTCCCAGGACACAGGGTTCCAGAATAAAACCTCAGTCATGTTCCCTGGACACAGGTTTCAGAAATCAAATCCCAGTCATGTTCCCAGGCCACAGGGTTCCACAATTAAACCTCAGTCATATTCCCAGGCCAGAGGGTTCCACAATCAAACCTCAGTCCTGTGGCCAGGCCACGGTTCCACCATCAAGCCTCAGTCATGTTCCCAGGTCAGAGTGTTCCACAATCTAACCTAAGTCATCTTGCCAAGCCACAGGGTTCCACCATCAAACCTCAGGCATATTGCCAGGCCACAGTGTTCCACCATCAAGCCTCACTCATGTTCCCAAGCCTGAGGGTTCCACTATCAAACCTCAATCATGTGGCCAGGCCACAGGATTCAACCATGAAACCTCAGTCATGTTCCCAGTAAACAGGGCTCCAGAATCAAACCAATGTCATGTTCCCATGCCACGGGGTTCCAGTATCAGGCCTCAGTCATGGTCCCCGTGCACAGGGTTCCAAATCAAACCTCAGTCATGTTGCCAGTCCACAGGTTTCTGCCATCAAACCTCAGTCATGTTCCCAGTAAACAGGGCTCCAGAATCAAGCCTCAGTCATATTGCCAGGCCAGAGTGTTCCACCATCAAACCTCAGTCATGATCCCAGGCCACATATTTCCACAATGAAAACCTCAGTCATTTTCCCAGGCCAAAGGTTTCCAGAATCAAACCTCAGTCATATTCCCAGGACACATGGTTCCAGAATCAACCTGAGTCATGTTCGAAGGCCACAGGTTTCAACAATCAAACCTCAGTCATGTTCCCAGGACACAGGTGTCCAGAATCAAACCTCAGTCATGTTCCCAGAGAACAGGCTTCCAGAAACAAACCTCAGTCATGTTCCCAAGCCACAGGGTTGCAGAATCAAACCTCAGTCTTGTTCCCAGGATACAGGTGTCCAGAATCAAACCGCAGTCATGTTCCCAGGGAACAGGCTTCCAGAAACAAACCTCAGTCATGTTCCCAGGCCACAGGGTTCCAGAGTCAAACTTCAGTCTTGTTCCCAGGACACAGGTTTCCAGAATCAACCAGATATCATGTTCCCTGGCCACAGTCTTCCAGAATCATTCCTCAGTCATGTTGCCAGGCGACAGGTTTCCACCATCAAACCTCAGACATGTTCCCAGGCCACAGGGTACCAGAGTCAAACCGTTCGCAGGTTCCCAGGCCACAGAGTTCCAGAATCCACCGATGTCATGCGGCCAGGCCACGGGGTTCCAGAATCAATCTTCAGTTATGTTCGCAGGCTACAGGGTTCCGGAATAAAACCTCAGTCATGTTCCCAGTCCACAGGGTTCCAGAATCAAGGCTCAGTCAGGTACCCGGGGCACAGTATTCCACAATCTAAACAGATGTCATGTTCCCAGGCCTCAGGGTTCCAGAATCCACCCATGTCATGTTCCCAGGCCACAGGGTTCCAGAATCAATCCTCAGTTATGTTCCCAGGCTACAGGGTTCCAGAATAAAACCTCAGTCATATTCCCAGTACATAGGGTTCCAGAACCAAGGCTCAGTCAGGTTCCCGGGTCACAGTATTCCACAAGCTAAACAGATGTCTTGTTCCCAGGCCTCAGGGTTCCAGAATCCACCCATGTTATGTTCCCAGGCCACAGGGTTCCAGAATCAATCCTCAGTTATGTTCCCAGGCTACAGGGTTCCAGAATAAAACCTCAGTCATGTTCCTAGTGCACAGTGTTCCAGAACCAAGGCTCAGTCAGGTTCCCGGGCCAAAGTATTCCACAATCTAAACAGATGTCATGTTTCCAGGCCACAGGTCTTCAGAATCACGCCTCAGTCATTTTCCCAGGCCACAGAGATCCAGAATCAAACCTCAGTCATGTTGCCAGGCCTCAGATTTCCGGAATCAAAACGATTTCGTGTTCCCAGGACACAGGGTTCCAGAGTCAAACCGTTCGCAGGTTCCCAGGCCACAGTGTTCCAGAATCCACCGATGTTATGTTCCCAGGCAACAGGCTTCCAGAATCAATCCTCAGTTATGTTCCCAGTCTACAGGGTTCCAGAATAAAACCTCAGTCATGTTCCCAGTCCACAGGGTTCCAGAACCAAGGCTCAGTCAGGTTCCCGGGCCACAGTATTCCACAATCTAAACAGATGTCATGTTCCAAGGCCTCAGGTTTCCAGAATCCACCCATGTCATGTTCCTGGGCCACAGGGTTCCAAAGTGAATCCTCAGTTATGTTCCCAGGCTACACGGCTCCAGAATAAAACCTCAGTCATATTCCCAGTCCACAGGTTTCCAGAACCAAGGCTCAGTCAAGTTCCCAGGCCACAGTATTCCACAATCTAAACAGATTTCATGTTCCCAGGCCTCAGGGTTCCAGAATCCACCCATGTCATGTTAACAGGACACAGGGTTCCAGAATAAAACCTCAGTCATGTTCCCAGTCCACAGGGGTCCAGAACCAAGGCTCAGTCAGGTTCCCGGGGCAGAGTATTCCACAATCTAAACAGATGTCATGTTCCCAGGCCACATGGTTCCAGAATCAAACCTCAGTCGTGTTCCCAGGACACAGGGTTCCAGAATAAAACCTCAGTCATTTTCCCTGGACACAGGTTTCAGAAATCAAATCCCAGTCATGTTCCCAGGCCACAGGGTTCCAGAATCAATCCTCAGTTATGTTCCCAGGCTACAGGGTTCCAGAATAAAACGTCAGTCATGTTCCCCGTCCACAGGGTTCCAGAACCAAGGCTCAGTCACGTTCCCAGGGCACAGTATTCCACAATCTAAACAGATGTCATGTTACCAGGCCTCAGGGTTCCAGAATCCACCCATGTCATGTTCCCAGGCCACAGGGTTCCAGAATCAATCCTCAGTTATGTTCCCAGGCTACAAGGTTCCAGAATAAAACCTCAGTCATGTTCCTAGTCCACAGGGTTCCAGAATCCACCGTTGTCATGTGCCCAGGCCACAGGGTTCCAGAATCAATCCTCAGTTATGGTCCCAGGCTACAGGGTTGCAGAATAAAACCTCAGTCATGTTCCCAGTCCACAGGGTTCCAGAACCAAGGCTCAGTCAGGTTCCCGGGGCACAGTATTCCACAATCTAAACAGATGTCATGTTCCCAGGCCACAGGTTTCCAGAATCATGCCTCAGTCATGTTCCCAGGCCACAGGCATCCAGAATCAAACCTCAGTCATGTTGCCAGGCCATAGGGTACCACAATCAAACCTCAGTCATATTCCCAGACCTCAGGTTTACAGAATCAAACCGATTTCATGTTCCCAGGCAACAGGGTACCAGAATCCAAACCGATGTCATGTTCCCAGGCCACAGGATTCCACATTCTAACATCAGTCATGTTCCCAGGCCAAGGGTTTCCAGAATCAAACCTCAGTCATATTCCCAGGCCACATGGTTACAGAATCAAACCTCAGTCGTGTTCCCAGGACACAGGGTTCCAGAATAAAACCTCAGTCATGTTCCCTGGACACAGGTTTCAGAAATCAAATCCCAGTCATGTTCCCAGGCCACAGGGTTCCACAATTAAACCTCAGTCATATTCCCAGGCCAGAGGGTTCCACAATCAAACCTCAGTCCTGTTGCCAGGCCACGGTTCCACCATCAAGCCTCAGTCATGTTCCCAGGTCAGAGTGTTCCACAATCTAACCTAAGTCATCTTGCCAAGCCACAGGGTTCCACCATCAAACCTCAGGCATATTGCCAGGCCACAGTGTTCCACCATCAAGCCTCACTCATGTTCCCAAGCCTGAGGGTTCCACTATCAAACCTCAATCATGTTGCCAGGCCACAGGATTCAACCATGAAACCTCAGTCATGTTCCCAGTAAACAGGGCTCCAGAATCAAACCAATGTCATGTTCCCATGCCACGGGGTTCCAGTATCAGGCCTCAGTCATGGTCCCCGTGCACAGGGTTCCAAATCAAACCTCAGTCATGTTGCCAGTCCACAGGTTTCTGCCATCAAACCTCAGTCATGTTCCCAGTAAACAGGGCTCCAGAATCAAGCCTCAGTCATTTTGCCAGGCCAGAGTGTTCCACCATCAAACCTCAGTCATGATCCCAGGCCACATGTTTCCACAGTGAAACCTCAGTCATTTTCCCAGGCCAAAGGTTTCCAGAATCAAACCTCAGTCATATTCCCAGGACACATGGTTCCAGAATCAACCTGAGTCATGTTCGAAGGCCACAGGTTTCAACAATCAAACCTCAGTCATGTTCCCAGGAAACAGGTGTCCAGAATCAAACCTCAGTCATGTTCCCAGAGAACAGGCTTCCAGAAACAAACCTCAGTCATGTTCCCAAGCCACAGGGTTGCAGAATCAAACCTCAGTCTTGTTCCCAGGATACAGGTGTCCAGAATCAAACCGCAGTCATGTTCCCAGGGAACAGGCTTCCAGAAACAAACCTCAGTCATGTTCCCAGGCCACAGGGTTCCAGAGTCAAACTTCAGTCTTGTTCCCAGGACACAGGTTTCCAGAATCAACCAGATATCATGTTCCCTGGCCACAGTCTTCCAGAATCAATCCTCAGTCATGTTTCCAGGCCACAGGTTTCCACCATCAAACCTCAGTCATGTTCCCAGTCCACAGGGTTCCAGAATCAAGGCTCAGTCAGGTACCCGGGGCACAGTATTCCACAATCTAAACAGATGTCATGTTCCCAGGCCTCAGGGTTCCAGAATCCACCCATGTCATGTTCCCAGGCCACAGGGTTCCAGAATCAATCCTCAGTTATGTTCCCAGGCTACAGGGTTCCAGAATAAAACCTCAGTCATATTCCCAGTACATAGGGTTCCAGAACCAAGTCTCAGTCAGGTTCCCGGGTCACAGTATTCCACAAGCTAAACAGATGTCTTCTTCCCAGGCCTCAGGGTTCCAGAATCCACCCATGTTATGTTCCCAGGCCACAGGGTTCCAGAATCAATCCTCAGTTATGTTCCCAGGCTACAGGGTTCCAGAATAAAACCTCAGTCATGTTCCTAGTGCACAGTGTTCCAGAACCAAGGCTCAGTCAGGTTCCCGGGCCAAAGTATTCCACAATCTAAACAGATGTCATGTTTCCAGGCCACAGGTCTTCAGAATCACGCCTCAGTCATTTTCCCAGGCCACAGAGATCCAGAATCAAACCTCAGTCATGTTGCCAGGCCTCAGATTTCCGGAATCAAAACGATTTCGTGTTCCCAGGCCACAGGGTTCCAGAGTCAAACCGTTCGCAGGTTCCCAGGCCACAGTGTTCCAGAATCCACCGATGTCATGTTCCCAGGCCACAGGCTTCCAGAATCAATCCTCAGTTATGTTCCCAGGCTACAGGGTTCCAGAATAAAACCTCAGTCATGTTCCCAGTCCACAGGGTTCCAGAACCAAGGCTCAGTCAGGTTCCCGGGCCACAGTATTCCACAATCTAAACAGATATCATGTTCCAAGGCCTCAGGTTTCCAGAATCCACCCATGTCATGTTCCTGGGCCACAGGGTTCCAAAGTATATCCTCAGTTATGTTCCCAGGCTACACGGCTCCAGAATAAAACCTCAGTCATATTCCCAGTCCACAGGTTTCCAGAACCAAGGCTCAGTCAAGTTCCCAGGCCACAGTATTCCACAATCTAAACAGATTTCATGTTCCCAGGCCTCAGGGTTCCAGAATCCACCCATGTCATGTTAACAGGACACAGGGTTCCAGAATAAAACCTCAGTCATGTTCCCAGTCCACAGGGGTCCAGAACCAAGGCTCAGTCAGGTTCCCGGGGCAGAGTATTCCACAATCTAAACAGATGTCATGTTCCCAGGCCACATGGTTCCTGAATCAAACCTCAGTCGTGTTCCCAGGACACAGGGTTCCAGAATAAAACCTCAGTCATTTTCCCTGGACACAGGTTTCAGAAATCAAATCCCAGTCATGTTCCCAGGCCACAGGGTTCCAGAATCAATCCTCAGTTATGTTCCCAGGCTACAGGGTTCCAGAACCAAGGCTCAGTCACGTTCCCAGGGCACAGTATTCCACAATCTAAACAGATGTCATGTTCCCAGGCCTCAGGGTTCCAGAATCCACCCATGTCATGTTCCCAGGCCACAGGGTTCCAGAATCAATCCTCAGTTATGTTCCCAGGCTACAAGGTTCCAGAATAAAACCTCAGTCATGTTCCTAGTCCACAGGGTTCCAGAATCCACCGTTGTCATGTGCCCAGGCCACAGGGTTCCAGAATCAATCCTCAGTTATGGTCCCAGGCTACAGGGTTCCAGAATAAAACCTCAGTCATGTTCCCAGTCCACAGGGTTCCAGAACCAAGGCTCAGTCAGGTTCCCGGGGCACAGTATTCCACAATCTAAACAGATGTCATGTTCCCAGGCCACAGGTTTCCAGAATCATGCCTCAGTCATGTTCCCAGGCCACAGGCATCCAGAATCAAACCTCAGTCATGTTGCCAGGCCATAGGGTACCACAATCAAACCTCAGTCATATTCCCAGACCTCAGGTTTACAGAATCAAACCGATTTCATGTTCCCAGGCAACAGGGTACCAGAATCCAAACCGATGTCATGTTCCCAGGCCACAGGATTCCACATTCTAACATCAGTCATGTTCCCAGGCCAATGGTTTCCAGAATCAAACCTCAGTCATATTCCCAGGCCACATGGTTACAGAATCAAACCTCAGTCGTGTTCCCAGGACACAGGGTTCCAGAATAAAACCTCAGTCATGTTCCCTGGACACAGGTTTCAGAAATCAAATCCCAGTCATGTTCCCAGGCCACAGGGTTCCACAATTAAACCTCAGTCATATTCCCAGGCCAGAGGGTTCCACAATCAAACCTCAGTCCTGTGGCCAGGCCACGGTTCCACCATCAAGCCTCAGTCATGTTCCCAGGTCAGAGTGTTCCACAATCTAACCTAAGTCATCTTGCCAAGCCACAGGGTTCCACCATCAAACCTCAGGCATATTGCCAGGCCACAGTGTTCCACCATCAAGCCTCACTCATGTTCCCAAGCCTGAGGGTTCCACTATCAAACCTCAATCATGTGGCCAGGCCACAGGATTCAACCATGAAACCTCAGTCATGTTCCCAGTAAACAGGGCTCCAGAATCAAACCAATGTCATGTTCCCATGCCACGGGGTTCCAGTATCAGGCCTCAGTCATGGTCCCCGTGCACAGGGTTCCAAATCAAACCTCAGTCATGTTGCCAGTCCACAGGTTTCTGCCATCAAAGCTCAGTCATGTTCCCAGTAAACAGGGCTCCAGAATCAAGCCTCAGTCATATTGCCAGGCCAGAGTGTTCCACCATCAAACCTCAGTCATGATCCCAGGCCACATATTTCCACAATGAAAACCTCAGTCATTTTCCCAGGCCAAAGGTTTCCAGAATCAAACCTCAGTCATATTCCCAGGACACATGGTTCCAGAATCAACCTGAGTCATGTTCGAAGGCCACAGGTTTCAACAATCAAACCTCAGTCATGTTCCCAGGACACAGGTGTCCAGAATCAAACCTCAGTCATGTTCCCAGAGAACAGGCTTCCAGAAACAAACCTCAGTCATGTTCCCAAGCCACAGGGTTGCAGAATCAAACCTCAGTCTTGTTCCCAGGATACAGGTGTCCAGAATCAAACCGCAGTCATGTTCCCAGGGAACAGGCTTCCAGAAACAAACCTCAGTCATGTTCCCAGGCCACAGGGTTCCAGAGTCAAACTTCAGTCTTGTTCCCAGGACACAGGTTTCCAGAATCAACCAGATATCATGTTCCCTGGCCACAGTCTTCCAGAATCATTCCTCAGTCATGTTGCCAGGCGACAGGTTTCCACCATCAAACCTCAGACATGTTCCCAGGCCACAGGGTACCAGAGTCAAACCGTTCGCAGGTTCCCAGGCCACAGAGTTCCAGAATCCACCGATGTCATGCGGCCAGGCCACGGGGTTCCAGAATCAATCTTCAGTTATGTTCGCAGGCTACAGGGTTCCGGAATAAAACCTCAGTCATGTTCCCAGTCCACAGGGTTCCAGAATCAAGGCTCAGTCAGGTACCCGGGGCACAGTATTCCACAATCTAAACAGATGTCATGTTCCCAGGCCTCAGGGTTCCAGAATCCACCCATGTCATGTTCCCAGGCCACAGGGTTCCAGAATCAATCCTCAGTTATGTTCCCAGGCTACAGGGTTCCAGAATAAAACCTCAGTCATATTCCCAGTACATAGGGTTCCAGAACCAAGGCTCAGTCAGGTTCCCGGGTCACAGTATTCCACAAGCTAAACAGATGTCTTGTTCCCAGGCCTCAGGGTTCCAGAATCCACCCATGTTATGTTCCCAGGCCACAGGGTTCCAGAATCAATCCTCAGTTATGTTCCCAGGCTACAGGGTTCCAGAATAAAACCTCAGTCATGTTCCTAGTGCACAGTGTTCCAGAACCAAGGCTCAGTCAGGTTCCCGGGCCAAAGTATTCCACAATCTAAACAGATGTCATGTTTCCAGGCCACAGGTCTTCAGAATCACGCCTCAGTCATTTTCCCAGGCCACAGAGATCCAGAATCAAACCTCAGTCATGTTGCCAGGCCTCAGATTTCCGGAATCAAAACGATTTCGTGTTCCCAGGACACAGGGTTCCAGAGTCAAACCGTTCGCAGGTTCCCAGGCCACAGTGTTCCAGAATCCACCGATGTTATGTTCCCAGGCAACAGGCTTCCAGAATCAATCCTCAGTTATGTTCCCAGTCTACAGGGTTCCAGAATAAAACCTCAGTCATGTTCCCAGTCCACAGGGTTCCAGAACCAAGGCTCAGTCAGGTTCCCGGGCCACAGTATTCCACAATCTAAACAGATGTCATGTTCCAAGGCCTCAGGTTTCCAGAATCCACCCATGTCATGTTCCTGGGCCACAGGGTTCCAAAGTGAATCCTCAGTTATGTTCCCAGGCTACACGGCTCCAGAATAAAACCTCAGTCATATTCCCAGTCCACAGGTTTCCAGAACCAAGGCTCAGTCAAGTTCCCAGGCCACAGTATTCCACAATCTAAACAGATTTCATGTTCCCAGGCCTCAGGGTTCCAGAATCCACCCATGTCATGTTAACAGGACACAGGGTTCCAGAATAAAACCTCAGTCATGTTCCCAGTCCACAGGGGTCCAGAACCAAGGCTCAGTCAGGTTCCCGGGGCAGAGTATTCCACAATCTAAACAGATGTCATGTTCCCAGGCCACATGGTTCCAGAATCAAACCTCAGTCGTGTTCCCAGGACACAGGGTTCCAGAATAAAACCTCAGTCATTTTCCCTGGACACAGGTTTCAGAAATCAAATCCCAGTCATGTTCCCAGGCCACAGGGTTCCAGAATCAATCCTCAGTTATGTTCCCAGGCTACAGGGTTCCAGAATAAAACGTCAGTCATGTTCCCCGTCCACAGGGTTCCAGAACCAAGGCTCAGTCACGTTCCCAGGGCACAGTATTCCACAATCTAAACAGATGTCATGTTACCAGGCCTCAGGGTTCCAGAATCCACCCATGTCATGTTCCCAGGCCACAGGGTTCCAGAATCAATCCTCAGTTATGTTCCCAGGCTACAAGGTTCCAGAATAAAACCTCAGTCATGTTCCTAGTCCACAGGGTTCCAGAATCCACCGTTGTCATGTGCCCAGGCCACAGGGTTCCAGAATCAATCCTCAGTTATGGTCCCAGGCTACAGGGTTCCAGAATAAAACCTCAGTCATGTTCCCAGTCCACAGGGTTCCAGAACCAAGGCTCAGTCAGGTTCCCGGGGCACAGTATTCCACAATCTAAACAGATGTCATGTTCCCAGGCCACAGGTTTCCAGAATCATGCCTCAGTCATGTTCCCAGGCCACAGGCATCCAGAATCAAACCTCAGTCATGTTGCCAGGCCATAGGGTACCACAATCAAACCTCAGTCATATTCCCAGACCTCAGGTTTACAGAATCAAACCGATTTCATGTTCCCAGGCAACAGGGTACCAGAATCCAAACCGATGTCATGTTCCCAGGCCACAGGATTCCACATTCTAACATCAGTCATGTTCCCAGGCCAAGGGTTTCCAGAATCAAACCTCAGTCATATTCCCAGGCCACATGGTTACAGAATCAAACCTCAGTCGTGTTCCCAGGACACAGGGTTCCAGAATAAAACCTCAGTCATGTTCCCTGGACACAGGTTTCAGAAATCAAATCCCAGTCATGTTCCCAGGCCACAGGGTTCCACAATTAAACCTCAGTCATATTCCCAGGCCAGAGGGTTCCACAATCAAACCTCAGTCCTGTTGCCAGGCCACGGTTCCACCATCAAGCCTCAGTCATGTTCCCAGGTCAGAGTGTTCCACAATCTAACCTAAGTCATCTTGCCAAGCCACAGGGTTCCACCATCAAACCTCAGGCATATTGCCAGGCCACAGTGTTCCACCATCAAGCCTCACTCATGTTCCCAAGCCTGAGGGTTCCACTATCAAACCTCAATCATGTTGCCAGGCCACAGGATTCAACCATGAAACCTCAGTCATGTTCCCAGTAAACAGGGCTCCAGAATCAAACCAATGTCATGTTCCCATGCCACGGGGTTCCAGTATCAGGCCTCAGTCATGGTCCCCGTGCACAGGGTTCCAAATCAAACCTCAGTCATGTTGCCAGTCCACAGGTTTCTGCCATCAAACCTCAGTCATGTTCCCAGTAAACAGGGCTCCAGAATCAAGCCTCAGTCATTTTGCCAGGCCAGAGTGTTCCACCATCAAACCTCAGTCATGATCCCAGGCCACATGTTTCCACAGTGAAACCTCAGTCATTTTCCCAGGCCAAAGGTTTCCAGAATCAAACCTCAGTCATATTCCCAGGACACATGGTTCCAGAATCAACCTGAGTCATGTTCGAAGGCCACAGGTTTCAACAATCAAACCTCAGTCATGTTCCCAGGAAACAGGTGTCCAGAATCAAACCTCAGTCATGTTCCCAGAGAACAGGCTTCCAGAAACAAACCTCAGTCATGTTCCCAAGCCACAGGGTTGCAGAATCAAACCTCAGTCTTGTTCCCAGGATACAGGTGTCCAGAATCAAACCGCAGTCATGTTCCCAGGGAACAGGCTTCCAGAAACAAACCTCAGTCATGTTCCCAGGCCACAGGGTTCCAGAGTCAAACTTCAGTCTTGTTCCCAGGACACAGGTTTCCAGAATCAACCAGATATCATGTTCCCTGGCCACAGTCTTCCAGAATCAATCCTCAGTCATGTTTCCAGGCCACAGGTTTCCACCATCAAACCTCAGTCATGTTCCCAGTCCACAGGGTTCCAGAATCAAGGCTCAGTCAGGTACCCGGGGCACAGTATTCCACAATCTAAACAGATGTCATGTTCCCAGGCCTCAGGGTTCCAGAATCCACCCATGTCATGTTCCCAGGCCACAGGGTTCCAGAATCAATCCTCAGTTATGTTCCCAGGCTACAGGGTTCCAGAATAAAACCTCAGTCATATTCCCAGTACATAGGGTTCCAGAACCAAGTCTCAGTCAGGTTCCCGGGTCACAGTATTCCACAAGCTAAACAGATGTCTTCTTCCCAGGCCTCAGGGTTCCAGAATCCACCCATGTTATGTTCCCAGGCCACAGGGTTCCAGAATCAATCCTCAGTTATGTTCCCAGGCTACAGGGTTCCAGAATAAAACCTCAGTCATGTTCCTAGTGCACAGTGTTCCAGAACCAAGGCTCAGTCAGGTTCCCGGGCCAAAGTATTCCACAATCTAAACAGATGTCATGTTTCCAGGCCACAGGTCTTCAGAATCACGCCTCAGTCATTTTCCCAGGCCACAGAGATCCAGAATCAAACCTCAGTCATGTTGCCAGGCCTCAGATTTCCGGAATCAAAACGATTTCGTGTTCCCAGGCCACAGGGTTCCAGAGTCAAACCGTTCGCAGGTTCCCAGGCCACAGTGTTCCAGAATCCACCGATGTCATGTTCCCAGGCCACAGGCTTCCAGAATCAATCCTCAGTTATGTTCCCAGGCTACAGGGTTCCAGAATAAAACCTCAGTCATGTTCAAAGTCCACAGGGTTCCAGAACCAAGGCTCAGTCAGGTTCCCGGGCCACAGTATTCCACAATCTAAACAGATATCATGTTCCAAGGCCTCAGGTTTCCAGAATCCACCCATGTCATGTTCCTGGGCCACAGGGTTCCAAAGTATATCCTCAGTTATGTTCCCAGGCTACACGGCTCCAGAATAAAACCTCAGTCATATTCCCAGTCCACAGGTTTCCAGAACCAAGGCTCAGTCAAGTTCCCAGGCCACAGTATTCCACAATCTAAACAGATTTCATGTTCCCAGGCCTCAGGGTTCCAGAATCCACCCATGTCATGTTAACAGGACACAGGGTTCCAGAATAAAACCTCAGTCATGTTCCCAGTCCACAGGGGTCCAGAACCAAGGCTCAGTCAGGTTCCCGGGGCAGAGTATTCCACAATCTAAACAGATGTCATGTTCCCAGGCCACATGGTTCCTGAATCAAACCTCAGTCGTGTTCCCAGGACACAGGGTTCCAGAATAAAACCTCAGTCATTTTCCCTGGACACAGGTTTCAGAAATCAAATCCCAGTCATGTTCCCAGGCCACAGGGTTCCAGAATCAATCCTCAGTTATGTTCCCAGGCTACAGGGTTCCAGAATAAAACGTCAGTCATGTTCCCCGTCCACAGGGTTCCAGAACCAAGGCTCAGTCACGTTCCCAGGGCACAGTATTCCACAATCTAAACAGATGTCATGTTACCAGGCCTCAGGGTTCCAGAATCCACCCATGTCATGTTCCCAGGCCACAGGGTTCCAGAATCAATCCTCAGTTATGTTCCCAGGCTACAAGGTTCCAGAATAAAACCTCAGTCATGTTCCTAGTCCACAGGGTTCCAGAATCCACCGTTGTCATGTGCCCAGGCCACAGGGTTCCAGAATCAATCCTCAGTTATGGTCCCAGGCTACAGGGTTCCAGAATAAAACCTCAGTCATGTTCCCAGTCCACAGGGTTCCAGAACCAAGGCTCAGTCAGGTTCCCGGGGCACAGTATTCCACAATCTAAACAGATGTCATGTTCCCAGGCCACAGGTTTCCAGAATCATGCCTCAGTCATGTTCCCAGGCCACAGGCATCCAGAATCAAACCTCAGTCATGTTGCCAGGCCATAGGGTACCACAATCAAACCTCAGTCATATTCCCAGACCTCAGGTTTACAGAATCAAACCGATTTCATGTTCCCAGGCAACAGGGTACCAGAATCCAAACCGATGTCATGTTCCCAGGCCACAGGATTCCACATTCTAACATCAGTCATGTTCCCAGGCCAAGGGTTTCCAGAATCAAACCTCAGTCATATTCCCAGGCCACATGGTTACAGAATCAAACCTCAGTCGTGTTCCCAGGACACAGGGTTCCAGAATAAAACCTCAGTCATGTTCCCTGGACACAGGTTTCAGAAATCAAATCCCAGTCATGTTCCCAGGCCACAGGGTTCCACAATTAAACCTCAGTCATATTCCCAGGCCAGAGGGTTCCACAATCAAACCTCAGTCCTGTTGCCAGGCCACGGTTCCACCATCAAGCCTCAGTCATGTTCCCAGGTCAGAGTGTTCCACAATCTAACCTAAGTCATCCTGCCAAGCCACAGGGTTCCACCATCAAACCTCAGGCATATTGCCAGGCCACAGTGTTCCACCATCAAGCCTCACTCATGTTCCCAAGCCTGAGGGTTCCACTATCAAACCTCAATCATGTTGCCAGGCCACAGGATTCAACCATGAAACCTCAGTCATGTTCCCAGTAAACAGGGCTCCAGAATCAAACCAATGTCATGTTCCCATGCCACGGGGTTCCAGTATCAGGCCTCAGTCATGGTCCCCGTGCACAGGGTTCCAAATCAAACCTCAGTCATGTTGCCAGTCCACAGGTTTCTGCCATCAAACCTCAGTCATGTTCCCAGTAAACAGGGCTCCAGAATCAAGCCTCAGTCATTTTGCCAGGCCAGAGTGTTCCACCATCAAACCTCAGTCATGATCCCAGGCCACATGTTTCCACAATGAAACCTCAGTCATTTTCCCAGGCCAAAGGTTTCCAGAATCAAACCTCAGTCATATTCCCAGGACACATGGTTCCAGAATCAACCTGAGTCATGTTCGAAGGCCACAGGTTTCAACAATCAAACCTCAGTCATGTTCCCAGGACACAGGTGTCCAGAATCAAACCTCAGTCATGTTCCCAGAGAACAGGCTTCCAGAAACAAACCTCAGTCATGTTCCCAAGCCACAGGGTTGCAGAATCAAACCTCAGTCTTGTTCCCAGGATACAGGTGTCCAGAATCAAACCGCAGTCATGTTCCCAGGGAACAGTCTTCCAGAAACAAACCTCAGTCATGTTCCCAGGCCACAGGGTTCCAGAGTCAAACTTCAGTCTTGTTCCCAGGACACAGGTTTCCAGAATCAACCAGATATCATGTTCCCTGGCCACAGTCTTCCAGAATCAATCCTCAGTCATGTTGCCAGGCGACAGGTTTCCACCATCAAACCTCAGACATGTTCCCAGGCCACAGGGTACCAGAGTCAAACCGTTCGCAGGTTCCCAGGCCACAGAGTTCCAGAATCCACCGATGTCATGCGGCCAGGCCACGGGGTTCCAGAATCAATCTTCAGTTATGTTCGCAGGCTACAGGGTTCCGGAATAAAACCTCAGTCATGTTCCCAGTCCACAGGGTTCCAGAATCAAGGCTCAGTCAGGTACCCGGGGCACAGTATTCCACAATCTAAACAGATGTCATGTTCCCAGGCCTCAGGGTTCCAGAATCCACCCATGTCATGTTCCCAGGCCACAGGGTTCCAGAATCAATCCTCAGTTATGTTCCCAGGCTACAGGGTTCCAGAATAAAACCTCAGTCATATTCCCAGTTCACAGGTTTCCTGAACCAAGGCTCAGTCAAGTTCCCAGGCCACAGTATTCCACAATCTAAACAGATTTCATGTTCCCAGGCCTCAGGGTTCCAGAATCCACCCATGTCATGTTAACAGGACACAGGGTTCCAGAATAAAACCTAAGTCATGTTCCCAGTCCACAGGGGTCCAGAACCAAGGCTCAGTCAGGTTCCCGGGGCACAGTATTCCACAATCTAAACAGATGTCATGTTCCCAGGCCACAGGGATCCAGAATGAAACCTCAGTCATGTTGCCAGGCCATAGGGTACCACCATCAAACCTCAGTCATATTCCCAGGCCTAAGGTTTCCAGAATCAAACCGATTTCATGTTTCCAGGCAACAGGGTACCAGAATCCAAACCGATGTCATGTTCCCAGGGCACAGGATTCCACACTCTAACATCAGTCATGTTCCCAGGCCAATGGTTTCCAGAATCAAACCTAAGTCATATTCCCAGGCCACATGGTTCCAGAATCAAACCTCAGTCGTGTTCCCAGGACACAGGGTTCCAGAATAAAACCTCAGTCATTTTCCCTGGACACAGGTTTCAGAAATCAAATCCCAGTCATGTTCCCAGGCCACAGGGTTCCAGAATCAATCCTCAGTTATGTTCCCAGGCTACAGGGTTCCAGAATAAAACGTCAGTCATGTTCCCAGTCCACAGGGTTCCAGAACCAAGGCTCAGTCACGTTCCCAGGGCACAGTATTCCACAATCTAAACAGATGTCATGTTCCCAGGCCTCAGGGTTCCAGCATCCACCCATGTCATGTTCCCAGGCCACAGGGTTCCAGAATCAATCCTCAGTTATGTTCCCAGGCTACAAGGTTCCAGAATAAAACCTCAGTCATGTTCCTAGTCCACAGGGTTCCAGAATCCACCGTTGTCATGTGCCCAGGCCACAGGGTTCCAGAATCAATCCTCAGTTATGGTCCCAGGCTACAGGGTTCCAGAATAAAACCTCAGTCATGTTCCCAGTCCACAGGGTTCCAGAACCAAGGCTCAGTCAGGTTCCCGGGGCACAGTATTCCACAATCTAAACAGATGTCATGTTCCCAGGCCACAGGTTTCCAGAATCATGCCTCAGTCATGTTCCCAGGCCACAGGCATCCAGAATCAAACCTCAGTAATGTTCCCAGGCCACAGGGTACCAGAGTCAAACCGTTCGCAGGTTCCCAGGCCACAGAGTTCCAGAATCCACCGATGTCATGCGGCCAGGCCACAGGGTTCCAGAATCAATCCTCAGTTATGTTCGCAGGCTACAGGGTTCCGGAATAAAACCTCAGTCATGTTCCCAGTCCACAGGGTTCCAGAATCAAGGCTCAGTCAGGTACCCGGGGCACAGTATTCCACAATCTAAACAGATGTCATGTTCCCAGGCCTCAGGGTTCCAGAATCCACCCATGTCATGTTCCCAGGCCACAGGGTTCCAGAATCAGTCCTCAGTTATGTTCCCAGGCTACAGGGTTCCAGAATAAAACCTCAGTCATATTCCCAGTACATAGGGTTCCAGAACCAAGGCTCAGTCAGGTTCCCGGGTCACAGTATTCCACAAGCTAAACAGATGTCTTGTTCCCAGGCCTCAGGGTTCCAGAATCCACCCATGTTATGTTCCCAGGCCACAGGGTTCCAGAATCAATCCTCAGTTATGTTCCCAGGCTACAGGGTTCCAGAATAAAACCTCAGTCATGTTCCTAGTGCACAGTGTTCCAGAACCAAGGCTCAGTCAGGTTCCCGGGCCAAAGTATTCCACAATCTAAACAGATGTCATGTTTCCAGGCCACAGGTCTTCAGAATCACGCCTCAGTCATTTTCCCAGGCCACAGAGATCCAGAATCAAACCTCAGTCATGTTGCCAGGCCTCAGATTTCCGGAATCAAAACGATTTCGTGTTCCCAGGCCACAGGGTTCCAGAGTCAAACCGTTCGCAGGTTCCCAGGCCACAGTGTTCCAGAATCCACCGATGTCATGTTCCCAGGCCACAGGCTTCCAGAATCAATCCTCAGTTATGTTCCCAGGCTACAGGGTTCCAGAATAAAACCTCAGTCATGTTCCCAGTCCACAGGGTTCCAGAACCAAGGCTCAGTCAGGTTCCCGGGCCACAGTATTCCACAATCTAAACAGATATCATGTTCCAAGGCCTCAGGTTTCCAGAATCCACCCATGTCATGTTCCTGGGCCACAGGGTTCCAAAGGGAATCCTCAGTTATGTTCCCAGGCTACAGGGTTCCAGAATTAAGCCTCAGTCATGTTCCCAGTCCACAGGGGTCCAGAACCAAGGCTCAGTCAGGTTCCCGGGCCACAGTATTCCACAATCTAAACAGATGTCATGTTCCCAGGCCACATGGTTCCTGAATCAAACCTCAGTCGTGTTCCCAGGACACAGGGTTCCAGAATAAAACCTCAGTCATTTTCCCTGGACACAGGTTTCAGAAATCAAATCCCAGTCATGTTCCCAGGCCACAGGGTTCCAGAATCAATCCTCAGTTATGTTCCCAGGCTACAGGGTTCCAGAATAAAACGTCAGTCATGTTCCCAGTCCACAGGGTTCCAGAACCAAGATTCAGTCACGTTCCCAGGGCACAGTATTCCACAATCTAAACAGATGTCATGTTCCCAGGCCTCAGGGTTCCAGAATCCACCCATGTCATGTTCCCAGGCCACAGGGTTCCAGAATCAATCCTCAGTTATGTTCCCAGGCTACAAGGTTCCAGAATAAAACCTCAGTCATGTTCCTAGTCCACAGGGTTCCAGAATCCACCGTTGTCATGTGCCCAGGCCACAGGGTTCCAGAATCAATCCTCAGTTATGGTCCCAGGCTACAGGGTTCCAGAATAAAACCTCAGTCATGTTCCCAGTCCACAGGGTTCCAGAACCAAGGCTCAGTCAGGTTCCCGGGGCACAGTATTCCACAATCTAAACAGATGTCATGTTCCCAGGCCACAGGTTTCCAGAATCATGCCTCAGTCATGTTCCCAGGCCACAGGCATCCAGAATCAAACCTCAGTCATGTTGCCAGGCCATAGGGTACCACAATCAAACCTCAGTCATATTCCCAGACCTCAGGTTTACAGAATCAAACCGATTTCATGTTCCCAGGCAACAGGGTACCAGAATCCAAACCGATGTCATGTTCCCAGGCCACAGGATTCCACATTCTAACATCAGTCATGTTCCCAGGCCAATGGTTTCCAGAATCAAACCTCAGTCATATTCCCAGGCCACATGGTTACAGAATCAAACCTCAGTCGTGTTCCCAGGACACAGGGTTCCAGAATAAAACCTCAGTCATGTTCCCTGGACACAGGTTTCAGAAATCAAATCCCAGTCATGTTCCCAGGCCACAGGGTTCCACAATTAAACCTCAGTCATATTCCCAGGCCAGAGGGTTCCACAATCAAACCTCAGTCCTGTTGCCAGGCCACGGTTCCACCATCAAGCCTCAGTCATGTTCCCAGGTCAGAGTGTTCCACAATCTAACCTAAGTCATCTTGCCAAGCCACAGGGTTCCACCATCAAACCTCAGGCATATTGCCAGGCCACAGTGTTCCACCATCAAGCCTCACTCATGTTCCCAAGCCTGAGGGTTCCACTATCAAACCTCAATCATGTTGCCAGGCCACAGGATTCAACCATGAAACCTCAGTCATGTTCCCAGTAAACAGGGCTCCAGAATCAAACCAATGTCATGTTCCCATGCCACGGGGTTCCAGTATCAGGCCTCAGTCATGGTCCCCGTGCACAGGGTTCCAAATCAAACCTCAGTCATGTTGCCAGTCCACAGGTTTCTGCCATCAAACCTCAGTCATGTTCCCAGTAAATAGGGCTCCAGAATCAAGCCTCAGTCATTTTGCCAGGCCAGAGTGTTCCACCATCGAACCTCAGTCATGATCCCAGGCCACATGTTTCCACAATGAAACCTCAGTCATTTTCCCAGGCCAAAGGTTTCCAGAATCAAACCTCAGTCATATTCCCAGGACACATGGTTCCAGAATCAACCTGAGTCATGTTCGAAGGCCACAGGTTTCAACAATCAAACCTCAGTCATGTTCCCAGGACACAGGTGTCCAGAATCAAACCTCAGTCATGTTCCCAGAGAACAGGCTTCCAGAAACAAACCTCAGTCATGTTCCCAAGCCACAGGGTTGCAGAATCAAACCTCAGTCTTGTTCCCAGGACACAGGTGTCCAGAAACAAACCGCAGTCATGTTCCCAGGGAACAGGCTTCCAGAAACAAACCTCAGTCATGTTCCCAAGCCACAGGGTTGCAGAATCAAACCTCAGTCTTGTTCCCAGGACACAGGTGTCCAGAATCAAACCGCAGTCATGTTCCCAGGGAACAGGCTTCCAGAAACAAACCTCAGTCATGTTCCCAGGCCCAGGGTTCCAGAATCAAACTTCAGTCTTGTTCCCAGGACACAGGTTTCCAGAATCAACCAGATATCATGTTCCCTGGCCACAGTCTTCCAGAATCATTCCTCAGTCATGTTGCCAGGCGACAGGTTTCCACCATCAAACCTCAGACATGTTCCCAGGCCACAGGGTACCAGAGTCAAACCGTTCGCAGGTTCCCAGGCCACAGAGTTCCAGAATCCACCGATGTCATGCGGCCAGGCCACGGGGTTCCAGAATCAATCTTCAGTTATGTTCGCAGGCTACAGGGTTCCGGAATAAAACCTCAGTCATGTTCCCAGTCCACAGGGTTCCAGAATCAAGGCTCAGTCAGGTACCCGGGGCACAGTATTCCACAATCTAAACAGATGTCATGTTCCCAGGCCTCAGGGTTCCAGAATCCACCCATGTCATGTTCCCAGGCCACAGGGTTCCAGAATCAATCCTCAGTTATGTTCCCAGGCTACAGGGTTCCAGAATAAAACCTCAGTCATATTCCCAGTTCACAGGTTTCCTGAAACAAGGCTCAGTCAAGTTCCCAGGCCACAGTATTCCACAATCTAAACAGATTTCATGTTCCCAGGCCTCAGGGTTCCAGAATCCACCCATGTCATGTTAACAGGACACAGGGTTCCAGAATAAAACCTAAGTCATGTTCCCAGTCCACAGGGGTCCAGAACCAAGGCTCAGTCAGGTTCCCGGGGCACAGTATTCCACAATCTAAACAGATGTCATGTTCCCAGGCCACAGGGATCCAGAATGAAACCTCAGTCATGTTGCCAGGCCATAGGGTACCACCATCAAACCTCAGTCATATTCCCAGGCCTAAGGTTTCCAGAATCAAACCGATTTCATGTTTCCAGGCAACAGGGTACCAGAATCCAAACCGATGTCATGTTCCCAGGGCACAGGATTCCACACTCTAACATCAGTCATGTTCCCAGGCCAATGGTTTCCAGAATCAAACCTAAGTCATATTCCCAGGCCACATGGTTCCAGAATCAAACCTCAGTCGTGTTCCCAGGACACAGGGTTCCAGAATAAAACCTCAGTCATTTTCCCTGGACACAGGTTTCAGAAATCAAATCCCAGTCATGTTCCCAGGCCACAGGATTCCAGAATCAATCCTCAGTTATGTTCCCAGGCTACAGGGTTCCAGAATAAAACGTCAGTCATGTTCCCAGTCCACAGGGTTCCAGAACCAAGGCTCAGTCACGTTCCCAGGGCACAGTATTCCACAATCTAAACAGATGTCATGTTCCCAGGCCTCAGGGTTCCAGAATCCACCCATGTCATGTTCCCAGGCCACAGGGTTCCAGAATCAATCCTCAGTTATGTTCCCAGGCTACAAGGTTCCAGAATAAAACCTCAGTCATGTTCCTAGTCCACAGGGTTCCAGAATCCACCGTTGTCATGTGCCCAGGCCACAGGGTTCCAGAATCAATCCTCAGTTATGGTCCCAGGCTACAGGGTTCCAGAATAAAACCTCAGTCATGTTCCCAGTCCACAGGGTTCCAGAACCAAGGCTCAGTCAGGTTCCCGGGGCACAGTATTCCACAATCTAAACAGATGTCATGTTCCCAGGCCACAGGTTTCCAGAATCATGCCTCAGTCATGTTCCCAGGCCACAGGCATCCAGAATCAAACCTCAGTCATGTTCCCAGGCCACAGGGTTCCAGAGTCAAACCGTTCGCAGGTTCCCAGGCCACAGAGTTCCAGAATCCACCGATGTCATGCGGCCAGGCCACAGGTTTCCAGAATCAATCCTCAGTTATGTTCGCAGGCTACAGGGTTCCGGAATAAAACCTCAGTCATGTTCCCAGTCCACAGGGTTCCAGAATCAAGGCTCAGTCAGGTACCCGGGGCACAGTATTCCACAATCTAAACAGATGTCATGTTCCCAGGCCTCAGGGTTCCAGAATCCACCCATGTCATGTTCCCAGGCCACAGGGTTCCAGAATCAATCCTCAGTTATGTTCCCAGGCTACAGGGTTCCAGAATAAAACCTCAGTCATATTCCCAGTACATAGGGTTCCACAACCAAGGCTCAGTCAGGTTCCCGGGTCACAGTATTCCACAAGCTAAACAGATGTCTTGTTCCCAGGCCTCAGGGTTCCAGAATCCACCCATGTTATGTTCCCAGGCCACAGGGTTCCAGAATCAATCCTCAGTTATGTTCCCAGGCTACAGGGTTCCAGAATAAAACCTCAGTCATGTTCCTAGTGCACAGTGTTCCAGAACCAAGGCTCAGTCAGGTTCCCGGGCCAAAGTATTCCACAATCTAAACAGATGTCATGTTTCCAGGCCACAGGTCTTCAGAATCACGCCTCAGTCATTTTCCCAGGCCACAGAGATCCAGAATCAAACCTCAGTCATGTTGCCAGGCCTCAGATTTCCGGAATCAAAACGATTTCGTGTTCCCAGGACACAGGGTTCCAGAGTCAAACCGTTCGCAGGTTCCCAGGCCACAGTGTTCCAGAATCCACCGATGTCATGTTCCCAGGCAACAGGCTTCCAGAATCAATCCTCAGTTATGTTCCCAGGCTACAGGGTTCCAGAATAAAACCTCAGTCATGTTCCCAGTCCACAGGGTTCCAGAACCAAGGCTCAGTCAGGTTCCCGGGCCACAGTATTCCACAATCTAAACAGATGTCATGTTCCAAGGCCTCAGGTTTCCAGAATCCACCCATGTCATGTTCCTGGGCCACAGGGTTCCAAAGTGAATCCTCAGTTATGTTCCCAGGCTACACGGCTCCAGAATAAAACCTCAGTCATATTCCCAGTCCACAGGTTTCCAGAACCAAGGCTCAGTCAAGTTCCCAGGCCACAGTATTCCACAATCTAAACAGATTTCATGTTCCCAGGCCTCAGGGTTCCAGAATCCACCCATGTCATGTTAACAGGACACAGGGTTCCAGAATAAAACCTCAGTCATGTTCCCAGTCCACAGGGGTCCAGAACCAAGGCTCAGTCAGGTTCCCGGGGCAGAGTATTCCACAATCTAAACAGATGTCATGTTCCCAGGCCACATGGTTCCAGAATCAAACCTCAGTCGTGTTCCCAGGACACAGGGTTCCAGAATAAAACCTCAGTCATTTTCCCTGGACACAGGTTTCAGAAATCAAATCCCAGTCATGTTCCCAGGCCACAGGGTTCCAGAATCAATCCTCAGTTATGTTCCCAGGCTACAGGGTTCCAGAATAAAACGTCAGTCATGTTCCCCGTCCACAGGGTTCCAGAACCAAGGCTCAGTCACGTTCCCAGGGCACAGTATTCCACAATCTAAACAGATGTCATGTTACCAGGCCTCAGGGTTCCAGAATCCACCCATGTCATGTTCCCAGGCCACAGGGTTCCAGAATCAATCCTCAGTTATGTTCCCAGGCTACAAGGTTCCAGAATAAAACCTCAGTCATGTTCCTAGTCCACAGGGTTCCAGAATCCACCGTTGTCATGTGCCCAGGCCACAGGGTTCCAGAATCAATCCTCAGTTATGGTCCCAGGCTACAGGGTTCCAGAATAAAACCTCAGTCATGTTCCCAGTCCACAGGGTTCCAGAACCAAGGCTCAGTCAGGTTCCCGGGGCACAGTATTCCACAATCTAAACAGATGTCATGTTCCCAGGCCACAGGTTTCCAGAATCATGCCTCAGTCATGTTCCCAGGCCACAGGCATCCAGAATCAAACCTCAGTCATGTTGCCAGGCCATAGGGTACCACAATCAAACCTCAGTCATATTCCCAGACCTCAGGTTTACAGAATCAAACCGATTTCATGTTCCCAGGCAACAGGGTACCAGAATCCAAACCGATGTCATGTTCCCAGGCCACAGGATTCCACATTCTAACATCAGTCATGTTCCCAGGCCAATGGTTTCCAGAATCAAACCTCAGTCATATTCCCAGGCCACATGGTTACAGAATCAAACCTCAGTCGTGTTCCCAGGACACAGGGTTCCAGAATAAAACCTCAGTCATGTTCCCTGGACACAGGTTTCAGAAATCAAATCCCAGTCATGTTCCCAGGCCACAGGGTTCCACAATTAAACCTCAGTCATATTCCCAGGCCAGAGGGTTCCACAATCAAACCTCAGTCCTGTTGCCAGGCCACGGTTCCACCATCAAGCCTCAGTCATGTTCCCAGGTCAGAGTGTTCCACAATCTAACCTAAGTCATCTTGCCAAGCCACAGGGTTCCACCATCAAACCTCAGGCATATTGCCAGGCCACAGTGTTCCACCATCAAGCCTCACTCATGTTCCCAAGCCTGAGGGTTCCACTATCAAACCTCAATCATGTTGCCAGGCCACAGGATTCAACCATGAAACCTCAGTCATGTTCCCAGTAAACAGGGCTCCAGAATCAAACCAATGTCATGTTCCCATGCCACGGGGTTCCAGTATCAGGCCTCAGTCATGGTCCCCGTGCACAGGGTTCCAAATCAAACCTCAGTCATGTTGCCAGTCCACAGGTTTCTGCCATCAAACCTCAGTCATGTTCCCAGTAAACAGGGCTCCAGAATCAAGCCTCAGTCATTTTGCCAGGCCAGAGTGTTCCACCATCAAACCTCAGTCATGATCCCAGGCCACATGTTTCCACAATGAAACCTCAGTCATTTTCCCAGGCCAAAGGTTTCCAGAATCAAACCTCAGTCATATTCCCAGGACACATGGTTCCAGAATCAACCTGAGTCATGTTCGAAGGCCACAGGTTTCAACAATCAAACCTCAGTCATGTTCCCAGGACACAGGTGTCCAGAATCAAACCTCAGTCATGTTCCCAGAGAACAGGCTTCCAGAAACAAACCTCAGTCATGTTCCCAAGCCACAGGGTGGCAGAATCAAACCTCAGTCTTGTTCCCAGGATACAGGTGTCCAGAATCAAACCGCAGTCATGTTCCCAGGGAACAGGCTTCCAGAAACAAACCTCAGTCATGTTCCCAGGCCACAGGGTTCCAGAGTCAAACTTCAGTCTTGTTCCCAGGACACAGGTTTCCAGAATCAACCAGATATCATGTTCCCTGGCCACAGTCTTCCAGAATCAATCCTCAGTCATGTTGCCAGGCCACAGGTTTCCACCATCAAACCTCAGTCATGTTCCCAGTCCACAGGGTTCCAGAATCAAGGCTCAGTCAGGTACCCGGGGCACAGTATTCCACAATCTAAACAGATGTCATGTTCCCAGGCCTCAGGGTTCCAGAATCCACCCATGTCATGTTCCCAGGCCACAGGGTTCCAGAATCAATCCTCAGTTATGTTCCCAGGCTACAGGGTTCCAGAATAAAACCTCAGTCATATTCCCAGTACATAGGGTTCCAGAACCAAAGCTCAGTCAGGTTCCCGGGTCACAGTATTCCACAAGCTAAACAGATGTCTTCTTCCCAGGCCTCAGGGTTCCAGAATCCACCCATGTTATGTTCCCAGGCCACAGGGTTCCAGAATCAATCCTCAGTTATGTTCCCAGGCTACAGGGTTCCAGAATAAAACCTCAGTCATGTTCCTAGTGCACAGTGTTCCAGAACCAAGGCTCAGTCAGGTTCCCGGGCCAAAGTATTCCACAATCTAAACAGATGTCATGTTTCCAGGCCACAGGTCTTCAGAATCACGCCTCAGTCATTTTCCCAGGCCTCAGAGATCCAGAATCAAACCTCAATCATGTTGCCAGGCCTCAGATTTCCGGAATCAAAACGATTTCGTGTTCCCAGGCCACAGGGTTCCAGAGTCAAACCGTTCGCAGGTTCCCAGGCCACAGTGTTCCAGAATCCACCGATGTCATGTTCCCAGGCCACAGGCTTCCAGAATCAATCCTCAGTTATGTTCCCAGGCTACAGGGTTCCAGAATAAAACCTCAGTCATGTTCCCAGTCCACAGGGTTCCAGAACCAAGGCTCAGTCAGGTTCCCGGGCCACAGTATTCCACAATCTAAACAGATGTCATGTTCCAAGGCCTCAGGTTTCCAGAATCCACCCATGTCATGTTCCTGGGCCACAGGGTTCCAAAGTATATCCTCAGTTATGTTCCCAGGCTACACGGCTCCAGAATAAAACCTCAGTCATATTCCCAGTCCACAGGTTTCCAGAACCAAGGCTCAGTCAAGTTCCCAGGCCACAGTATTCCACAATCTAAACAGATTTCATGTTCCCAGGCCTCAGGGTTCCAGAATCCACCCATGTCATGTTAACAGGACACAGGGTTCCAGAATAAAACCTCAGTCATGTTCCCAGTCCACAGGGGTCCAGAACCAAGGCTCAGTCAGGTTCCCGGGGCAGAGTATTCCACAATCTAAACAGATGTCATGTTCCCAGGCCACATGGTTCCAGAATCAAACCTCAGTCGTGTTCCCAGGACACAGGGTTCCAGAATAAAACCTCAGTCATTTTCCCTGGACACAGGTTTCAGAAATCAAATCCCAGTCATGTTCCCAGGCCACAGGGTTCCAGAATCAATCCTCAGTTATGTTCCCAGGCTACAGGGTTCCAGAATAAAACGTCAGTCATGTTCCCAGTCCACAGGGTTCCAGAACCAAGGCTCAGTCACGTTCCCAGGGCACAGTATTCCACAATCTAAACAGATGTCATGTTCCCAGGCCTCAGGGTTCCAGAATCCACCCATGTCATGTTCCCAGGCCACAGGGTTCCAGAATCAATCCTCAGTTATGTTCCCAGGCTACAAGGTTCCAGAATAAAACCTCAGTCATGTTCCTAGTCCACAGGGTTCCAGAATCCACCGTTGTCATGTGCCCAGGCCACAGGGTTCCAGAATCAATCCTCAGTTATGGTCCCAGGCTACAGGGTTCCAGAATAAAACCTCAGTCATGTTCCCAGTCCACAGGGTTCCAGAACCAAGGCTCAGTCAGGTTCCCGGGGCACAGTATTCCACAATCTAAACAGATGTCATGTTCCCAGGCCACAGGTTTCCAGAATCATGCCTCAGTCATGTTCCCAGGCCACAGGCATCCAGAATCAAACCTCAGTCATGTTGCCAGGCCATAGGGTACCACAATCAAACCTCAGTCATATTTCCAGACCTCAGGTTTACAGAATCAAACCGATTTCATGTTCCCAGGCAACAGGGTACCAGAATCCAAACCGATGTCATGTTCCCAGGCCACAGGATTCCACATTCTAACATCAGTCATGTTCCCAGGCCAATGGTTTCCAGAATCAAACCTCAGTCATATTCCCAGGCCACATGGTTACAGAATCAAACCTCAGTCGTGTTCCCAGGACACAGGGTTCCAGAATAAAACCTCAGTCATGTTCCCTGGACACAGGTTTCAGAAATCAAATCCCAGTCATGTTCCCAGGCCACAGGGTTCCACAATTAAACCTCAGTCATATTCCCAGGCCAGAGGGTTCCACAATCAAACCTCAGTCCTGTTGCCAGGCCACGGTTCCACCATCAAGCCTCAGTCATGTTCCCAGGTCAGAGTGTTCCACAATCTAACCTAAGTCATCTTGCCAAGCCACAGGGTTCCACCATCAAACCTCAGGCATATTGCCAGGCCAC
This sequence comes from Balaenoptera physalus, assembly GCF_965194825.1. Taxonomy (NCBI): domain Eukaryota; kingdom Metazoa; phylum Chordata; class Mammalia; order Artiodactyla; family Balaenopteridae; genus Balaenoptera; species Balaenoptera physalus. The sequence continues at coordinate 217,441 of NW_028125938.1, read as the reverse complement.
AGTGTTCCACCATCAAGCCTCACTCATGTTCCCAAGCCTGAGGGTTCCACTATCAAACCTCAATCATGTTGCCAGGCCACAGGATTCAACCATGAAACCTCAGTCATGTTCCCAGTAAACAGGGCTCCAGAATCAAACCAATGTCATGTTCCCATGCCACGGGGTTCCAGTATCAGGCCTCAGTCATGGTCCCCGTGCACAGGGTTCCAAATCAAACCTCAGTCATGTTGCCAGTCCACAGGTTTCTGCCATCAAAAATCAGTCATGTTCCCAGTAAACAGGGCTCCAGAATCAAGCCTCAGTCATTTTGCCAGGCCAGAGTGTTCCACCATCAAACCTGAGTCATGATCCCAGGCCACATGTTTCCACAATGAAACCTCAGTCATTTTCCCAGGCCAAAGGTTTCCAGAATCAAACCTCAGTCATATTCCCAGGACACATGGTTCCAGAATCAACCTGACTCATGTTCGAAGGCCACAGGTTTCAACAATCAAACCTCAGTCATGTTCCCAGGACACAGGTGTCCAGAATCAAACCTCAGTCATGTTCCCAGAGAACAGGCTTCCAGAAACAAACCTCAGTCATGTTCCCAAGCCACAGGGTGGCAGAATCAAACCTCAGTCTTGTTCCCAGGATACAGGTGTCCAGAATCAAACCGCAGTCATGTTCCCAGGGAACAGGCTTCCAGAAACAAACCTCAGTCATGTTCCCAGGCCACAGGGTTCCAGAGTCAAACTTCAGTCTTGTTCCCAGGACACAGGTTTCCAGAATCAACCAGATATCATGTTCCCTGGCCACAGTCTTCCAGAATCAATCCTCAGTCATGTTGCCAGGCCACAGGTTTCCACCATCAAACCTCAGTCATGTTCCCAGTCCACAGGGTTCCAGAATCAAGGCTCAGTCAGGTACCCGGGGCACAGTATTCCACAATCTAAACAGATGTCATGTTCCCAGGCCTCAGGGTTCCAGAATCCACCCATGTCATGTTCCCAGGCCACAGGGTTCCAGAATCAATCCTCAGTTATGTTCCCAGGCTACAGGGTTCCAGAATAAAACCTCAGTCATATTCCCAGTACATAGGGTTCCAGAACCAAAGCTCAGTCAGGTTCCCGGGTCACAGTATTCCACAAGCTAAACAGATGTCTTCTTCCCAGGCCTCAGGGTTCCAGAATCCACCCATGTTATGTTCCCAGGCCACAGGGTTCCAGAATCAATCCTCAGTTATGTTCCCAGGCTACAGGGTTCCAGAATAAAACCTCAGTCATGTTCCTAGTGCACAGTGTTCCAGAACCAAGGCTCAGTCAGGTTCCCGGGCCAAAGTATTCCACAATCTAAACAGATGTCATGTTTCCAGGCCACAGGTCTTCAGAATCACGCCTCAGTCATTTTCCCAGGCCTCAGAGATCCAGAATCAAACCTCAATCATGTTGCCAGGCCTCAGATTTCCGGAATCAAAACGATTTCGTGTTCCCAGGCCACAGGGTTCCAGAGTCAAACCGTTCGCAGGTTCCCAGGCCACAGTGTTCCAGAATCCACCGATGTCATGTTCCCAGGCCACAGGCTTCCAGAATCAATCCTCAGTTATGTTCCCAGGCTACAGGGTTCCAGAATAAAACCTCAGTCATGTTCCCAGTCCACAGGGTTCCAGAACCAAGGCTCAGTCAGGTTCCCGGGCCACAGTATTCCACAATCTAAACAGATGTCATGTTCCAAGGCCTCAGGTTTCCAGAATCCACCCATGTCATGTTCCTGGGCCACAGGGTTCCAAAGTATATCCTCAGTTATGTTCCCAGGCTACACGGCTCCAGAATAAAACCTCAGTCATATTCCCAGTCCACAGGTTTCCAGAACCAAGGCTCAGTCAAGTTCCCAGGCCACAGTATTCCACAATCTAAACAGATTTCATGTTCCCAGGCCTCAGGGTTCCAGAATCCACCCATGTCATGTTAACAGGACACAGGGTTCCAGAATAAAACCTCAGTCATGTTCCCAGTCCACAGGGGTCCAGAACCAAGGCTCAGTCAGGTTCCCGGGGCAGAGTATTCCACAATCTAAACAGATGTCATGTTCCCAGTCCACAGGGTTCCAGAACCAAAGTTCAGTCAGGTTCCCGGGCCACAGTATTCCACAATCTAAACAGATGTCATGTTCCAAGGCCTCAGGTTTCCAGAATCCACCCATGTCATGTTCCTGGGCCACAGGGTTCCAAAGTGAATCCTCAGTTATGTTCCCAGGCTACACGGCTCCAGAATAAAACCTCAGTCATATTCCCAGTCCACAGGTTTCCAGAACCAAGGCTCAGTCAAGATCCCAGGCCACAGTATTCCACAATCTAAACAGATGTCATGTTCCCAGGCCTCAGGGTTCCAGAATCCACCCATGTCATGTTCCCAGGCCACAGGGTTCCAGAATCAATCCTCAGTTATGTTCCCAGGCTACAAGGTTCCAGAATAAAACCTCAGTCATGTTCCTAGTCCACAGGGTTCCAGAATCCACCGTTGTCATGTGCCCAGGCCACAGGGTTCCAGAATCAATCCTCAGTTATGGTCCCAGGCTACAGGGTTCCAGAATAAAACCTCAGTCATGTTCCCAGTCCACAGGGTTCCAGAACCAAGGCTCAGTCAGGTTCCCGGGGCACAGTATTCCACAATCTAAACAGATGTCATGTTCCCAGGCCACAGGTTTCCAGAATCATGCCTCAGTCATGTTCCCAGGCCACAGGCATCCAGAATCAAACCTCAGTCATGTTGCCAGGCCATAGGGTACCACAATCAAACCTCAGTCATATTTCCAGACCTCAGGTTTACAGAATCAAACCGATTTCATGTTCCCAGGCAACAGGGTACCAGAATCCAAACCGATGTCATGTTCCCAGGCCACAGGATTCCACATTCTAACATCAGTCATGTTCCCAGGCCAATGGTTTCCAGAATCAAACCTCAGTCATATTCCCAGGCCACATGGTTACAGAATCAAACCTCAGTCGTGTTCCCAGGACACAGGGTTCCAGAATAAAACCTCAGTCATGTTCCCTGGACACAGGTTTCAGAAATCAAATCCCAGTCATGTTCCCAGGCCACAGGGTTCCACAATTAAACCTCAGTCATATTCCCAGGCCAGAGGGTTCCACAATCAAACCTCAGTCCTGTTGCCAGGCCACGGTTCCACCATCAAGCCTCAGTCATGTTCCCAGGTCAGAGTGTTCCACAATCTAACCTAAGTCATCTTGCCAAGCCACAGGGTTCCACCATCAAACCTCAGGCATATTGCCAGGCCACAGTGTTCCACCATCAAGCCTCACTCATGTTCCCAAGCCTGAGGGTTCCACTATCAAACCTCAATCATGTGGCCAGGCCACAGGATTCAACCATGAAACCTCAGTCATGTTCCCAGTAAACAGGGCTCCAGAATCAAACCAATGTCATGTTCCCATGCCACGGGGTTCCAGTATCAGGCCTCAGTCATGGTCCCCGTGCACAGGGTTCCAAATCAAACCTCAGTCATGTTGCCAGTCCACAGGTTTCTGCCATCAAACCTCAGTCATGTTCCCAGTAAACAGGGCTCCAGAATCAAGCCTCAGTCATTTTGCCAGGCCAGAGTGTTCCACCATCAAACCTCAGTCATGATCCCAGGCCACATGTTTCCACGATGAAACCTCAGTCATTTTCCCAGGCCAAAGGTTTCCAGAATCAAACCTCAGTCATATTCCCAGGAAACATGGTTCCAGAATCAACCTGAGTCATGTTCGAAGGCCACAGGTTTCAACAATCAAACCTCAGTCATGTTCCCAGGACACAGGTGTCCAGAATCAAACCTCAGTCATGTTCCCAGAGAACAGGCTTCCAGAAACAAACCTCAGTCATGTTCCCAAGCCACAGGGTTGCAGAATCAAACCTCAGTCTTGTTCCCAGGACACAGGTGTCCAGAATCAAACCGCAGTCATGTTCCCAGGGAACAGGCTTCCAGAAACAAACCTCAGTCATGTTCCCAGGCCACAGGGTTCCAGAATCAAACTTCAGTCTTGTTCCCAGGACACAGGTTTCCAGAATCAACCAGATATCATGTTCCCTGGCCACAGTCTTCCAGAATCAATCCTCAGTCATGTTGCCAGGCCACAGGTTTCCACCATCAAACCTCAGACATGTTCCCAGGCCACAGGGTACCAGAGTCAAACCGTTCGCAGGTTCCCAGGCCACAGAGTTCCAGAATCCACCGATGTCATGCGGCCAGGCCACAGGGTTCCAGAATCAATCCTCAGTTATGTTCGCAGGCTACAGGGTTCCGAAATAAAACCTCAGTCATGTTCCCAGTCCACAGGGTTCCAGAATCAAGGCTCAGTCAGGTACCCGGGGCACAGTATTCCACAATCTAAACAGATGTCATGTTCCAAGGCCTCAGGGTTCCAGAATCCACCCATGTCATGTTCCCAGGCCACAGGGTTCCAGAATCAATCCTCAGTTATGTTCCCAGGCTACAGGGTTCCAGAATAAAACCTCAGTCATATTCCCAGTACATAGGGTTCCAGAACCAAGGCTCAGTCAGGTTCCCGGGTCACAGTATTCCACAAGCTAAACAGATGTCTTGTTCCCAGGCCTCAGGGTTCCAGAATCCACCCATGTTATGTTCCCAGGCCACAGGGTTCCAGAATCAATCCTCAGTTATGTTCCCAGGCTACAGGGTTCCAGAATAAAACCTCAGTCATGTTCCTAGTGCACAGTGTTCCAGAACCAAGGCTCAGTCAGGTTCCCGGGCCAAAGTATTCCACAATCTAAACAGATGTCATGTTTCCAGGCCACAGGTCTTCAGAATCACGCCTCAGTCATTTTCCCAGGCCACAGAGATCCAGAATCAAACCTCAGTCATGTTGCCAGGCCTCAGATTTCCGGAATCAAACCGATTTCGTGTTCCCAGGCCACAGGGTTCCAGAGTCAAACCGTTCGCAGGTTCCCAGGCCACAGTGTTCCAGAATCCACCGATGTCATGTTCCCAGGCCACAGGCTTCCAGAATCAATCCTCAGTTATGTTCCCAGGCTACAGGGTTCCAGAATAAAACCTCAGTCATGTTCCCAGTCCACAGGGTTCCAGAACCAAAGTTCAGTCAGGTTCCCGGGCCACAGTATTCCACAATCTAAACAGATGTCATGTTCCAAGGCCTCAGGTTTCCAGAATCCACCCATGTCATGTTCCTGGGCCACAGGGTTCCAAAGTGAATCCTCAGTTATGTTCCCAGGCTACACGGCTCCAGAATAAAACCTCAGTCATATTCCCAGTCCACAGGTTTCCAGAACCAAGGCTCAGTCAAGATCCCAGGCCACAGTATTCCACAATCTAAACAGATGTCATGTTCCCAGGCCTCAGGGTTCCAGAATCCACCCATGTCATGTTCCCAGGCCACAGGGTTCCAGAATCAATCCTCAGTTATGTTCCCAGGCTACAAGGTTCCAGAATAAAACCTCAGTCATGTTCCTAGTCCACAGGGTTCCAGAATCCACCGTTGTCATGTGCCCAGGCCACAGGGTTCCAGAATCAATCCTCAGTTATGGTCCCAGGCTACAGGGTTCCAGAATAAAACCTCAGTCATGTTCCCAGTCCACAGGGTTCCAGAACCAAGGCTCAGTCAGGTTCCCGGGGCACAGTATTCCACAATCTAAACAGATGTCATGTTCCCAGGCCACAGGTTTCCAGAATCATGCCTCAGTCATGTTCCCAGGCCACAGGCATCCAGAATCAAACCTCAGTCATGTTGCCAGGCCATAGGGTACCACAATCAAACCTCAGTCATATTTCCAGACCTCAGGTTTACAGAATCAAACCGATTTCATGTTCCCAGGCAACAGGGTACCAGAATCCAAACCGATGTCATGTTCCCAGGCCACAGGATTCCACATTCTAACATCAGTCATGTTCCCAGGCCAATGGTTTCCAGAATCAAACCTCAGTCATATTCCCAGGCCACATGGTTACAGAATCAAACCTCAGTCGTGTTCCCAGGACACAGGGTTCCAGAATAAAACCTCAGTCATGTTCCCTGGACACAGGTTTCAGAAATCAAATCCCAGTCATGTTCCCAGGCCACAGGGTTCCACAATTAAACCTCAGTCATATTCCCAGGCCAGAGGGTTCCACAATCAAACCTCAGTCCTGTTGCCAGGCCACGGTTCCACCATCAAGCCTCAGTCATGTTCCCAGGTCAGAGTGTTCCACAATCTAACCTAAGTCATCTTGCCAAGCCACAGGGTTCCACCATCAAACCTCAGGCATATTGCCAGGCCACAGTGTTCCACCATCAAGCCTCACTCATGTTCCCAAGCCTGAGGGTTCCACTATCAAACCTCAATCATGTGGCCAGGCCACAGGATTCAACCATGAAACCTCAGTCATGTTCCCAGTAAACAGGGCTCCAGAATCAAACCAATGTCATGTTCCCATGCCACGGGGTTCCAGTATCAGGCCTCAGTCATGGTCCCCGTGCACAGGGTTCCAAATCAAACCTCAGTCATGTTGCCAGTCCACAGGTTTCTGCCATCAAACCTCAGTCATGTTCCCAGTAAACAGGGCTCCAGAATCAAGCCTCAGTCATTTTGCCAGGCCAGAGTGTTCCACCATCAAACCTCAGTCATGATCCCAGGCCACATGTTTCCACGATGAAACCTCAGTCATTTTCCCAGGCCAAAGGTTTCCAGAATCAAACCTCAGTCATATTCCCAGGAAACATGGTTCCAGAATCAACCTGAGTCATGTTCGAAGGCCACAGGTTTCAACAATCAAACCTCAGTCATGTTCCCAGGACACAGGTGTCCAGAATCAAACCTCAGTCATGTTCCCAGAGAACAGGCTTCCAGAAACAAACCTCAGTCATGTTCCCAAGCCACAGGGTTGCAGAATCAAACCTCAGTCTTGTTCCCAGGACACAGGTGTCCAGAATCAAACCGCAGTCATGTTCCCAGGGAACAGGCTTCCAGAAACAAACCTCAGTCATGTTCCCAGGCCACAGGGTTCCAGAATCAAACTTCAGTCTTGTTCCCAGGACACAGGTTTCCAGAATCAACCAGATATCATGTTCCCTGGCCACAGTCTTCCAGAATCAATCCTCAGTCATGTTGCCAGGCCACAGGTTTCCACCATCAAACCTCAGACATGTTCCCAGGCCACAGGGTACCAGAGTCAAACCGTTCGCAGGTTCCCAGGCCACAGAGTTCCAGAATCCACCGATGTCATGCGGCCAGGCCACAGGGTTCCAGAATCAATCCTCAGTTATGTTCGCAGGCTACAGGGTTCCGAAATAAAACCTCAGTCATGTTCCCAGTCCACAGGGTTCCAGAATCAAGGCTCAGTCAGGTACCCGGGGCACAGTATTCCACAATCTAAACAGATGTCATGTTCCAAGGCCTCAGGGTTCCAGAATCCACCCATGTCATGTTCCCAGGCCACAGGGTTCCAGAATCAATCCTCAGTTATGTTCCCAGGCTACAGGGTTCCAGAATAAAACCTCAGTCATATTCCCAGTACATAGGGTTCCAGAACCAAGGCTCAGTCAGGTTCCCGGGTCACAGTATTCCACAAGCTAAACAGATGTCTTGTTCCCAGGCCTCAGGGTTCCAGAATCCACCCATGTTATGTTCCCAGGCCACAGGGTTCCAGAATCAATCCTCAGTTATGTTCCCAGGCTACAGGGTTCCAGAATAAAACCTCAGTCATGTTCCTAGTGCACAGTGTTCCAGAACCAAGGCTCAGTCAGGTTCCCGGGCCAAAGTATTCCACAATCTAAACAGATGTCATGTTTCCAGGCCACAGGTCTTCAGAATCACGCCTCAGTCATTTTCCCAGGCCACAGAGATCCAGAATCAAACCTCAGTCATGTTGCCAGGCCTCAGATTTCCGGAATCAAACCGATTTCGTGTTCCCAGGCCACAGGGTTCCAGAGTCAAACCGTTCGCAGGTTCCCAGGCCACAGTGTTCCAGAATCCACCGATGTCATGTTCCCAGGCCACAGGCTTCCAGAATCAATCCTCAGTTATGTTCCCAGGCTACAGGGTTCCAGAATAAAACCTCAGTCATGTTCCCAGTCCACAGGGTTCCAGAACCAAAGTTCAGTCAGGTTCCCGGGCCACAGTATTCCACAATCTAAACAGATGTCATGTTCCAAGGCCTCAGGTTTCCAGAATCCACCCATGTCATGTTCCTGGGCCACAGGGTTCCAAAGTGAATCCTCAGTTATGTTCCCAGGCTACACGGCTCCAGAATAAAACCTCAGTCATATTCCCAGTCCACAGGTTTCCAGAACCAAGGCTCAGTCAAGATCCCAGGCCACAGTATTCCACAATCTAAACAGATGTCATGTTCCCAGGCCTCAGGGTTCCAGAATCCACCCATGTCATGTTCCCAGGCCACAGGGTTCCAGAATCAATCCTCAGTTATGTTCCCAGGCTACAAGGTTCCAGAATAAAACCTCAGTCATGTTCCTAGTCCACAGGGTTCCAGAATCCACCGTTGTCATGTGCCCAGGCCACAGGGTTCCAGAATCAATCCTCAGTTATGGTCCCAGGCTACAGGGTTCCAGAATAAAACCTCAGTCATGTTCCCAGTCCACAGGGTTCCAGAACCAAGGCTCAGTCAGGTTCCCGGGGCACAGTATTCCACAATCTAAACAGATGTCATGTTCCCAGGCCACAGGTTTCCAGAATCATGCCTCAGTCATGTTCCCAGGCCACAGGCATCCAGAATCAAACCTCAGTCATGTTGCCAGGCCATAGGGTACCACAATCAAACCTCAGTCATATTTCCAGACCTCAGGTTTACAGAATCAAACCGATTTCATGTTCCCAGGCAACAGGGTACCAGAATCCAAACCGATGTCATGTTCCCAGGCCACAGGATTCCACATTCTAACATCAGTCATGTTCCCAGGCCAATGGTTTCCAGAATCAAACCTCAGTCATATTCCCAGGCCACATGGTTACAGAATCAAACCTCAGTCGTGTTCCCAGGACACAGGGTTCCAGAATAAAACCTCAGTCATGTTCCCTGGACACAGGTTTCAGAAATCAAATCCCAGTCATGTTCCCAGGCCACAGGGTTCCACAATTAAACCTCAGTCATATTCCCAGGCCAGAGGGTTCCACAATCAAACCTCAGTCCTGTTGCCAGGCCACGGTTCCACCATCAAGCCTCAGTCATGTTCCCAGGTCAGAGTGTTCCACAATCTAACCTAAGTCATCTTGCCAAGCCACAGGGTTCCACCATCAAACCTCAGGCATATTGCCAGGCCACAGTGTTCCACCATCAAGCCTCACTCATGTTCCCAAGCCTGAGGGTTCCACTATCAAACCTCAATCATGTGGCCAGGCCACAGGATTCAACCATGAAACCTCAGTCATGTTCCCAGTAAACAGGGCTCCAGAATCAAACCAATGTCATGTTCCCATGCCACGGGGTTCCAGTATCAGGCCTCAGTCATGGTCCCCGTGCACAGGGTTCCAAATCAAACCTCAGTCATGTTGCCAGTCCACAGGTTTCTGCCATCAAACCTCAGTCATGTTCCCAGTAAACAGGGCTCCAGAATCAAGCCTCAGTCATTTTGCCAGGCCAGAGTGTTCCACCATCAAACCTCAGTCATGATCCCAGGCCACATGTTTCCACGATGAAACCTCAGTCATTTTCCCAGGCCAAAGGTTTCCAGAATCAAACCTCAGTCATATTCCCAGGAAACATGGTTCCAGAATCAACCTGAGTCATGTTCGAAGGCCACAGGTTTCAACAATCAAACCTCAGTCATGTTCCCAGGACACAGGTGTCCAGAATCAAACCTCAGTCATGTTCCCAGAGAACAGGCTTCCAGAAACAAACCTCAGTCATGTTCCCAAGCCACAGGGTTGCAGAATCAAACCTCAGTCTTGTTCCCAGGACACAGGTGTCCAGAATCAAACCGCAGTCATGTTCCCAGGGAACAGGCTTCCAGAAACAAACCTCAGTCATGTTCCCAGGCCACAGGGTTCCAGAATCAAACTTCAGTCTTGTTCCCAGGACACAGGTTTCCAGAATCAACCAGATATCATGTTCCCTGGCCACAGTCTTCCAGAATCAATCCTCAGTCATGTTGCCAGGCCACAGGTTTCCACCATCAAACCTCAGACATGTTCCCAGGCCACAGGGTACCAGAGTCAAACCGTTCGCAGGTTCCCAGGCCACAGAGTTCCAGAATCCACCGATGTCATGCGGCCAGGCCACAGGGTTCCAGAATCAATCCTCAGTTATGTTCGCAGGCTACAGGGTTCCGAAATAAAACCTCAGTCATGTTCCCAGTCCACAGGGTTCCAGAATCAAGGCTCAGTCAGGTACCCGGGGCACAGTATTCCACAATCTAAACAGATGTCATGTTCCAAGGCCTCAGGGTTCCAGAATCCACCCATGTCATGTTCCCAGGCCACAGGGTTCCAGAATCAATCCTCAGTTATGTTCCCAGGCTACAGGGTTCCAGAATAAAACCTCAGTCATATTCCCAGTACATAGGGTTCCAGAACCAAGGCTCAGTCAGGTTCCCGGGTCACAGTATTCCACAAGCTAAACAGATGTCTTGTTCCCAGGCCTCAGGGTTCCAGAATCCACCCATGTTATGTTCCCAGGCCACAGGGTTCCAGAATCAATCCTCAGTTATGTTCCCAGGCTACAGGGTTCCAGAATAAAACCTCAGTCATGTTCCTAGTGCACAGTGTTCCAGAACCAAGGCTCAGTCAGGTTCCCGGGCCAAAGTATTCCACAATCTAAACAGATGTCATGTTTCCAGGCCACAGGTCTTCAGAATCACGCCTCAGTCATTTTCCCAGGCCACAGAGATCCAGAATCAAACCTCAGTCATGTTGCCAGGCCTCAGATTTCCGGAATCAAACCGATTTCGTGTTCCCAGGCCACAGGGTTCCAGAGTCAAACCGTTCGCAGGTTCCCAGGCCACAGTGTTCCAGAATCCACCGATGTCATGTTCCCAGGCCACAGGCTTCCAGAATCAATCCTCAGTTATGTTCCCAGGCTACAGGGTTCCAGAATAAAACCTCAGTCATGTTCCCAGTCCACAGGGTTCCAGAACCAAAGTTCAGTCAGGTTCCCGGGCCACAGTATTCCACAATCTAAACAGATGTCATGTTCCAAGGCCTCAGGTTTCCAGAATCCACCCATGTCATGTTCCTGGGCCACAGGGTTCCAAAGTGAATCCTCAGTTATGTTCCCAGGCTACACGGCTCCAGAATAAAACCTCAGTCATATTCCCAGTCCACAGGTTTCCAGAACCAAGGCTCAGTCAAGATCCCAGGCCACAGTATTCCACAATCTAAACAGATGTCATGTTCCCAGGCCTCAGGGTTCCAGAATCCACCCATGTCATGTTCCCAGGCCACAGGGTTCCAGAATCAATCCTCAGTTATGTTCCCAGGCTACAAGGTTCCAGAATAAAACCTCAGTCATGTTCCTAGTCCACAGGGTTCCAGAATCCACCGTTGTCATGTGCCCAGGCCACAGGGTTCCAGAATCAATCCTCAGTTATGGTCCCAGGCTACAGGGTTCCAGAATAAAACCTCAGTCATGTTCCCAGTCCACAGGGTTCCAGAACCAAGGCTCAGTCAGGTTCCCGGGGCACAGTATTCCACAATCTAAACAGATGTCATGTTCCCAGGCCACAGGTTTCCAGAATCATGCCTCAGTCATGTTCCCAGGCCACAGGCATCCAGAATCAAACCTCAGTCATGTTGCCAGGCCATAGGGTACCACAATCAAACCTCAGTCATATTTCCAGACCTCAGGTTTACAGAATCAAACCGATTTCATGTTCCCAGGCAACAGGGTACCAGAATCCAAACCGATGTCATGTTCCCAGGCCACAGGATTCCACATTCTAACATCAGTCATGTTCCCAGGCCAATGGTTTCCAGAATCAAACCTCAGTCATATTCCCAGGCCACATGGTTACAGAATCAAACCTCAGTCGTGTTCCCAGGACACAGGGTTCCAGAATAAAACCTCAGTCATGTTCCCTGGACACAGGTTTCAGAAATCAAATCCCAGTCATGTTCCCAGGCCACAGGGTTCCACAATTAAACCTCAGTCATATTCCCAGGCCAGAGGGTTCCACAATCAAACCTCAGTCCTGTTGCCAGGCCACGGTTCCACCATCAAGCCTCAGTCATGTTCCCAGGTCAGAGTGTTCCACAATCTAACCTAAGTCATCTTGCCAAGCCACAGGGTTCCACCATCAAACCTCAGGCATATTGCCAGGCCACAGTGTTCCACCATCAAGCCTCACTCATGTTCCCAAGCCTGAGGGTTCCACTATCAAACCTCAATCATGTGGCCAGGCCACAGGATTCAACCATGAAACCTCAGTCATGTTCCCAGTAAACAGGGCTCCAGAATCAAACCAATGTCATGTTCCCATGCCACGGGGTTCCAGTATCAGGCCTCAGTCATGGTCCCCGTGCACAGGGTTCCAAATCAAACCTCAGTCATGTTGCCAGTCCACAGGTTTCTGCCATCAAACCTCAGTCATGTTCCCAGTAAACAGGGCTCCAGAATCAAGCCTCAGTCATTTTGCCAGGCCAGAGTGTTCCACCATCAAACCTCAGTCATGATCCCAGGCCACATGTTTCCACGATGAAACCTCAGTCATTTTCCCAGGCCAAAGGTTTCCAGAATCAAACCTCAGTCATATTCCCAGGAAACATGGTTCCAGAATCAACCTGAGTCATGTTCGAAGGCCACAGGTTTCAACAATCAAACCTCAGTCATGTTCCCAGGACACAGGTGTCCAGAATCAAACCTCAGTCATGTTCCCAGAGAACAGGCTTCCAGAAACAAACCTCAGTCATGTTCCCAAGCCACAGGGTTGCAGAATCAAACCTCAGTCTTGTTCCCAGGACACAGGTGTCCAGAATCAAACCGCAGTCATGTTCCCAGGGAACAGGCTTCCAGAAACAAACCTCAGTCATGTTCCCAGGCCACAGGGTTCCAGAATCAAACTTCAGTCTTGTTCCCAGGACACAGGTTTCCAGAATCAACCAGATATCATGTTCCCTGGCCACAGTCTTCCAGAATCAATCCTCAGTCATGTTGCCAGGCCACAGGTTTCCACCATCAAACCTCAGACATGTTCCCAGGCCACAGGGTACCAGAGTCAAACCGTTCGCAGGTTCCCAGGCCACAGAGTTCCAGAATCCACCGATGTCATGCGGCCAGGCCACAGGGTTCCAGAATCAATCCTCAGTTATGTTCGCAGGCTACAGGGTTCCGAAATAAAACCTCAGTCATGTTCCCAGTCCACAGGGTTCCAGAATCAAGGCTCAGTCAGGTACCCGGGGCACAGTATTCCACAATCTAAACAGATGTCATGTTCCAAGGCCTCAGGGTTCCAGAATCCACCCATGTCATGTTCCCAGGCCACAGGGTTCCAGAATCAATCCTCAGTTATGTTCCCAGGCTACAGGGTTCCAGAATAAAACCTCAGTCATATTCCCAGTACATAGGGTTCCAGAACCAAGGCTCAGTCAGGTTCCCGGGTCACAGTATTCCACAAGCTAAACAGATGTCTTGTTCCCAGGCCTCAGGGTTCCAGAATCCACCCATGTTATGTTCCCAGGCCACAGGGTTCCAGAATCAATCCTCAGTTATGTTCCCAGGCTACAGGGTTCCAGAATAAAACCTCAGTCATGTTCCTAGTGCACAGTGTTCCAGAACCAAGGCTCAGTCAGGTTCCCGGGCCAAAGTATTCCACAATCTAAACAGATGTCATGTTTCCAGGCCACAGGTCTTCAGAATCACGCCTCAGTCATTTTCCCAGGCCACAGAGATCCAGAATCAAACCTCAGTCATGTTGCCAGGCCTCAGATTTCCGGAATCAAACCGATTTCGTGTTCCCAGGCCACAGGGTTCCAGAGTCAAACCGTTCGCAGGTTCCCAGGCCACAGTGTTCCAGAATCCACCGATGTCATGTTCCCAGGCCACAGGCTTCCAGAATCAATCCTCAGTTATGTTCCCAGGCTACAGGGTTCCAGAATAAAACCTCAGTCATGTTCCCAGTCCACAGGGTTCCAGAACCAAAGTTCAGTCAGGTTCCCGGGCCACAGTATTCCACAATCTAAACAGATGTCATGTTCCAAGGCCTCAGGTTTCCAGAATCCACCCATGTCATGTTCCTGGGCCACAGGGTTCCAAAGTGAATCCTCAGTTATGTTCCCAGGCTACACGGCTCCAGAATAAAACCTCAGTCATATTCCCAGTCCACAGGTTTCCAGAACCAAGGCTCAGTCAAGATCCCAGGCCACAGTATTCCACAATCTAAACAGATGTCATGTTCCCAGGCCTCAGGGTTCCAGAATCCACCCATGTCATGTTCCCAGGCCACAGGGTTCCAGAATCAATCCTCAGTTATGTTCCCAGGCTACAAGGTTCCAGAATAAAACCTCAGTCATGTTCCTAGTCCACAGGGTTCCAGAATCCACCGTTGTCATGTGCCCAGGCCACAGGGTTCCAGAATCAATCCTCAGTTATGGTCCCAGGCTACAGGGTTCCAGAATAAAACCTCAGTCATGTTCCCAGTCCACAGGGTTCCAGAACCAAGGCTCAGTCAGGTTCCCGGGGCACAGTATTCCACAATCTAAACAGATGTCATGTTCCCAGGCCACAGGTTTCCAGAATCATGCCTCAGTCATGTTCCCAGGCCACAGGCATCCAGAATCAAACCTCAGTCATGTTGCCAGGCCATAGGGTACCACAATCAAACCTCAGTCATATTTCCAGACCTCAGGTTTACAGAATCAAACCGATTTCATGTTCCCAGGCAACAGGGTACCAGAATCCAAACCGATGTCATGTTCCCAGGCCACAGGATTCCACATTCTAACATCAGTCATGTTCCCAGGCCAATGGTTTCCAGAATCAAACCTCAGTCATATTCCCAGGCCACATGGTTACAGAATCAAACCTCAGTCGTGTTCCCAGGACACAGGGTTCCAGAATAAAACCTCAGTCATGTTCCCTGGACACAGGTTTCAGAAATCAAATCCCAGTCATGTTCCCAGGCCACAGGGTTCCACAATTAAACCTCAGTCATATTCCCAGGCCAGAGGGTTCCACAATCAAACCTCAGTCCTGTTGCCAGGCCACGGTTCCACCATCAAGCCTCAGTCATGTTCCCAGGTCAGAGTGTTCCACAATCTAACCTAAGTCATCTTGCCAAGCCACAGGGTTCCACCATCAAACCTCAGGCATATTGCCAGGCCACAGTGTTCCACCATCAAGCCTCACTCATGTTCCCAAGCCTGAGGGTTCCACTATCAAACCTCAATCATGTGGCCAGGCCACAGGATTCAACCATGAAACCTCAGTCATGTTCCCAGTAAACAGGGCTCCAGAATCAAACCAATGTCATGTTCCCATGCCACGGGGTTCCAGTATCAGGCCTCAGTCATGGTCCCCGTGCACAGGGTTCCAAATCAAACCTCAGTCATGTTGCCAGTCCACAGGTTTCTGCCATCAAACCTCAGTCATGTTCCCAGTAAACAGGGCTCCAGAATCAAGCCTCAGTCATTTTGCCAGGCCAGAGTGTTCCACCATCAAACCTCAGTCATGATCCCAGGCCACATGTTTCCACGATGAAACCTCAGTCATTTTCCCAGGCCAAAGGTTTCCAGAATCAAACCTCAGTCATATTCCCAGGAAACATGGTTCCAGAATCAACCTGAGTCATGTTCGAAGGCCACAGGTTTCAACAATCAAACCTCAGTCATGTTCCCAGGACACAGGTGTCCAGAATCAAACCTCAGTCATGTTCCCAGAGAACAGGCTTCCAGAAACAAACCTCAGTCATGTTCCCAAGCCACAGGGTTGCAGAATCAAACCTCAGTCTTGTTCCCAGGACACAGGTGTCCAGAATCAAACCGCAGTCATGTTCCCAGGGAACAGGCTTCCAGAAACAAACCTCAGTCATGTTCCCAGGCCACAGGGTTCCAGAATCAAACTTCAGTCTTGTTCCCAGGACACAGGTTTCCAGAATCAACCAGATATCATGTTCCCTGGCCACAGTCTTCCAGAATCAATCCTCAGTCATGTTGCCAGGCCACAGGTTTCCACCATCAAACCTCAGACATGTTCCCAGGCCACAGGGTACCAGAGTCAAACCGTTCGCAGGTTCCCAGGCCACAGAGTTCCAGAATCCACCGATGTCATGCGGCCAGGCCACAGGGTTCCAGAATCAATCCTCAGTTATGTTCGCAGGCTACAGGGTTCCGAAATAAAACCTCAGTCATGTTCCCAGTCCACAGGGTTCCAGAATCAAGGCTCAGTCAGGTACCCGGGGCACAGTATTCCACAATCTAAACAGATGTCATGTTCCAAGGCCTCAGGGTTCCAGAATCCACCCATGTCATGTTCCCAGGCCACAGGGTTCCAGAATCAATCCTCAGTTATGTTCCCAGGCTACAGGGTTCCAGAATAAAACCTCAGTCATATTCCCAGTACATAGGGTTCCAGAACCAAGGCTCAGTCAGGTTCCCGGGTCACAGTATTCCACAAGCTAAACAGATGTCTTGTTCCCAGGCCTCAGGGTTCCAGAATCCACCCATGTTATGTTCCCAGGCCACAGGGTTCCAGAATCAATCCTCAGTTATGTTCCCAGGCTACAGGGTTCCAGAATAAAACCTCAGTCATGTTCCTAGTGCACAGTGTTCCAGAACCAAGGCTCAGTCAGGTTCCCGGGCCAAAGTATTCCACAATCTAAACAGATGTCATGTTTCCAGGCCACAGGTCTTCAGAATCACGCCTCAGTCATTTTCCCAGGCCACAGAGATCCAGAATCAAACCTCAGTCATGTTGCCAGGCCTCAGATTTCCGGAATCAAACCGATTTCGTGTTCCCAGGCCACAGGGTTCCAGAGTCAAACCGTTCGCAGGTTCCCAGGCCACAGTGTTCCAGAATCCACCGATGTCATGTTCCCAGGCCACAGGCTTCCAGAATCAATCCTCAGTTATGTTCCCAGGCTACAGGGTTCCAGAATAAAACCTCAGTCATGTTCCCAGTCCACAGGGTTCCAGAACCAAAGTTCAGTCAGGTTCCCGGGCCACAGTATTCCACAATCTAAACAGATGTCATGTTCCAAGGCCTCAGGTTTCCAGAATCCACCCATGTCATGTTCCTGGGCCACAGGGTTCCAAAGTGAATCCTCAGTTATGTTCCCAGGCTACACGGCTCCAGAATAAAACCTCAGTCATATTCCCAGTCCACAGGTTTCCAGAACCAAGGCTCAGTCAAGATCCCAGGCCACAGTATTCCACAATCTAAACAGATGTCATGTTCCCAGGCCTCAGGGTTCCAGAATCCACCCATGTCATGTTCCCAGGCCACAGGGTTCCAGAATCAATCCTCAGTTATGTTCCCAGGCTACAAGGTTCCAGAATAAAACCTCAGTCATGTTCCTAGTCCACAGGGTTCCAGAATCCACCGTTGTCATGTGCCCAGGCCACAGGGTTCCAGAATCAATCCTCAGTTATGGTCCCAGGCTACAGGGTTCCAGAATAAAACCTCAGTCATGTTCCCAGTCCACAGGGTTCCAGAACCAAGGCTCAGTCAGGTTCCCGGGGCACAGTATTCCACAATCTAAACAGATGTCATGTTCCCAGGCCACAGGTTTCCAGAATCATGCCTCAGTCATGTTCCCAGGCCACAGGCATCCAGAATCAAACCTCAGTCATGTTGCCAGGCCATAGGGTACCACAATCAAACCTCAGTCATATTTCCAGACCTCAGGTTTACAGAATCAAACCGATTTCATGTTCCCAGGCAACAGGGTACCAGAATCCAAACCGATGTCATGTTCCCAGGCCACAGGATTCCACATTCTAACATCAGTCATGTTCCCAGGCCAATGGTTTCCAGAATCAAACCTCAGTCATATTCCCAGGCCACATGGTTACAGAATCAAACCTCAGTCGTGTTCCCAGGACACAGGGTTCCAGAATAAAACCTCAGTCATGTTCCCTGGACACAGGTTTCAGAAATCAAATCCCA
The DNA here is from genome assembly GCF_965194825.1 of Balaenoptera physalus. Lineage (NCBI taxonomy): Eukaryota > Metazoa > Chordata > Mammalia > Artiodactyla > Balaenopteridae > Balaenoptera > Balaenoptera physalus. Next base: position 199,399 of record NW_028125938.1, on the reverse strand, counting down.
GTCATGTTCCCAGGCCACAGGGTTCCACAATTAAACCTCAGTCATATTCCCAGGCCAGAGGGTTCCACAATCAAACCTCAGTCCTGTTGCCAGGCCACGGTTCCACCATCAAGCCTCAGTCATGTTCCCAGGTCAGAGTGTTCCACAATCTAACCTAAGTCATCTTGCCAAGCCACAGGGTTCCACCATCAAACCTCAGGCATATTGCCAGGCCACAGTGTTCCACCATCAAGCCTCACTCATGTTCCCAAGCCTGAGGGTTCCACTATCAAACCTCAATCATGTGGCCAGGCCACAGGATTCAACCATGAAACCTCAGTCATGTTCCCAGTAAACAGGGCTCCAGAATCAAACCAATGTCATGTTCCCATGCCACGGGGTTCCAGTATCAGGCCTCAGTCATGGTCCCCGTGCACAGGGTTCCAAATCAAACCTCAGTCATGTTGCCAGTCCACAGGTTTCTGCCATCAAACCTCAGTCATGTTCCCAGTAAACAGGGCTCCAGAATCAAGCCTCAGTCATTTTGCCAGGCCAGAGTGTTCCACCATCAAACCTCAGTCATGATCCCAGGCCACATGTTTCCACGATGAAACCTCAGTCATTTTCCCAGGCCAAAGGTTTCCAGAATCAAACCTCAGTCATATTCCCAGGAAACATGGTTCCAGAATCAACCTGAGTCATGTTCGAAGGCCACAGGTTTCAACAATCAAACCTCAGTCATGTTCCCAGGACACAGGTGTCCAGAATCAAACCTCAGTCATGTTCCCAGAGAACAGGCTTCCAGAAACAAACCTCAGTCATGTTCCCAAGCCACAGGGTTGCAGAATCAAACCTCAGTCTTGTTCCCAGGACACAGGTGTCCAGAATCAAACCGCAGTCATGTTCCCAGGGAACAGGCTTCCAGAAACAAACCTCAGTCATGTTCCCAGGCCACAGGGTTCCAGAATCAAACTTCAGTCTTGTTCCCAGGACACAGGTTTCCAGAATCAACCAGATATCATGTTCCCTGGCCACAGTCTTCCAGAATCAATCCTCAGTCATGTTGCCAGGCCACAGGTTTCCACCATCAAACCTCAGACATGTTCCCAGGCCACAGGGTACCAGAGTCAAACCGTTCGCAGGTTCCCAGGCCACAGAGTTCCAGAATCCACCGATGTCATGCGGCCAGGCCACAGGGTTCCAGAATCAATCCTCAGTTATGTTCGCAGGCTACAGGGTTCCGAAATAAAACCTCAGTCATGTTCCCAGTCCACAGGGTTCCAGAATCAAGGCTCAGTCAGGTACCCGGGGCACAGTATTCCACAATCTAAACAGATGTCATGTTCCAAGGCCTCAGGGTTCCAGAATCCACCCATGTCATGTTCCCAGGCCACAGGGTTCCAGAATCAATCCTCAGTTATGTTCCCAGGCTACAGGGTTCCAGAATAAAACCTCAGTCATATTCCCAGTACATAGGGTTCCAGAACCAAGGCTCAGTCAGGTTCCCGGGTCACAGTATTCCACAAGCTAAACAGATGTCTTGTTCCCAGGCCTCAGGGTTCCAGAATCCACCCATGTTATGTTCCCAGGCCACAGGGTTCCAGAATCAATCCTCAGTTATGTTCCCAGGCTACAGGGTTCCAGAATAAAACCTCAGTCATGTTCCTAGTGCACAGTGTTCCAGAACCAAGGCTCAGTCAGGTTCCCGGGCCAAAGTATTCCACAATCTAAACAGATGTCATGTTTCCAGGCCACAGGTCTTCAGAATCACGCCTCAGTCATTTTCCCAGGCCACAGAGATCCAGAATCAAACCTCAGTCATGTTGCCAGGCCTCAGATTTCCGGAATCAAACCGATTTCGTGTTCCCAGGCCACAGGGTTCCAGAGTCAAACCGTTCGCAGGTTCCCAGGCCACAGTGTTCCAGAATCCACCGATGTCATGTTCCCAGGCCACAGGCTTCCAGAATCAATCCTCAGTTATGTTCCCAGGCTACAGGGTTCCAGAATAAAACCTCAGTCATGTTCCCAGTCCACAGGGTTCCAGAACCAAAGTTCAGTCAGGTTCCCGGGCCACAGTATTCCACAATCTAAACAGATGTCATGTTCCAAGGCCTCAGGTTTCCAGAATCCACCCATGTCATGTTCCTGGGCCACAGGGTTCCAAAGTGAATCCTCAGTTATGTTCCCAGGCTACACGGCTCCAGAATAAAACCTCAGTCATATTCCCAGTCCACAGGTTTCCAGAACCAAGGCTCAGTCAAGATCCCAGGCCACAGTATTCCACAATCTAAACAGATGTCATGTTCCCAGGCCTCAGGGTTCCAGAATCCACCCATGTCATGTTCCCAGGCCACAGGGTTCCAGAATCAATCCTCAGTTATGTTCCCAGGCTACAAGGTTCCAGAATAAAACCTCAGTCATGTTCCTAGTCCACAGGGTTCCAGAATCCACCGTTGTCATGTGCCCAGGCCACAGGGTTCCAGAATCAATCCTCAGTTATGGTCCCAGGCTACAGGGTTCCAGAATAAAACCTCAGTCATGTTCCCAGTCCACAGGGTTCCAGAACCAAGGCTCAGTCAGGTTCCCGGGGCACAGTATTCCACAATCTAAACAGATGTCATGTTCCCAGGCCACAGGTTTCCAGAATCATGCCTCAGTCATGTTCCCAGGCCACAGGCATCCAGAATCAAACCTCAGTCATGTTGCCAGGCCATAGGGTACCACAATCAAACCTCAGTCATATTTCCAGACCTCAGGTTTACAGAATCAAACCGATTTCATGTTCCCAGGCAACAGGGTACCAGAATCCAAACCGATGTCATGTTCCCAGGCCACAGGATTCCACATTCTAACATCAGTCATGTTCCCAGGCCAATGGTTTCCAGAATCAAACCTCAGTCATATTCCCAGGCCACATGGTTACAGAATCAAACCTCAGTCGTGTTCCCAGGACACAGGGTTCCAGAATAAAACCTCAGTCATGTTCCCTGGACACAGGTTTCAGAAATCAAATCCCAGTCATGTTCCCAGGCCACAGGGTTCCACAATTAAACCTCAGTCATATTCCCAGGCCAGAGGGTTCCACAATCAAACCTCAGTCCTGTTGCCAGGCCACGGTTCCACCATCAAGCCTCAGTCATGTTCCCAGGTCAGAGTGTTCCACAATCTAACCTAAGTCATCTTGCCAAGCCACAGGGTTCCACCATCAAACCTCAGGCATATTGCCAGGCCACAGTGTTCCACCATCAAGCCTCACTCATGTTCCCAAGCCTGAGGGTTCCACTATCAAACCTCAATCATGTGGCCAGGCCACAGGATTCAACCATGAAACCTCAGTCATGTTCCCAGTAAACAGGGCTCCAGAATCAAACCAATGTCATGTTCCCATGCCACGGGGTTCCAGTATCAGGCCTCAGTCATGGTCCCCGTGCACAGGGTTCCAAATCAAACCTCAGTCATGTTGCCAGTCCACAGGTTTCTGCCATCAAACCTCAGTCATGTTCCCAGTAAACAGGGCTCCAGAATCAAGCCTCAGTCATTTTGCCAGGCCAGAGTGTTCCACCATCAAACCTCAGTCATGATCCCAGGCCACATGTTTCCACGATGAAACCTCAGTCATTTTCCCAGGCCAAAGGTTTCCAGAATCAAACCTCAGTCATATTCCCAGGAAACATGGTTCCAGAATCAACCTGAGTCATGTTCGAAGGCCACAGGTTTCAACAATCAAACCTCAGTCATGTTCCCAGGACACAGGTGTCCAGAATCAAACCTCAGTCATGTTCCCAGAGAACAGGCTTCCAGAAACAAACCTCAGTCATGTTCCCAAGCCACAGGGTTGCAGAATCAAACCTCAGTCTTGTTCCCAGGACACAGGTGTCCAGAATCAAACCGCAGTCATGTTCCCAGGGAACAGGCTTCCAGAAACAAACCTCAGTCATGTTCCCAGGCCACAGGGTTCCAGAATCAAACTTCAGTCTTGTTCCCAGGACACAGGTTTCCAGAATCAACCAGATATCATGTTCCCTGGCCACAGTCTTCCAGAATCAATCCTCAGTCATGTTGCCAGGCCACAGGTTTCCACCATCAAACCTCAGACATGTTCCCAGGCCACAGGGTACCAGAGTCAAACCGTTCGCAGGTTCCCAGGCCACAGAGTTCCAGAATCCACCGATGTCATGCGGCCAGGCCACAGGGTTCCAGAATCAATCCTCAGTTATGTTCGCAGGCTACAGGGTTCCGAAATAAAACCTCAGTCATGTTCCCAGTCCACAGGGTTCCAGAATCAAGGCTCAGTCAGGTACCCGGGGCACAGTATTCCACAATCTAAACAGATGTCATGTTCCAAGGCCTCAGGGTTCCAGAATCCACCCATGTCATGTTCCCAGGCCACAGGGTTCCAGAATCAATCCTCAGTTATGTTCCCAGGCTACAGGGTTCCAGAATAAAACCTCAGTCATATTCCCAGTACATAGGGTTCCAGAACCAAGGCTCAGTCAGGTTCCCGGGTCACAGTATTCCACAAGCTAAACAGATGTCTTGTTCCCAGGCCTCAGGGTTCCAGAATCCACCCATGTTATGTTCCCAGGCCACAGGGTTCCAGAATCAATCCTCAGTTATGTTCCCAGGCTACAGGGTTCCAGAATAAAACCTCAGTCATGTTCCTAGTGCACAGTGTTCCAGAACCAAGGCTCAGTCAGGTTCCCGGGCCAAAGTATTCCACAATCTAAACAGATGTCATGTTTCCAGGCCACAGGTCTTCAGAATCACGCCTCAGTCATTTTCCCAGGCCACAGAGATCCAGAATCAAACCTCAGTCATGTTGCCAGGCCTCAGATTTCCGGAATCAAACCGATTTCGTGTTCCCAGGCCACAGGGTTCCAGAGTCAAACCGTTCGCAGGTTCCCAGGCCACAGTGTTCCAGAATCCACCGATGTCATGTTCCCAGGCCACAGGCTTCCAGAATCAATCCTCAGTTATGTTCCCAGGCTACAGGGTTCCAGAATAAAACCTCAGTCATGTTCCCAGTCCACAGGGTTCCAGAACCAAAGTTCAGTCAGGTTCCCGGGCCACAGTATTCCACAATCTAAACAGATGTCATGTTCCAAGGCCTCAGGTTTCCAGAATCCACCCATGTCATGTTCCTGGGCCACAGGGTTCCAAAGTGAATCCTCAGTTATGTTCCCAGGCTACACGGCTCCAGAATAAAACCTCAGTCATATTCCCAGTCCACAGGTTTCCAGAACCAAGGCTCAGTCAAGATCCCAGGCCACAGTATTCCACAATCTAAACAGATGTCATGTTCCCAGGCCTCAGGGTTCCAGAATCCACCCATGTCATGTTCCCAGGCCACAGGGTTCCAGAATCAATCCTCAGTTATGTTCCCAGGCTACAAGGTTCCAGAATAAAACCTCAGTCATGTTCCTAGTCCACAGGGTTCCAGAATCCACCGTTGTCATGTGCCCAGGCCACAGGGTTCCAGAATCAATCCTCAGTTATGGTCCCAGGCTACAGGGTTCCAGAATAAAACCTCAGTCATGTTCCCAGTCCACAGGGTTCCAGAACCAAGGCTCAGTCAGGTTCCCGGGGCACAGTATTCCACAATCTAAACAGATGTCATGTTCCCAGGCCACAGGTTTCCAGAATCATGCCTCAGTCATGTTCCCAGGCCACAGGCATCCAGAATCAAACCTCAGTCATGTTCCCAGGCCACAGGGTTCCAGAGTCAAACCGTTCGCAGGTTCCCAGGCCACAGAGTTCCAGAATCCACCGATGTCATGCGGCCAGGCCACAGGTTTCCAGAATCAATCCTCAGTTATGTTCGCAGGCTACAGGGTTCCGGAATAAAACCTCAGTCATGTTCCCAGTCCACAGGGTTCCAGAATCAAGGCTCAGTCAGGTACCCGGGGCACAGTATTCCACAATCTAAACAGATGTCATGTTCCCAGGCCTCAGGGTTCCAGAATCCACCCATGTCATGTTCCCAGGCCACAGGGTTCCAGAATCAATCCTCAGTTATGTTCCCAGGCTACAGGGTTCCAGAATAAAACCTCAGTCATATTCCCAGTACATAGGGTTCCACAACCAAGGCTCAGTCAGGTTCCCGGGTCACAGTATTCCACAAGCTAAACAGATGTCTTGTTCCCAGGCCTCAGGGTTCCAGAATCCACCCATGTTATGTTCCCAGGCCACAGGGTTCCAGAATCAATCCTCAGTTATGTTCCCAGGCTACAGGGTTCCAGAATAAAACCTCAGTCATGTTCCTAGTGCACAGTGTTCCAGAACCAAGGCTCAGTCAGGTTCCCGGGCCAAAGTATTCCACAATCTAAACAGATGTCATGTTTCCAGGCCACAGGTCTTCAGAATCACGCCTCAGTCATTTTCCCAGGCCACAGAGATCCAGAATCAAACCTCAGTCATGTTGCCAGGCCTCAGATTTCCGGAATCAAAACGATTTCGTGTTCCCAGGACACAGGGTTCCAGAGTCAAACCGTTCGCAGGTTCCCAGGCCACAGTGTTCCAGAATCCACCGATGTCATGTTCCCAGGCAACAGGCTTCCAGAATCAATCCTCAGTTATGTTCCCAGGCTACAGGGTTCCAGAATAAAACCTCAGTCATGTTCCCAGTCCACAGGGTTCCAGAACCAAGGCTCAGTCAGGTTCCCGGGCCACAGTATTCCACAATCTAAACAGATGTCATGTTCCAAGGCCTCAGGTTTCCAGAATCCACCCATGTCATGTTCCTGGGCCACAGGGTTCCAAAGTGAATCCTCAGTTATGTTCCCAGGCTACACGGCTCCAGAATAAAACCTCAGTCATATTCCCAGTCCACAGGTTTCCAGAACCAAGGCTCAGTCAAGTTCCCAGGCCACAGTATTCCACAATCTAAACAGATTTCATGTTCCCAGGCCTCAGGGTTCCAGAATCCACCCATGTCATGTTAACAGGACACAGGGTTCCAGAATAAAACCTCAGTCATGTTCCCAGTCCACAGGGGTCCAGAACCAAGGCTCAGTCAGGTTCCCGGGGCAGAGTATTCCACAATCTAAACAGATGTCATGTTCCCAGGCCACATGGTTCCAGAATCAAACCTCAGTCGTGTTCCCAGGACACAGGGTTCCAGAATAAAACCTCAGTCATTTTCCCTGGACACAGGTTTCAGAAATCAAATCCCAGTCATGTTCCCAGGCCACAGGGTTCCAGAATCAATCCTCAGTTATGTTCCCAGGCTACAGGGTTCCAGAATAAAACGTCAGTCATGTTCCCCGTCCACAGGGTTCCAGAACCAAGGCTCAGTCACGTTCCCAGGGCACAGTATTCCACAATCTAAACAGATGTCATGTTACCAGGCCTCAGGGTTCCAGAATCCACCCATGTCATGTTCCCAGGCCACAGGGTTCCAGAATCAATCCTCAGTTATGTTCCCAGGCTACAAGGTTCCAGAATAAAACCTCAGTCATGTTCCTAGTCCACAGGGTTCCAGAATCCACCGTTGTCATGTGCCCAGGCCACAGGGTTCCAGAATCAATCCTCAGTTATGGTCCCAGGCTACAGGGTTCCAGAATAAAACCTCAGTCATGTTCCCAGTCCACAGGGTTCCAGAACCAAGGCTCAGTCAGGTTCCCGGGGCACAGTATTCCACAATCTAAACAGATGTCATGTTCCCAGGCCACAGGTTTCCAGAATCATGCCTCAGTCATGTTCCCAGGCCACAGGCATCCAGAATCAAACCTCAGTCATGTTGCCAGGCCATAGGGTACCACAATCAAACCTCAGTCATATTCCCAGACCTCAGGTTTACAGAATCAAACCGATTTCATGTTCCCAGGCAACAGGGTACCAGAATCCAAACCGATGTCATGTTCCCAGGCCACAGGATTCCACATTCTAACATCAGTCATGTTCCCAGGCCAATGGTTTCCAGAATCAAACCTCAGTCATATTCCCAGGCCACATGGTTACAGAATCAAACCTCAGTCGTGTTCCCAGGACACAGGGTTCCAGAATAAAACCTCAGTCATGTTCCCTGGACACAGGTTTCAGAAATCAAATCCCAGTCATGTTCCCAGGCCACAGGGTTCCACAATTAAACCTCAGTCATATTCCCAGGCCAGAGGGTTCCACAATCAAACCTCAGTCCTGTTGCCAGGCCACGGTTCCACCATCAAGCCTCAGTCATGTTCCCAGGTCAGAGTGTTCCACAATCTAACCTAAGTCATCTTGCCAAGCCACAGGGTTCCACCATCAAACCTCAGGCATATTGCCAGGCCACAGTGTTCCACCATCAAGCCTCACTCATGTTCCCAAGCCTGAGGGTTCCACTATCAAACCTCAATCATGTTGCCAGGCCACAGGATTCAACCATGAAACCTCAGTCATGTTCCCAGTAAACAGGGCTCCAGAATCAAACCAATGTCATGTTCCCATGCCACGGGGTTCCAGTATCAGGCCTCAGTCATGGTCCCCGTGCACAGGGTTCCAAATCAAACCTCAGTCATGTTGCCAGTCCACAGGTTTCTGCCATCAAACCTCAGTCATGTTCCCAGTAAACAGGGCTCCAGAATCAAGCCTCAGTCATTTTGCCAGGCCAGAGTGTTCCACCATCAAACCTCAGTCATGATCCCAGGCCACATGTTTCCACAATGAAACCTCAGTCATTTTCCCAGGCCAAAGGTTTCCAGAATCAAACCTCAGTCATATTCCCAGGACACATGGTTCCAGAATCAACCTGAGTCATGTTCGAAGGCCACAGGTTTCAACAATCAAACCTCAGTCATGTTCCCAGGACACAGGTGTCCAGAATCAAACCTCAGTCATGTTCCCAGAGAACAGGCTTCCAGAAACAAACCTCAGTCATGTTCCCAAGCCACAGGGTGGCAGAATCAAACCTCAGTCTTGTTCCCAGGATACAGGTGTCCAGAATCAAACCGCAGTCATGTTCCCAGGGAACAGGCTTCCAGAAACAAACCTCAGTCATGTTCCCAGGCCACAGGGTTCCAGAGTCAAACTTCAGTCTTGTTCCCAGGACACAGGTTTCCAGAATCAACCAGATATCATGTTCCCTGGCCACAGTCTTCCAGAATCAATCCTCAGTCATGTTGCCAGGCCACAGGTTTCCACCATCAAACCTCAGTCATGTTCCCAGTCCACAGGGTTCCAGAATCAAGGCTCAGTCAGGTACCCGGGGCACAGTATTCCACAATCTAAACAGATGTCATGTTCCCAGGCCTCAGGGTTCCAGAATCCACCCATGTCATGTTCCCAGGCCACAGGGTTCCAGAATCAATCCTCAGTTATGTTCCCAGGCTACAGGGTTCCAGAATAAAACCTCAGTCATATTCCCAGTACATAGGGTTCCAGAACCAAAGCTCAGTCAGGTTCCCGGGTCACAGTATTCCACAAGCTAAACAGATGTCTTCTTCCCAGGCCTCAGGGTTCCAGAATCCACCCATGTTATGTTCCCAGGCCACAGGGTTCCAGAATCAATCCTCAGTTATGTTCCCAGGCTACAGGGTTCCAGAATAAAACCTCAGTCATGTTCCTAGTGCACAGTGTTCCAGAACCAAGGCTCAGTCAGGTTCCCGGGCCAAAGTATTCCACAATCTAAACAGATGTCATGTTTCCAGGCCACAGGTCTTCAGAATCACGCCTCAGTCATTTTCCCAGGCCTCAGAGATCCAGAATCAAACCTCAATCATGTTGCCAGGCCTCAGATTTCCGGAATCAAAACGATTTCGTGTTCCCAGGCCACAGGGTTCCAGAGTCAAACCGTTCGCAGGTTCCCAGGCCACAGTGTTCCAGAATCCACCGATGTCATGTTCCCAGGCCACAGGCTTCCAGAATCAATCCTCAGTTATGTTCCCAGGCTACAGGGTTCCAGAATAAAACCTCAGTCATGTTCCCAGTCCACAGGGTTCCAGAACCAAGGCTCAGTCAGGTTCCCGGGCCACAGTATTCCACAATCTAAACAGATGTCATGTTCCAAGGCCTCAGGTTTCCAGAATCCACCCATGTCATGTTCCTGGGCCACAGGGTTCCAAAGTATATCCTCAGTTATGTTCCCAGGCTACACGGCTCCAGAATAAAACCTCAGTCATATTCCCAGTCCACAGGTTTCCAGAACCAAGGCTCAGTCAAGTTCCCAGGCCACAGTATTCCACAATCTAAACAGATTTCATGTTCCCAGGCCTCAGGGTTCCAGAATCCACCCATGTCATGTTAACAGGACACAGGGTTCCAGAATAAAACCTCAGTCATGTTCCCAGTCCACAGGGGTCCAGAACCAAGGCTCAGTCAGGTTCCCGGGGCAGAGTATTCCACAATCTAAACAGATGTCATGTTCCCAGGCCACATGGTTCCAGAATCAAACCTCAGTCGTGTTCCCAGGACACAGGGTTCCAGAATAAAACCTCAGTCATTTTCCCTGGACACAGGTTTCAGAAATCAAATCCCAGTCATGTTCCCAGGCCACAGGGTTCCAGAATCAATCCTCAGTTATGTTCCCAGGCTACAGGGTTCCAGAATAAAACGTCAGTCATGTTCCCAGTCCACAGGGTTCCAGAACCAAGGCTCAGTCACGTTCCCAGGGCACAGTATTCCACAATCTAAACAGATGTCATGTTCCCAGGCCTCAGGGTTCCAGAATCCACCCATGTCATGTTCCCAGGCCACAGGGTTCCAGAATCAATCCTCAGTTATGTTCCCAGGCTACAAGGTTCCAGAATAAAACCTCAGTCATGTTCCTAGTCCACAGGGTTCCAGAATCCACCGTTGTCATGTGCCCAGGCCACAGGGTTCCAGAATCAATCCTCAGTTATGGTCCCAGGCTACAGGGTTCCAGAATAAAACCTCAGTCATGTTCCCAGTCCACAGGGTTCCAGAACCAAGGCTCAGTCAGGTTCCCGGGGCACAGTATTCCACAATCTAAACAGATGTCATGTTCCCAGGCCACAGGTTTCCAGAATCATGCCTCAGTCATGTTCCCAGGCCACAGGCATCCAGAATCAAACCTCAGTCATGTTGCCAGGCCATAGGGTACCACAATCAAACCTCAGTCATATTTCCAGACCTCAGGTTTACAGAATCAAACCGATTTCATGTTCCCAGGCAACAGGGTACCAGAATCCAAACCGATGTCATGTTCCCAGGCCACAGGATTCCACATTCTAACATCAGTCATGTTCCCAGGCCAATGGTTTCCAGAATCAAACCTCAGTCATATTCCCAGGCCACATGGTTACAGAATCAAACCTCAGTCGTGTTCCCAGGACACAGGGTTCCAGAATAAAACCTCAGTCATGTTCCCTGGACACAGGTTTCAGAAATCAAATCCCAGTCATGTTCCCAGGCCACAGGGTTCCACAATTAAACCTCAGTCATATTCCCAGGCCAGAGGGTTCCACAATCAAACCTCAGTCCTGTTGCCAGGCCACGGTTCCACCATCAAGCCTCAGTCATGTTCCCAGGTCAGAGTGTTCCACAATCTAACCTAAGTCATCTTGCCAAGCCACAGGGTTCCACCATCAAACCTCAGGCATATTGCCAGGCCACAGTGTTCCACCATCAAGCCTCACTCATGTTCCCAAGCCTGAGGGTTCCACTATCAAACCTCAATCATGTTGCCAGGCCACAGGATTCAACCATGAAACCTCAGTCATGTTCCCAGTAAACAGGGCTCCAGAATCAAACCAATGTCATGTTCCCATGCCACGGGGTTCCAGTATCAGGCCTCAGTCATGGTCCCCGTGCACAGGGTTCCAAATCAAACCTCAGTCATGTTGCCAGTCCACAGGTTTCTGCCATCAAAAATCAGTCATGTTCCCAGTAAACAGGGCTCCAGAATCAAGCCTCAGTCATTTTGCCAGGCCAGAGTGTTCCACCATCAAACCTGAGTCATGATCCCAGGCCACATGTTTCCACAATGAAACCTCAGTCATTTTCCCAGGCCAAAGGTTTCCAGAATCAAACCTCAGTCATATTCCCAGGACACATGGTTCCAGAATCAACCTGACTCATGTTCGAAGGCCACAGGTTTCAACAATCAAACCTCAGTCATGTTCCCAGGACACAGGTGTCCAGAATCAAACCTCAGTCATGTTCCCAGAGAACAGGCTTCCAGAAACAAACCTCAGTCATGTTCCCAAGCCACAGGGTGGCAGAATCAAACCTCAGTCTTGTTCCCAGGATACAGGTGTCCAGAATCAAACCGCAGTCATGTTCCCAGGGAACAGGCTTCCAGAAACAAACCTCAGTCATGTTCCCAGGCCACAGGGTTCCAGAGTCAAACTTCAGTCTTGTTCCCAGGACACAGGTTTCCAGAATCAACCAGATATCATGTTCCCTGGCCACAGTCTTCCAGAATCAATCCTCAGTCATGTTGCCAGGCCACAGGTTTCCACCATCAAACCTCAGTCATGTTCCCAGTCCACAGGGTTCCAGAATCAAGGCTCAGTCAGGTACCCGGGGCACAGTATTCCACAATCTAAACAGATGTCATGTTCCCAGGCCTCAGGGTTCCAGAATCCACCCATGTCATGTTCCCAGGCCACAGGGTTCCAGAATCAATCCTCAGTTATGTTCCCAGGCTACAGGGTTCCAGAATAAAACCTCAGTCATATTCCCAGTACATAGGGTTCCAGAACCAAAGCTCAGTCAGGTTCCCGGGTCACAGTATTCCACAAGCTAAACAGATGTCTTCTTCCCAGGCCTCAGGGTTCCAGAATCCACCCATGTTATGTTCCCAGGCCACAGGGTTCCAGAATCAATCCTCAGTTATGTTCCCAGGCTACAGGGTTCCAGAATAAAACCTCAGTCATGTTCCTAGTGCACAGTGTTCCAGAACCAAGGCTCAGTCAGGTTCCCGGGCCAAAGTATTCCACAATCTAAACAGATGTCATGTTTCCAGGCCACAGGTCTTCAGAATCACGCCTCAGTCATTTTCCCAGGCCTCAGAGATCCAGAATCAAACCTCAATCATGTTGCCAGGCCTCAGATTTCCGGAATCAAAACGATTTCGTGTTCCCAGGCCACAGGGTTCCAGAGTCAAACCGTTCGCAGGTTCCCAGGCCACAGTGTTCCAGAATCCACCGATGTCATGTTCCCAGGCCACAGGCTTCCAGAATCAATCCTCAGTTATGTTCCCAGGCTACAGGGTTCCAGAATAAAACCTCAGTCATGTTCCCAGTCCACAGGGTTCCAGAACCAAGGCTCAGTCAGGTTCCCGGGCCACAGTATTCCACAATCTAAACAGATGTCATGTTCCAAGGCCTCAGGTTTCCAGAATCCACCCATGTCATGTTCCTGGGCCACAGGGTTCCAAAGTATATCCTCAGTTATGTTCCCAGGCTACACGGCTCCAGAATAAAACCTCAGTCATATTCCCAGTCCACAGGTTTCCAGAACCAAGGCTCAGTCAAGTTCCCAGGCCACAGTATTCCACAATCTAAACAGATTTCATGTTCCCAGGCCTCAGGGTTCCAGAATCCACCCATGTCATGTTAACAGGACACAGGGTTCCAGAATAAAACCTCAGTCATGTTCCCAGTCCACAGGGGTCCAGAACCAAGGCTCAGTCAGGTTCCCGGGGCAGAGTATTCCACAATCTAAACAGATGTCATGTTCCCAGGCCACATGGTTCCAGAATCAAACCTCAGTCGTGTTCCCAGGACACAGGGTTCCAGAATAAAACCTCAGTCATTTTCCCTGGACACAGGTTTCAGAAATCAAATCCCAGTCATGTTCCCAGGCCACAGGGTTCCAGAATCAATCCTCAGTTATGTTCCCAGGCTACAGGGTTCCAGAATAAAACGTCAGTCATGTTCCCAGTCCACAGGGTTCCAGAACCAAGGCTCAGTCACGTTCCCAGGGCACAGTATTCCACAATCTAAACAGATGTCATGTTCCCAGGCCTCAGGGTTCCAGAATCCACCCATGTCATGTTCCCAGGCCACAGGGTTCCAGAATCAATCCTCAGTTATGTTCCCAGGCTACAAGGTTCCAGAATAAAACCTCAGTCATGTTCCTAGTCCACAGGGTTCCAGAATCCACCGTTGTCATGTGCCCAGGCCACAGGGTTCCAGAATCAATCCTCAGTTATGGTCCCAGGCTACAGGGTTCCAGAATAAAACCTCAGTCATGTTCCCAGTCCACAGGGTTCCAGAACCAAGGCTCAGTCAGGTTCCCGGGGCACAGTATTCCACAATCTAAACAGATGTCATGTTCCCAGGCCACAGGTTTCCAGAATCATGCCTCAGTCATGTTCCCAGGCCACAGGCATCCAGAATCAAACCTCAGTCATGTTGCCAGGCCATAGGGTACCACAATCAAACCTCAGTCATATTTCCAGACCTCAGGTTTACAGAATCAAACCGATTTCATGTTCCCAGGCAACAGGGTACCAGAATCCAAACCGATGTCATGTTCCCAGGCCACAGGATTCCACATTCTAACATCAGTCATGTTCCCAGGCCAATGGTTTCCAGAATCAAACCTCAGTCATATTCCCAGGCCACATGGTTACAGAATCAAACCTCAGTCGTGTTCCCAGGACACAGGGTTCCAGAATAAAACCTCAGTCATGTTCCCTGGACACAGGTTTCAGAAATCAAATCCCAGTCATGTTCCCAGGCCACAGGGTTCCACAATTAAACCTCAGTCATATTCCCAGGCCAGAGGGTTCCACAATCAAACCTCAGTCCTGTTGCCAGGCCACGGTTCCACCATCAAGCCTCAGTCATGTTCCCAGGTCAGAGTGTTCCACAATCTAACCTAAGTCATCTTGCCAAGCCACAGGGTTCCACCATCAAACCTCAGGCATATTGCCAGGCCACAGTGTTCCACCATCAAGCCTCACTCATGTTCCCAAGCCTGAGGGTTCCACTATCAAACCTCAATCATGTTGCCAGGCCACAGGATTCAACCATGAAACCTCAGTCATGTTCCCAGTAAACAGGGCTCCAGAATCAAACCAATGTCATGTTCCCATGCCACGGGGTTCCAGTATCAGGCCTCAGTCATGGTCCCCGTGCACAGGGTTCCAAATCAAACTTCAGTCATGTTGCCAGTCCACAGGTTTCTGCCATCAAACCTCAGTCATGTTCCCAGTAAACAGGGCTCCAGAATCAAGCCTCAGTCATTTTGCCAGGCCAGAGTGTTCCACCATCAAACCTCAGTCATGATCCCAGGCCACATGTTTCCACAATGAAACCTCAGTCATTTTCCCAGGCCAAAGGTTTCCAGAATCAAACCTCAGTCATATTCCCAGGACACATGGTTCCAGAATCAACCTGAGTCATGTTCGAAGGCCACAGGTTTCAACAATCAAACCTCAGTCATGTTCCCAGGACACAGGTGTCCAGAATCAAACCTCAGTCATGTTCCCAGAGAACAGGCTTCCAGAAACAAACCTCAGTCATGTTCCCAAGCCACAGGGTTGCAGAATCAAACCTCAGTCTTGTTCCCAGGATACAGGTGTCCAGAATCAAACCGCAGTCATGTTCCCAGGGAACAGGCTTCCAGAAACAAACCTCAGTCATGTTCCCAGGCCACAGGGTTCCAGAGTCAAACTTCAGTCTTGTTCCCAGGACACAGGTTTCCAGAATCAACCAGATATCATGTTCCCTGGCCACAGTCTTCCAGAATCAATCCTCAGTCATGTTGGCAGGCCACAGGTTTCCACCATCAAACCTCAGTCATGTTCCCAGTCCACAGGGTTCCAGAATCAAGGCTCAGTCAGGTACCCGGGGCACAGTATTCCACAATCTAAACAGATGTCATGTTCCCAGGCCTCAGGGTTCCAGAATCCACCCATGTCATGTTCCCAGGCCACAGGGTTCCAGAATCAATCCTCAGTTATGTTCCCAGGCTACAGGGTTCCAGAATAAAAGCTCAGTCATATTCCCAGTACATAGGGTTCCAGAACCAAGGCTCAGTCAGGTTCCCGGGTCACAGTATTCCACAAGCTAAACAGATGTCTTCTTCCCAGGCCTCAGGGTTCCAGAATCCACCCATGTTATGTTCCCAGGCCACAGGGTTCCAGAATCAATCCTCAGTTATGTTCCCAGGCTACAGGGTTCCAGAATAAAACCTCAGTCATGTTCCTAGTGCACAGTGTTCCAGAACCAAGGCTCAGTCAGGTTCCCGGGCCAAAGTATTCCACAATCTAAACAGATGTCATGTTTCCAGGCCACAGGTCTTCAGAATCACGCCTCAGTCATTTTCCCAGGCCACAGAGATCCAGAATCAAACCTCAGTCATGTTGCCAGGCCTCAGATTTCCGGAATCAAACCGATTTCGTGTTCCCAGGCCACAGGGTTCCAGAGTCAAACCGTTCGCAGGTTCCCAGGCCTCAGGGTTCCAGAATCCACCCATGTCATGTTAACAGGACACAGGGTTCCAGAATAAAACCTAAGTCATGTTCCCAGTCCACAGGGGTCCAGAACCAAGGCTCAGTCAGGTTCCCGGGGCACAGTATTCCACAATCTAAACAGATGTCATGTTCCCAGGCCACAGGGATCCAGAATGAAACCTCAGTCATGTTGCCAGGCCATAGGGTACCACCATCAAACCTCAGTCATATTCCCAGGCCTAAGGTTTCCAGAATCAAACCGATTTCATGTTTCCAGGCAACAGGGTACCAGAATCCAAACCGATGTCATGTTCCCAGGGCACAGGATTCCACACTCTAACATCAGTCATGTTCCCAGGCCAATGGTTTCCAGAATCAAACCTAAGTCATATTCCCAGGCCACATGGTTCCAGAATCAAACCTCAGTCGTGTTCCCAGGACACAGGGTTCCAGAATAAAACCTCAGTCATTTTCCCTGGACACAGGTTTCAGAAATCAAATCCCAGTCATGTTCCCAGGCCACAGGGTTCCAGAATCAATCCTCAGTTATGTTCCCAGGCTACAGGGTTCCAGAATAAAACGTCAGTCATGTTCCCAGTCCACAGGGTTCCAGAACCAAGGCTCAGTCACGTTCCCAGGGCACAGTATTCCACAATCTAAACAGATGTCATGTTCCCAGGCCTCAGGGTTCCAGAATCCACCCATGTCATGTTCCCAGGCCACAGGGTTCCAAAATCAATCCTCAGTTATGTTCCCAGGCTACAAGGTTCCAGAATAAAACCTCAGTCATGTTCCTAGTCCACAGGGTTCCAGAATCCACCGTTGTCATGTGCCCAGGCCACAGGGTTCCAGAATCAATCCTCAGTCATGTTGCCAGGCCACAGGTTTCCACCATCAAACCTCAGACATGTTCCCAGGCCACAGGGTACCAGAGTCAAACCGTTCGCAGGTTCCCAGGCCACCGGGTTCCAGAATCAATCCTCAGTTATGTTCGCAGGCTACAGGGTTCCGGAATAAAACCTCAGTCATATTCCCAGTCCACAGGGTTCCAGAATCAAGGCTCAGTCAGGTACCCGGGGCACAGTATTCCACAATCTAAACAGATGTCATGTTCCCAGGCCTCAGGGTTCCAGAATCCACCCATGTCATGTTCCCAGGCCACAGGGTTCCAGAATCAATCCTCAGTTATGTTCCCAGGCTACAGGGTTCCAGAATAAAACCTCAGTCATATTCCCAGTACATAGGGTTCCAGAACCAAGGCTCAGTCAGGTTCCCGGGTCACAGTATTCCACAAGCTAAACAGATGTCTTGTTCCCAGGCCTCAGGGTTCCAGAATCCACCCATGTTATGTTCCCAGGCCACAGGGTTCCAGAATCAATCCTCAGTTATGTTCCCAGGCTACAGGGTTCCAGAATAAAACCTCAGTCATGTTCCCAGTACATAGGGTTCCAGAACCAAGGCTCAGTCAGGTTCCCAGGGCACAGTATTCCACAATCTAAACAGATGTCATGTTCCCAGGCCACAGGTTTCCAGAATCATGCCTCAGTCATGTTCCCAGGCCACAGGCATCCAGAATCAAACCTCAGTCATGTTGCCAGGCCATAGGGTACCACAATCAAACCTCAGTCATATTCCCAGACCTCAGGTTTACAGAATCAAACCGATTTCATGTTCCCAGGCAACAGGGTACCAGAATCCAAACCGATGTCATGTTCCCAGGCCACAGGATTCCACATTCTAACATCAGTCATGTTCCCAGGCCAATGGTTTCCAGAATCAAACCTCAGTCATATTCCCAGGCCACATGGTTACAGAATCAAACCTCAGTCGTGTTCCCAGGACACAGGGTTCCAGAATAAAACCTCAGTCATGTTCCCTGGACACAGGTTTCAGAAATCAAATCCCAGTCATGTTCCCAGGCCACAGGGTTCCACAATTAAACCTCAGTCATATTCCCAGGCCAGAGGGTTCCACAATCAAACCTCAGTCCTGTTGCCAGGCCACGGTTCCACCATCAAGCCTCAGTCATGTTCCCAGGTCAGAGTGTTCCACAATCTAACCTAAGTCATCTTGCCAAGCCACAGGGTTCCACCATCAAACCTCAGGCATATTGCCAGGCCACAGTGTTCCACCATCAAGCCTCACTCATGTTCCCAAGCCTGAGGGTTCCACTATCAAACCTCAATCATGTTGCCAGGCCACAGGATTCAACCATGAAACCTCAGTCATGTTCCCAGTAAACAGGGCTCCAGAATCAAACCAATGTCATGTTCCCATGCCACGGGGTTCCAGTATCAGGCCTCAGTCATGGTCCCCGTGCACAGGGTTCCAAATCAAACCTCAGTCATGTTGCCAGTCCACAGGTTTCTGCCATCAAAAATCAGTCATGTTCCCAGTAAACAGGGCTCCAGAATCAAGCCTCAGTCATTTTGCCAGGCCAGAGTGTTCCACCATCAAACCTGAGTCATGATCCCAGGCCACATGTTTCCACAATGAAACCTCAGTCATTTTCCCAGGCCAAAGGTTTCCAGAATCAAACCTCAGTCATATTCCCAGGACACATGGTTCCAGAATCAACCTGACTCATGTTCGAAGGCCACAGGTTTCAACAATCAAACCTCAGTCATGTTCCCAGGACACAGGTGTCCAGAATCAAACCTCAGTCATGTTCCCAGAGAACAGGCTTCCAGAAACAAACCTCAGTCATGTTCCCAAGCCACAGGGTGGCAGAATCAAACCTCAGTCTTGTTCCCAGGATACAGGTGTCCAGAATCAAACCGCAGTCATGTTCCCAGGGAACAGGCTTCCAGAAACAAACCTCAGTCATGTTCCCAGGCCACAGGGTTCCAGAGTCAAACTTCAGTCTTGTTCCCAGGACACAGGTTTCCAGAATCAACCAGATATCATGTTCCCTGGC
Organism: Balaenoptera physalus; assembly: GCF_965194825.1. Classification (NCBI taxonomy): domain Eukaryota; kingdom Metazoa; phylum Chordata; class Mammalia; order Artiodactyla; family Balaenopteridae; genus Balaenoptera; species Balaenoptera physalus. The sequence continues at coordinate 180,161 of NW_028125938.1, read as the reverse complement.
CACAGTCTTCCAGAATCAATCCTCAGTCATGTTGCCAGGCCACAGGTTTCCACCATCAAACCTCAGTCATGTTCCCAGTCCACAGGGTTCCAGAATCAAGGCTCAGTCAGGTACCCGGGGCACAGTATTCCACAATCTAAACAGATGTCATGTTCCCAGGCCTCAGGGTTCCAGAATCCACCCATGTCATGTTCCCAGGCCACAGGGTTCCAGAATCAATCCTCAGTTATGTTCCCAGGCTACAGGGTTCCAGAATAAAACCTCAGTCATATTCCCAGTACATAGGGTTCCAGAACCAAAGCTCAGTCAGGTTCCCGGGTCACAGTATTCCACAAGCTAAACAGATGTCTTCTTCCCAGGCCTCAGGGTTCCAGAATCCACCCATGTTATGTTCCCAGGCCACAGGGTTCCAGAATCAATCCTCAGTTATGTTCCCAGGCTACAGGGTTCCAGAATAAAACCTCAGTCATGTTCCTAGTGCACAGTGTTCCAGAACCAAGGCTCAGTCAGGTTCCCGGGCCAAAGTATTCCACAATCTAAACAGATGTCATGTTTCCAGGCCACAGGTCTTCAGAATCACGCCTCAGTCATTTTCCCAGGCCTCAGAGATCCAGAATCAAACCTCAATCATGTTGCCAGGCCTCAGATTTCCGGAATCAAAACGATTTCGTGTTCCCAGGCCACAGGGTTCCAGAGTCAAACCGTTCGCAGGTTCCCAGGCCACAGTGTTCCAGAATCCACCGATGTCATGTTCCCAGGCCACAGGCTTCCAGAATCAATCCTCAGTTATGTTCCCAGGCTACAGGGTTCCAGAATAAAACCTCAGTCATGTTCCCAGTCCACAGGGTTCCAGAACCAAGGCTCAGTCAGGTTCCCGGGCCACAGTATTCCACAATCTAAACAGATGTCATGTTCCAAGGCCTCAGGTTTCCAGAATCCACCCATGTCATGTTCCTGGGCCACAGGGTTCCAAAGTATATCCTCAGTTATGTTCCCAGGCTACACGGCTCCAGAATAAAACCTCAGTCATATTCCCAGTCCACAGGTTTCCAGAACCAAGGCTCAGTCAAGTTCCCAGGCCACAGTATTCCACAATCTAAACAGATTTCATGTTCCCAGGCCTCAGGGTTCCAGAATCCACCCATGTCATGTTAACAGGACACAGGGTTCCAGAATAAAACCTCAGTCATGTTCCCAGTCCACAGGGGTCCAGAACCAAGGCTCAGTCAGGTTCCCGGGGCAGAGTATTCCACAATCTAAACAGATGTCATGTTCCCAGGCCACATGGTTCCAGAATCAAACCTCAGTCGTGTTCCCAGGACACAGGGTTCCAGAATAAAACCTCAGTCATTTTCCCTGGACACAGGTTTCAGAAATCAAATCCCAGTCATGTTCCCAGGCCACAGGGTTCCAGAATCAATCCTCAGTTATGTTCCCAGGCTACAGGGTTCCAGAATAAAACGTCAGTCATGTTCCCAGTCCACAGGGTTCCAGAACCAAGGCTCAGTCACGTTCCCAGGGCACAGTATTCCACAATCTAAACAGATGTCATGTTCCCAGGCCTCAGGGTTCCAGAATCCACCCATGTCATGTTCCCAGGCCACAGGGTTCCAGAATCAATCCTCAGTTATGTTCCCAGGCTACAAGGTTCCAGAATAAAACCTCAGTCATGTTCCTAGTCCACAGGGTTCCAGAATCCACCGTTGTCATGTGCCCAGGCCACAGGGTTCCAGAATCAATCCTCAGTTATGGTCCCAGGCTACAGGGTTCCAGAATAAAACCTCAGTCATGTTCCCAGTCCACAGGGTTCCAGAACCAAGGCTCAGTCAGGTTCCCGGGGCACAGTATTCCACAATCTAAACAGATGTCATGTTCCCAGGCCACAGGTTTCCAGAATCATGCCTCAGTCATGTTCCCAGGCCACAGGCATCCAGAATCAAACCTCAGTCATGTTGCCAGGCCATAGGGTACCACAATCAAACCTCAGTCATATTTCCAGACCTCAGGTTTACAGAATCAAACCGATTTCATGTTCCCAGGCAACAGGGTACCAGAATCCAAACCGATGTCATGTTCCCAGGCCACAGGATTCCACATTCTAACATCAGTCATGTTCCCAGGCCAATGGTTTCCAGAATCAAACCTCAGTCATATTCCCAGGCCACATGGTTACAGAATCAAACCTCAGTCGTGTTCCCAGGACACAGGGTTCCAGAATAAAACCTCAGTCATGTTCCCTGGACACAGGTTTCAGAAATCAAATCCCAGTCATGTTCCCAGGCCACAGGGTTCCACAATTAAACCTCAGTCATATTCCCAGGCCAGAGGGTTCCACAATCAAACCTCAGTCCTGTTGCCAGGCCACGGTTCCACCATCAAGCCTCAGTCATGTTCCCAGGTCAGAGTGTTCCACAATCTAACCTAAGTCATCTTGCCAAGCCACAGGGTTCCACCATCAAACCTCAGGCATATTGCCAGGCCACAGTGTTCCACCATCAAGCCTCACTCATGTTCCCAAGCCTGAGGGTTCCACTATCAAACCTCAATCATGTTGCCAGGCCACAGGATTCAACCATGAAACCTCAGTCATGTTCCCAGTAAACAGGGCTCCAGAATCAAACCAATGTCATGTTCCCATGCCACGGGGTTCCAGTATCAGGCCTCAGTCATGGTCCCCGTGCACAGGGTTCCAAATCAAACCTCAGTCATGTTGCCAGTCCACAGGTTTCTGCCATCAAAAATCAGTCATGTTCCCAGTAAACAGGGCTCCAGAATCAAGCCTCAGTCATTTTGCCAGGCCAGAGTGTTCCACCATCAAACCTCAGTCATGATCCCAGGCCACATGTTTCCACAATGAAACCTCAGTCATTTTCCCAGGCCAAAGGTTTCCAGAATCAAACCTCAGTCATATTCCCAGGACACATGGTTCCAGAATCAACCTGACTCATGTTCGAAGGCCACAGGTTTCAACAATCAAACCTCAGTCATGTTCCCAGGACACAGGTGTCCAGAATCAAACCTCAGTCATGTTCCCAGAGAACAGGCTTCCAGAAACAAACCTCAGTCATGTTCCCAAGCCACAGGGTGGCAGAATCAAACCTCAGTCTTGTTCCCAGGATACAGGTGTCCAGAATCAAACCGCAGTCATGTTCCCAGGGAACAGGCTTCCAGAAACAAACCTCAGTCATGTTCCCAGGCCACAGGGTTCCAGAGTCAAACTTCAGTCTTGTTCCCAGGACACAGGTTTCCAGAATCAACCAGATATCATGTTCCCTGGCCACAGTCTTCCAGAATCAATCCTCAGTCATGTTGCCAGGCCACAGGTTTCCACCATCAAACCTCAGTCATGTTCCCAGTCCACAGGGTTCCAGAATCAAGGCTCAGTCAGGTACCCGGGGCACAGTATTCCACAATCTAAACAGATGTCATGTTCCCAGGCCTCAGGGTTCCAGAATCCACCCATGTCATGTTCCCAGGCCACAGGGTTCCAGAATCAATCCTCAGTTATGTTCCCAGGCTACAGGGTTCCAGAATAAAACCTCAGTCATATTCCCAGTACATAGGGTTCCAGAACCAAAGCTCAGTCAGGTTCCCGGGTCACAGTATTCCACAAGCTAAACAGATGTCTTCTTCCCAGGCCTCAGGGTTCCAGAATCCACCCATGTTATGTTCCCAGGCCACAGGGTTCCAGAATCAATCCTCAGTTATGTTCCCAGGCTACAGGGTTCCAGAATAAAACCTCAGTCATGTTCCTAGTGCACAGTGTTCCAGAACCAAGGCTCAGTCAGGTTCCCGGGCCAAAGTATTCCACAATCTAAACAGATGTCATGTTTCCAGGCCACAGGTCTTCAGAATCACGCCTCAGTCATTTTCCCAGGCCTCAGAGATCCAGAATCAAACCTCAATCATGTTGCCAGGCCTCAGATTTCCGGAATCAAAACGATTTCGTGTTCCCAGGCCACAGGGTTCCAGAGTCAAACCGTTCGCAGGTTCCCAGGCCACAGTGTTCCAGAATCCACCGATGTCATGTTCCCAGGCCACAGGCTTCCAGAATCAATCCTCAGTTATGTTCCCAGGCTACAGGGTTCCAGAATAAAACCTCAGTCATGTTCCCAGTCCACAGGGTTCCAGAACCAAGGCTCAGTCAGGTTCCCGGGCCACAGTATTCCACAATCTAAACAGATGTCATGTTCCAAGGCCTCAGGTTTCCAGAATCCACCCATGTCATGTTCCTGGGCCACAGGGTTCCAAAGTATATCCTCAGTTATGTTCCCAGGCTACACGGCTCCAGAATAAAACCTCAGTCATATTCCCAGTCCACAGGTTTCCAGAACCAAGGCTCAGTCAAGTTCCCAGGCCACAGTATTCCACAATCTAAACAGATTTCATGTTCCCAGGCCTCAGGGTTCCAGAATCCACCCATGTCATGTTAACAGGACACAGGGTTCCAGAATAAAACCTCAGTCATGTTCCCAGTCCACAGGGGTCCAGAACCAAGGCTCAGTCAGGTTCCCGGGGCAGAGTATTCCACAATCTAAACAGATGTCATGTTCCCAGGCCACATGGTTCCAGAATCAAACCTCAGTCGTGTTCCCAGGACACAGGGTTCCAGAATAAAACCTCAGTCATTTTCCCTGGACACAGGTTTCAGAAATCAAATCCCAGTCATGTTCCCAGGCCACAGGGTTCCAGAATCAATCCTCAGTTATGTTCCCAGGCTACAGGGTTCCAGAATAAAACGTCAGTCATGTTCCCAGTCCACAGGGTTCCAGAACCAAGGCTCAGTCACGTTCCCAGGGCACAGTATTCCACAATCTAAACAGATGTCATGTTCCCAGGCCTCAGGGTTCCAGAATCCACCCATGTCATGTTCCCAGGCCACAGGGTTCCAGAATCAATCCTCAGTTATGGTCCCAGGCTACAGGGTTCCAGAATAAAACCTCAGTCATGTTCCCAGTCCACAGGGTTCCAGAACCAAGGCTCAGTCAGGTTCCCGGGGCACAGTATTCCACAATCTAAACAGATGTCATGTTCCCAGGCCACAGGTTTCCAGAATCATGCCTCAGTCATGTTCCCAGGCCACAGGCATCCAGAATCAAACCTCAGTCATGTTGCCAGGCCATAGGGTACCACAATCAAACCTCAGTCATATTTCCAGACCTCAGGTTTACAGAATCAAACCGATTTCATGTTCCCAGGCAACAGGGTACCAGAATCCAAACCGATGTCATGTTCCCAGGCCACAGGATTCCACATTCTAACATCAGTCATGTTCCCAGGCCAATGGTTTCCAGAATCAAACCTCAGTCATATTCCCAGGCCACATGGTTACAGAATCAAACCTCAGTCGTGTTCCCAGGACACAGGGTTCCAGAATAAAACCTCAGTCATGTTCCCTGGACACAGGTTTCAGAAATCAAATCCCAGTCATGTTCCCAGGCCACAGGGTTCCACAATTAAACCTCAGTCATATTCCCAGGCCAGAGGGTTCCACAATCAAACCTCAGTCCTGTTGCCAGGCCACGGTTCCACCATCAAGCCTCAGTCATGTTCCCAGGTCAGAGTGTTCCACAATCTAACCTAAGTCATCTTGCCAAGCCACAGGGTTCCACCATCAAACCTCAGGCATATTGCCAGGCCACAGTGTTCCACCATCAAGCCTCACTCATGTTCCCAAGCCTGAGGGTTCCACTATCAAACCTCAATCATGTTGCCAGGCCACAGGATTCAACCATGAAACCTCAGTCATGTTCCCAGTAAACAGGGCTCCAGAATCAAACCAATGTCATGTTCCCATGCCACGGGGTTCCAGTATCAGGCCTCAGTCATGGTCCCCGTGCACAGGGTTCCAAATCAAACCTCAGTCATGTTGCCAGTCCACAGGTTTCTGCCATCAAACCTCAGTCATGTTCCCAGTAAACAGGGCTCCAGAATCAAGCCTCAGTCATTTTGCCAGGCCAGAGTGTTCCACCATCAAACCTCAGTCATGATCCCAGGCCACATGTTTCCACAATGAAACCTCAGTCATTTTCCCAGGCCAAAGGTTTCCAGAATCAAACCTCAGTCATATTCCCAGGACACATGGTTCCAGAATCAACCTGAGTCATGTTCGAAGGCCACAGGTTTCAACAATCAAACCTCAGTCATGTTCCCAGGACACAGGTGTCCAGAATCAAACCTCAGTCATGTTCCCAGAGAACAGGCTTCCAGAAACAAACCTCAGTCATGTTCCCAAGCCACAGGGTTGCAGAATCAAACCTCAGTCTTGTTCCCAGGATACAGGTGTCCAGAATCAAACCGCAGTCATGTTCCCAGGGAACAGGCTTCCAGAAACAAACCTCAGTCATGTTCCCAGGCCACAGGGTTCCAGAGTCAAACTTCAGTCTTGTTCCCAGGACACAGGTTTCCAGAATCAACCAGATATCATGTTCCCTGGCCACAGTCTTCCAGAATCAATCCTCAGTCATGTTGGCAGGCCACAGGTTTCCACCATCAAACCTCAGTCATGTTCCCAGTCCACAGGGTTCCAGAATCAAGGCTCAGTCAGGTACCCGGGGCACAGTATTCCACAATCTAAACAGATGTCATGTTCCCAGGCCTCAGGGTTCCAGAATCCACCCATGTCATGTTCCCAGGCCACAGGGTTCCAGAATCAATCCTCAGTTATGTTCCCAGGCTACAGGGTTCCAGAATAAAAGCTCAGTCATATTCCCAGTACATAGGGTTCCAGAACCAAGGCTCAGTCAGGTTCCCGGGTCACAGTATTCCACAAGCTAAACAGATGTCTTCTTCCCAGGCCTCAGGGTTCCAGAATCCACCCATGTTATGTTCCCAGGCCACAGGGTTCCAGAATCAATCCTCAGTTATGTTCCCAGGCTACAGGGTTCCAGAATAAAACCTCAGTCATGTTCCTAGGGCACAGTGTTCCAGAACCAAGGCTCAGTCAGGTTCCCGGGCCAAAGTATTCCACAATCTAAACAGATGTCATGTTTCCAGGCCACAGGTCTTCAGAATCACGCCTCAGTCATTTTCCCAGGCCACAGAGATCCAGAATCAAACCTCAGTCATGTTGCCAGGCCTCAGATTTCCGGAATCAAACCGATTTCGTGTTCCCAGGCCACAGGGTTCCAGAGTCAAACCGTTCGCAGGTTCCCAGGCCTCAGGGTTCCAGAATCCACCCATGTCATGTTAACAGGACACAGGGTTCCAGAATAAAACCTAAGTCATGTTCCCAGTCCACAGGGGTCCAGAACCAAGGCTCAGTCAGGTTCCCGGGGCACAGTATTCCACAATCTAAACAGATGTCATGTTCCCAGGCCACAGGGATCCAGAATGAAACCTCAGTCATGTTGCCAGGCCATAGGGTACCACCATCAAACCTCAGTCATATTCCCAGGCCTAAGGTTTCCAGAATCAAACCGATTTCATGTTTCCAGGCAACAGGGTACCAGAATCCAAACCGATGTCATGTTCCCAGGGCACAGGATTCCACACTCTAACATCAGTCATGTTCCCAGGCCAATGGTTTCCAGAATCAAACCTAAGTCATATTCCCAGGCCACATGGTTCCAGAATCAAACCTCAGTCGTGTTCCCAGGACACAGGGTTCCAGAATAAAACCTCAGTCATTTTCCCTGGACACAGGTTTCAGAAATCAAATCCCAGTCATGTTCCCAGGCCACAGGGTTCCAGAATCAATCCTCAGTTATGTTCCCAGGCTACAGGGTTCCAGAATAAAACGTCAGTCATGTTCCCAGTCCACAGGGTTCCAGAACCAAGGCTCAGTCACGTTCCCAGGGCACAGTATTCCACAATCTAAACAGATGTCATGTTCCCAGGCCTCAGGGTTCCAGAATCCACCCATGTCATGTTCCCAGGCCACAGGGTTCCAGAATCAATCCTCAGTTATGTTCCCAGGCTACAAGGTTCCAGAATAAAACCTCAGTCATGTTCCTAGTCCACAGGGTTCCAGAATCCACCGTTGTCATGTGCCCAGGCCACAGGGTTCCAGAATCAATCCTCAGTCATGTTGCCAGGCCACAGGTTTCCACCATCAAACCTCAGACATGTTCCCAGGCCACAGGGTACCAGAGTCAAACCGTTCGCAGGTTCCCAGGCCACAGGGTTCCAGAATCAATCCTCAGTTATGTTCGCAGGCTACAGGGTTCCGGAATAAAACCTCAGTCATATTCCCAGTCCACAGGGTTCCAGAATCAAGGCTCAGTCAGGTACCCGGGGCACAGTATTCCACAATCTAAGCAGATGTCATGTTCCCAGGCCTCAGGGTTCCAGAATCCACCCATGTCATGTTCCCAGGCCACAGGGTTCCAGAATCAATCCTCAGTTATGTTCCCAGGCTACAGGGTTCCAGAATAAAACCTCAGTCATATTCCCAGTACATAGGGTTCCAGAACCAAGGCTCAGTCAGGTTCCCGGGTCACAGTATTCCACAAGCTAAACAGATGTCTTGTTCCCAGGCCTCAGGGTTCCAGAATCCACCCATGTTATGTTCCCAGGCCACAGGGTTCCAGAATCAATCCTCAGTTATGTTCCCAGGCTACAGGGTTCCAGAATAAAACCTCAGTCATGTTCCTAGTGCACAGTGTTCCAGAACCAAGGCTCAGTCAGGTTCCCGGGCCAAAGTATTCCACAATCTAAACAGATGTCATGTTTCCAGGCCACAGGTCTTCAGAATCACGCCTCAGTCATTTTCCCAGGCCACAGAGATCCAGAATCAAACCTCAGTCATGTTGCCAGGCCTCAGATTTCCGGAATCAAAACGATTTCGTGTTCCCAGGACACAGGGTTCCAGAGTCAAACCGTTCGCAGGTTCCCAGGCCACAGTGTTCCAGAATCCACCGATGTCATGTTCCCAGGCCACAGGCTTCCAGAATCAATCCTCAGTTATGTTCCCAGGCTACAGGGTTCCAGAATAAAACCTCACTCATGTTCCCAGTCCACAGGGTTCCAGAACCAAGGCTCAGTCAGGTTCCCGGGCCACAGTATTCCACAATCTAAACAGATGTCATGTTCCAAGGCCTCAGGTTTCCAGAATCCACCCATGTCATGTTCCTGGGCCACAGGGTTCCAAAGTGAATCCTCAGTTATGTTCCCAGGCTACACGGCTCCAGAATAAAACCTCAGTCATATTCCCAGTCCACAGGTTTCCAGAACCAAGGCTCAGTCAAGTTCCCAGGCCACAGTATTCCACAATCTAAACAGATTTCATGTTCCCAGGCCTCAGGGTTCCAGAATCCACCCATGTCATGTTAACAGGACACAGGGTTCCAGAATAAAACCTCAGTCATGTTCCCAGTCCACAGGGGTCCAGAACCAAGGCTCAGTCAGGTTCCCGGGGCAGAGTATTCCACAATCTAAACAGATGTCATGTTCCCAGGCCACATGGTTCCAGAATCAAACCTCAGTCGTGTTCCCAGGACACAGGGTTCCAGAATAAAACCTCAGTCATTTTCCCTGGACACAGGTTTCAGAAATCAAATCCCAGTCATGTTCCCAGGCCACAGGGTTCCAGAATCAATCCTCAGTTATGTTCCCAGGCTACAGGGTTCCAGAATAAAACGTCAGTCATGTTCCCCGTCCACAGGGTTCCAGAACCAAGGCTCAGTCACGTTCCCAGGGCACAGTATTCCACAATCTAAACAGATGTCATGTTCCCAGGCCTCAGGGTTCCAGAATCCACCCATGGCATGTTCCCAGGCTACAGGGTTCCAGAATTAATCCTCAGTTATGTTCCCAGGCTACAAGGTTCCAGAATAAAACCTCAGTCATGTTCCTAGTCCACAGGGTTCCAGAATCCACCGTTGTCATGTGCCCAGGCCACAGGGTTCCAGAATCAATCCTCAGTTATGGTCCCAGGCTACAGGGTTCCAGAATAAAACCTCAGTCATGTTCCCAGTCCACAGGGTTCCAGAACCAAGGCTCAGTCAGGTTCCCGGGGCACAGTATTCCACAATCTAAACAGATGTCATGTTCCCAGGCCACAGGTTTCCAGAATCATGCCTCAGTCATGTTCCCAGGCCACAGGCATCCAGAATCAAACCTCAGTCATGTTGCCAGGCCATAGGGTACCACAATCAAACCTCAGTCATATTCCCAGACCTCAGGTTTACAGAATCAAACCGATTTCATGTTCCCAGGCAACAGGGTACCAGAATCCAAACCGATGTCATGTTCCCAGGCCACAGGATTCCACATTCTAACATCAGTCATGTTCCCAGGCCAATGGTTTCCAGAATCAAACCTCAGTCATATTCCCAGGCCACATGGTTACAGAATCAAACCTCAGTCGTGTTCCCAGGACACAGGGTTCCAGAATAAAACCTCAGTCATGTTCCCTGGACACAGGTTTCAGAAATCAAATCCCAGTCATGTTCCCAGGCCACAGGGTTCCACAATTAAACCTCAGTCATATTCCCAGGCCAGAGGGTTCCACAATCAAACCTCAGTCCTGTTGCCAGGCCACGGTTCCACCATCAAGCCTCAGTCATGTTCCCAGGTCAGAGTGTTCCACAATCTAACCTAAGTCATCTTGCCAAGCCACAGGGTTCCACCATCAAACCTCAGGCATATTGCCAGGCCACAGTGTTCCACCATCAAGCCTCACTCATGTTCCCAAGCCTGAGGGTTCCACTATCAAACCTCAATCATGTGGCCAGGCCACAGGATTCAACCATGAAACCTCAGTCATGTTCCCAGTAAACAGGGCTCCAGAATCAAACCAATGTCATGTTCCCATGCCACGGGGTTCCAGTATCAGGCCTCAGTCATGGTCCCCGTGCACAGGGTTCCAAATCAAACCTCAGTCATGTTGCCAGTCCACAGGTTTCTGCCATCAAACCTCAGTCATGTTCCCAGTAAACAGGGCTCCAGAATCAAGCCTCAGTCATTTTGCCAGGCCAGAGTGTTCCACCATCAAACCTCAGTCATGATCCCAGGCCACATGTTTCCACGATGAAACCTCAGTCATTTTCCCAGGCCAAAGGTTTCCAGAATCAAACCTCAGTCATATTCCCAGGAAACATGGTTCCAGAATCAACCTGAGTCATGTTCGAAGGCCACAGGTTTCAACAATCAAACCTCAGTCATGTTCCCAGGACACAGGTGTCCAGAATCAAACCTCAGTCATGTTCCCAGAGAACAGGCTTCCAGAAACAAACCTCAGTCATGTTCCCAAGCCACAGGGTTGCAGAATCAAACCTCAGTCTTGTTCCCAGGACACAGGTGTCCAGAATCAAACCGCAGTCATGTTCCCAGGGAACAGGCTTCCAGAAACAAACCTCAGTCATGTTCCCAGGCCACAGGGTTCCAGAATCAAACTTCAGTCTTGTTCCCAGGACACAGGTTTCCAGAATCAACCAGATATCATGTTCCCTGGCCACAGTCTTCCAGAATCAATCCTCAGTCATGTTGCCAGGCCACAGGTTTCCACCATCAAACCTCAGACATGTTCCCAGGCCACAGGGTACCAGAGTCAAACCGTTCGCAGGTTCCCAGGCCACAGAGTTCCAGAATCCACCGATGTCATGCGGCCAGGCCACAGGGTTCCAGAATCAATCCTCAGTTATGTTCGCAGGCTACAGGGTTCCGAAATAAAACCTCAGTCATGTTCCCAGTCCACAGGGTTCCAGAATCAAGGCTCAGTCAGGTACCCGGGGCACAGTATTCCACAATCTAAACAGATGTCATGTTCCAAGGCCTCAGGGTTCCAGAATCCACCCATGTCATGTTCCCAGGCCACAGGGTTCCAGAATCAATCCTCAGTTATGTTCCCAGGCTACAGGGTTCCAGAATAAAACCTCAGTCATATTCCCAGTACATAGGGTTCCAGAACCAAGGCTCAGTCAGGTTCCCGGGTCACAGTATTCCACAAGCTAAACAGATGTCTTGTTCCCAGGCCTCAGGGTTCCAGAATCCACCCATGTTATGTTCCCAGGCCACAGGGTTCCAGAATCAATCCTCAGTTATGTTCCCAGGCTACAGGGTTCCAGAATAAAACCTCAGTCATGTTCCTAGTGCACAGTGTTCCAGAACCAAGGCTCAGTCAGGTTCCCGGGCCAAAGTATTCCACAATCTAAACAGATGTCATGTTTCCAGGCCACAGGTCTTCAGAATCACGCCTCAGTCATTTTCCCAGGCCACAGAGATCCAGAATCAAACCTCAGTCATGTTGCCAGGCCTCAGATTTCCGGAATCAAACCGATTTCGTGTTCCCAGGCCACAGGGTTCCAGAGTCAAACCGTTCGCAGGTTCCCAGGCCACAGTGTTCCAGAATCCACCGATGTCATGTTCCCAGGCCACAGGCTTCCAGAATCAATCCTCAGTTATGTTCCCAGGCTACAGGGTTCCAGAATAAAACCTCAGTCATGTTCCCAGTCCACAGGGTTCCAGAACCAAAGTTCAGTCAGGTTCCCGGGCCACAGTATTCCACAATCTAAACAGATGTCATGTTCCAAGGCCTCAGGTTTCCAGAATCCACCCATGTCATGTTCCTGGGCCACAGGGTTCCAAAGTGAATCCTCAGTTATGTTCCCAGGCTACACGGCTCCAGAATAAAACCTCAGTCATATTCCCAGTCCACAGGTTTCCAGAACCAAGGCTCAGTCAAGATCCCAGGCCACAGTATTCCACAATCTAAACAGATGTCATGTTCCCAGGCCTCAGGGTTCCAGAATCCACCCATGTCATGTTCCCAGGCCACAGGGTTCCAGAATCAATCCTCAGTTATGTTCCCAGGCTACAAGGTTCCAGAATAAAACCTCAGTCATGTTCCTAGTCCACAGGGTTCCAGAATCCACCGTTGTCATGTGCCCAGGCCACAGGGTTCCAGAATCAATCCTCAGTTATGGTCCCAGGCTACAGGGTTCCAGAATAAAACCTCAGTCATGTTCCCAGTCCACAGGGTTCCAGAACCAAGGCTCAGTCAGGTTCCCGGGGCACAGTATTCCACAATCTAAACAGATGTCATGTTCCCAGGCCACAGGTTTCCAGAATCATGCCTCAGTCATGTTCCCAGGCCACAGGCATCCAGAATCAAACCTCAGTCATGTTGCCAGGCCATAGGGTACCACAATCAAACCTCAGTCATATTTCCAGACCTCAGGTTTACAGAATCAAACCGATTTCATGTTCCCAGGCAACAGGGTACCAGAATCCAAACCGATGTCATGTTCCCAGGCCACAGGATTCCACATTCTAACATCAGTCATGTTCCCAGGCCAATGGTTTCCAGAATCAAACCTCAGTCATATTCCCAGGCCACATGGTTACAGAATCAAACCTCAGTCGTGTTCCCAGGACACAGGGTTCCAGAATAAAACCTCAGTCATGTTCCCTGGACACAGGTTTCAGAAATCAAATCCCAGTCATGTTCCCAGGCCACAGGGTTCCACAATTAAACCTCAGTCATATTCCCAGGCCAGAGGGTTCCACAATCAAACCTCAGTCCTGTTGCCAGGCCACGGTTCCACCATCAAGCCTCAGTCATGTTCCCAGGTCAGAGTGTTCCACAATCTAACCTAAGTCATCTTGCCAAGCCACAGGGTTCCACCATCAAACCTCAGGCATATTGCCAGGCCACAGTGTTCCACCATCAAGCCTCACTCATGTTCCCAAGCCTGAGGGTTCCACTATCAAACCTCAATCATGTTGCCAGGCCACAGGATTCAACCATGAAACCTCAGTCATGTTCCCAGTAAACAGGGCTCCAGAATCAAACCAATGTCATGTTCCCATGCCACGGGGTTCCAGTATCAGGCCTCAGTCATGGTCCCCGTGCACAGGGTTCCAAATCAAACCTCAGTCATGTTGCCAGTCCACAGGTTTCTGCCATCAAACCTCAGTCATGTTCCCAGTAAACAGGGCTCCAGAATCAAGCCTCAGTCATTTTGCCAGGCCAGAGTGTTCCACCATCAAACCTCAGTCATGATCCCAGGCCACATGTTTCCACGATGAAACCTCAGTCATTTTCCCAGGCCAAAGGTTTCCAGAATCAAACCTCAGTCATATTCCCAGGAAACATGGTTCCAGAATCAACCTGAGTCATGTTCGAAGGCCACAGGTTTCAACAATCAAACCTCAGTCATGTTCCCAGGACACAGGTGTCCAGAATCAAACCTCAGTCATGTTCCCAGAGAACAGGCTTCCAGAAACAAACCTCAGTCATGTTCCCAAGCCACAGGGTTGCAGAATCAAACCTCAGTCTTGTTCCCAGGACACAGGTGTCCAGAATCAAACCGCAGTCATGTTCCCAGGGAACAGGCTTCCAGAAACAAACCTCAGTCATGTTCCCAGGCCACAGGGTTCCAGAATCAAACTTCAGTCTTGTTCCCAGGACACAGGTTTCCAGAATCAACCAGATATCATGTTTCCTGGCCACAGTCTTCCAGAATCAATCCTCAGTCATGTTGCCAGGCCACAGGTTTCCACCATTAAACCTCAGACATGTTCCCAGGCCACAGGGTACCAGAGTCAAACCGTTCGCAGGTTCCCAGGCCACAGAGTTCCAGAATCCACCGATGTCATGCGGCCAGGCCACAGGGTTCCAGAATCAATCCTCAGTTATGTTCGCAGGCTACAGGGTTCCGAAATAAAACCTCAGTCATGTTCCCAGTCCACAGGGTTCCAGAATCAAGGCTCAGTCAGGTACCCGGGGCACAGTATTCCACAATCTAAACAGATGTCATGTTCCAAGGCCTCAGGGTTCCAGAATCCACCCATGTCATGTTCCCAGGCCACAGGGTTCCAGAATCAATCCTCAGTTATGTTCCCAGGCTACAGGGTTCCAGAATAAAACCTCAGTCATATTCCCAGTACATAGGGTTCCAGAACCAAGGCTCAGTCAGGTTCCCGGGTCACAGTATTCCACAATCTAAACAGATGTCTTGTTCCCAGGCCTCAGGGTTCCAGAATCCACCCATGTTATGTTCCCAGGCCACAGGGTTCCAGAATCAATCCTCAGTTATGTTCCCAGGCTACAGGGTTCCAGAATAAAACCTCAGTCATGTTCCTAGTGCACAGTGTTCCAGAACCAAGGCTCAGTCAGGTTCCCGGGCCAAAGTATTCCACAATCTAAACAGATGTCATGTTTCCAGGCCACAGGTCTTCAGAATCACGCCTCAGTCATTTTCCCAGGCCACAGAGATCCAGAATCAAACCTCAGTCATGTTGCCAGGCCTCAGATTTCCGGAATCAAACCGATTTCGTGTTCCCAGGCCACAGGGTTCCAGAGTCAAACCGTTCGCAGGTTCCCAGGCCACAGTGTTCCAGAATCCACCGATGTCATGTTCCCAGGCCACAGGCTTCCAGAATCAATCCTCAGTTATGTTCCCAGGCTACAGGGTTCCAGAATAAAACCTCAGTCATGTTCCCAGTCCACAGGGTTCCAGAACCAAGGTTCAGTCAGGTTCCCGGGCCACAGTATTCCACAATCTAAACAGATGTCATGTTCCAAGGCCTCAGGTTTCCAGAATCCACCCATGTCATGTTCCTGGGCCACAGGGTTCCAAAGGGAATCCTCAGTTATGTTCCCAGGCTACACGGCTCCAGAATAAAACCTCAGTCATATTCCCAGTCCACAGGTTTCCAGAACCAAGGCTCAGTCAAGTTCCCAGGCCACAGTATTCCACAATCTAAACAGATGTCATATTCCCAGGCCTCAGGGTTCCAGAATCCACCCAAGTCATGTTAACAGGACACACGGATCCAGAATAAAACCTCAGTCATATTCCCAGTCCACAGGTTTCCAGAACCAAGGCTCAGTCAGGTTCCCGGGGCAGAGTATTCCACAATCTAAACAGATGTCATGTTCCCAGGCCACATGGTTCCAGAATCAAACCTCAGTCGTGTTCCCAGGACACAGGGTTCCAGAATAAAACCTCAGTCATTTTCCCTGGACACAGGTTTCAGAAATCAAATCCCAGTCATGTTCCCAGGCCACAGGGTTCCAGAATCAATCCTCAGTTATGTTCCCAGGCTACAGGGTTCCAGAATAAAACGTCAGTCATGTTCCCAGCCCACAGGGTTCCAGAACCAAGGCTCAGTCACGTTCCCAGGGCACAGTATTCCACAATCTAAACAGATGTCATGTTCCCAGGCCTCAGGGTTCCAGAATCCACCCATGTCATGTTCCCAGGCCACAGGGTTCCAGAATCAATCCTCAGTTATGTTCCCAGGCTACAAGGTTCCAGAATAAAACCTCAGTCATGTTCCTAGTCCACAGGGTTCCAGAATCCACCGTTGTCATGTGCCCAGGCCACAGGGTTCCAGAATCAATCCTCAGTTATGGTCCCAGGCTACAGGGTTCCAGAATAAAACCTCAGTCATGTTCCCAGTCCACAGGGTTCCAGAACCAAGGCTCAGTCAGGTTCCCAGGGCACAGTATTCCACAATCTAAACAGATGTCATGTTCCCAGGCCACAGGTTTCCAGAATCATGCCTCAGTCATGTTCCCAGGCCACAGGCATCCAGAATCAAACCTCAGTCATGTTGCCAGGCCATAGGGTACCACAATCAAACCTCAGTCATATTCCCAGACCTCAGGTTTACAGAATCAAACCGATTTCATGTTCCCAGGCAACAGGGTACCAGAATCCAAACCGATGTCATGTTCCCAGGCCACAGGATTCCACATTCTAACATCAGTCATGTTCCCAGGCCAATGGTTTCCAGAATCAAACCTCAGTCATATTCCCAGGCCACATGGTTACAGAATCAAACCTCAGTCGTGTTCCCAGGACACAGGGTTCCAGAATAAAACCTCAGTCATGTTCCCTGGACACAGGTTTCAGAAATCAAATCCCAGTCATGTTCCCAGGCCACAGGGTTCCACAATTAAACCTCAGTCATATTCCCAGGCCAGAGGGTTCCACAATCAAACCTCAGTCCTGTTGCCAGGCCACGGTTCCACCATCAAGCCTCAGTCATGTTCCCAGGTCAGAGTGTTCCACAATCTAACCTAAGTCATCTTGCCAAGCCACAGGGTTCCACCATCAAACCTCAGGCATATTGCCAGGCCACAGTGTTCCACCATCAAGCCTCACTCATGTTCCCAAGCCTGAGGGTTCCACTATCAAACCTCAATCATGTTGCCAGGCCACAGGATTCAACCATGAAACCTCAGTCATGTTCCCAGTAAACAGGGCTCCAGAATCAAACCAATGTCATGTTCCCATGCCACGGGGTTCCAGTATCAGGCCTCAGTCATGGTCCCCGTGCACAGGGTTCCAAATCAAACCTCAGTCATGTTGCCAGTCCACAGGTTTCTGCCATCAAACCTCAGTCATGTTCCCAGTAAACAGGGCTCCAGAATCAAGCCTCAGTCATTTTGCCAGGCCAGAGTGTTCCACCATCAAACCTCAGTCATGATCCCAGGCCACATGTTTCCACAATGAAACCTCAGTCATTTTCCCAGGACAAAGGTTTCCAGAATCAAACCTCAGTCATATTCCCAGGACACATGGTTCCAGATCAACCTGAGTCATGTTCGAAGGCCACAGGTTTCAACAATCAAACCTCAGTCATGTTCCCAGGACACAGGTGTCCAGAATCAAACCTCAGTCATGTTCCCAGAGAACAGGCTTCCAGAAACAAACCTCAGTCATGTTCCCAAGCCACAGGGTTGCAGAATCAAACCTCAGTCTTGTTCCCAGGACACAGGTGTCCAGAATCAAACCGCAGTCATGTTCCCAGGGAACAGGCTTCCAGAAACAAACCTCAGTCATGTTCCCAGGCCACAGGCTTCCAGAATCAAACTTCAGTCTTGTTCCCAGGACACAGGTTTCCAGAATCAACCAGATATCATGTTCCCTGGCCACAGTCTTCCAGAATCAATCCTCAGTCATGTTGCCAGGCCACAGGTTTCCACCATCAAACCTCAGACATGTTCCCAGGCCACAGGGTACCAGAGTCAAACCGTTCGCAGGTTCCCAGGCCACAGAGTTCCAGAATCCACCGATGTCATGCGGCCAGGCCACAGGGTTCCAGAATCAATCCTCAGTTATGTTCGCAGGCTACAGGGTTCCGGAATAAAACCTCAGTCATGTTCCCAGTCCACAGGGTTCCAGAATCAAGGCTCAGTCAGGTACCCGGGGCACAGTATTCCACAATCTAAACAGATGTCATGTTCCCAGGCCTCAGGGTTCCAGAATCCACCCATGTCATGTTCCCAGGCCACAGTGTTCCAGAATCAATCCTCAGTTATGTTCCCAGGCTACAGGGTTCCAGAATAAAAGCTCAGTCATATTCCCAGTACATAGGGTTCCACAACCAAGGCTCAGTCAGGTTCCCGGGTCACAGTATTCCACAAGCTAAACAGATGTCTTGTTCCCAGGCCTCAGGGTTCCAGAATCCACCCATGTTATGTTCCCAGGCCACAGGGTTCCAGAATCAATCCTCAGTTATGTTCCCAGGCTACAGGGTTCCAGAATAAAACCTCAGTCATGTTCCTAGTGCACAGTGTTCCAGAACCAAGGCTCAGTCAGGTTCCCGGGCCAAAGTATTCCACAATCTAAACAGATGTCATGTTTCCAGGCCACAGGTCTTCAGAATCACGCCTCAGTCATTTTCCCAGGCCACAGAGATCCAGAATCAAACCTCAGTCATGTTGCCAGGCCTCAGATTTCCGGAATCAAACCGATTTCGTGTTCCCAGGCCACAGGGTTCCAGAGTCAAACCGTTCGCAGGTTCCCAGGCCACAGTGTTCCAGAATCCACCGATGTCATGTTCCCAGGCCACAGGCTTCCAGAATCAATCCTCAGTTATGTTCCCAGGCTACAGGGTTCCAGAATAAAACCTCAGTCATGTTCCCAGTCCACAGGTTTCCTGAACCAAGGCTCAGTCAAGTTCCCAGGCCACAGTATTCCACAATCTAAACAGATTTCATGTTCCCAGGCCTCAGGGTTCCAGAATCCACCCATGTCATGTTAACAGGACACAGGGTTCCAGAATAAAACCTCAGTCATGTTCCCAGTCCACAGGGGTCCAGAACCAAGGCTCAGTCAGGTTCCCGGGGCACAGTATTCCACAATCTAAACAGATGTCATGTTCCCAGGCCACAGGGATCCAGAATCAAACCTCAGTCATGTTGCCAGGCCATAGGGTACCACCGTCAAACCTCAGTCATATTCCCAGGCCTAAGGTTTCCAGAATCAAACCGATTTCATGTTTCCAGGCAACAGGGTACCAGAATCCAAACCGATGTCATGTTCCCAGGGCACAGGATTCCACACTCTAACATCAGTCATGTTCCCAGGCCAATGGTTTCCAGAATCAAACCTAAGTCATATTCCCAGGCCACATGGTTCCAGAATCAAACCTCAGTCGTGTTCCCAGGACACAGGGTTCCAGAATAAAACCTCAGTCATGTTCCCTGGACACAGGTTTCAGAAATCAAATCCCAGTCATGTTCCCAGGCTACAAGGTTCCAGAATAAAACCTCAGTCATGTTCCTAGTCCACAGGGTTCCAGAATCCACCGTTGTCATGTGCCCAGGCCACAGGGTACCAGAATCAATCCTCAGTTATGGTCCCAGGCTACAGGGTTCCAGAATAAAACCTCAGTCATGTTCCCAGTCCACAGGGTTCCAGAACCAAGGCTCAGTCAGGTTCCCGGGGCACAGTATTCCACAATCTAAACAGATGTCATGTTCCCAGGCCACAGGTTTCCAGAATCATGCCTCAGTCATGTTCCCAGGCCACAGGCATCCAGAATCAAACCTCAGTCATGTTGCCAGGCCATAGGGTACCACAATCAAACCTCAGTCATATTCCCAGACCTCAGGTTTACAGAATCAAACCGATTTCATGTTCCCAGGCAACAGGGTACCAGAATCCAAACCGATGTCATGTTCCCAGGCCACAGGATTCCACATTCTAACATCAGTCATGTTCCCAGGCCAATGGTTTCCAGAATCAAACCTCAGTCATATTCCCAGGCCACATGGTTACAGAATCAAACCTCAGTCGTGTTCCCAGGACACAGGGTTCCAGAATAAAACCTCAGTCATGTTCCCTGGACACAGGTTTCAGAAATCAAATCCCAGTCATGTTCCCAGGCCACAGGGTTCCACAATTAAACCTCAGTCATATTCCCAGGCCAGAGGGTTCCACAATCAAACCTCAGTCCTGTGGCCAGGCCACGGTTCCACCATCAAGCCTCAGTCATGTTCCCAGGTCAGAGTGTTCCACAATCTAACCTAAGTCATCTTGCCAAGCCACAGGGTTCCACCATCAAACCTCAGGCATATTGCCAGGCCACAGTGTTCCACCATCAAGCCTCACTCATGTTCCCAAGCCTGAGGGTTCCACTATCAAACCTCAATCATGTTGCCAGGCCACAGGATTCAACCATGAAACCTCAGTCATGTTCCCAGTAAACAGGGCTCCAGAATCAAACCAATGTCATGTTCCCATGCCACGGGGTTCCAGTATCAGGCCTCAGTCATGGTCCCCGTGCACAGGGTTCCAAATCAAACCTCAGTCATGTTGCCAGTCCACAGGTTTCTGCCATCAAACCTCAGTCATGTTCCCAGTAAACAGGGCTCCAGAATCAAGCCTCAGTCATTTTGCCAGGCCAGAGTGTTCCACCATCAAACCTCAGTCATGATCCCAGGCCACATGTTTCCACAATGAAACCTCAGTCATTTTCCAAGGCCAAAGGATTCCAGAATCAAACCTCGGTCATATTCCCAGGACACATGGTTCCAGAATCAACCTGAGTCATGTTCGAAGGCCACAGGTTTCAACAATCAAACCTCAGTCATGTTCCCAGGACACAGGTGTCCAGAATCAATCCTCAGTCATGTTCCCAGAGAACAGGCTTCCAGAAACAAACCTCAGTCATGTTCCCAAGCCACAGGGTTGCAGAATCAAACCTCAGTCTTTTTCCCAGGACACAGGTGTCCAGAATCAAACCGCATTCATGTTCCCAGGGAACAGGCTTACAGAAACAAACCTCAGTCATGTTCCCAAGCCACAGGGTTCCAGAATCAAACCTCAGTCATGTTCCCAGGACACAGGTTTCCAGAATCAACCAGATATCATGTTCCCGGGCCACAGTCTTCCAGAATCAATCCTCAGTCATGTTGCCAGGCCACAGGTTTCCACCATCAAACCTCAGACATGTTCCCAGGCCACAGGGTACCAGAGTCAAACCGTTCGCAGGTTCCCAGGCCACAGAGTTCCAGAATCCACCGATGTCATGCGGCCAGGCCACAGGGTTCCAGAATCAATCCTCAGTTATGTTCGCAGGCTACAGGGTTCCGGAATAAAACCTCAGTCATGTTCCCAGTCCACAGGGTTCCAGAATCAAGGCTCAGTCAGGTACCCGGGGCACAGTATTCCACAATCTAAACAGATGTCATGTTCCAAGGCCTCAGGGTTCCAGAATCCACCCATGTCATGTTCCCAGGACACAGGGTTCCAGAATCAATCCTCAGTTATGTTCCCAGGCTACAGGGTTCCAGAATAAAACCTCAGTCATGTTCCTAGTGCACAGTGTTCCAGAACCAAGGCTCAGTCAGGTTCCCAGGCCAAAGTATTCCACAATCTAAACAGATGTCATGTTTCCAGGCCACAGGTCTTCAGAATCACGCCTCAGTCATTTTCCCAGGCCACAGAGATCCAGAATCAAACCTCAGTCATGTTGCCAGGCCTCAGATTTCCGGAATCAAACCGATTTCGTGTTCCCAGGCCACAGGGTTCCAGAGTCAAACCATTCGCAGGTTCCCAGGCCACAGTGTTCCAGAATCCACCGATGTCATGTTCCCAGGCCACAGGCTTCCAGAATCAATCCTCAGTTATGTTCCCAGGCTACAGGGTTCCAGAATAAAACCTCAGTCATGTTCCCAGTCCACAGGGTTCCAGAACCAAGGCTCAGTCAGGTTCCCGGGCCACAGTATTCCACAATCTAAACAGATGTCATGTTCCAAGGCCTCAGGTTTCCAGAATCCACCCATGTCATGTTCCTGGGCCACAGGGTTCCAAAGTGAATCCTCAGTTATGTTCCCAGGCTACACGGCTCCAGAATAAAACCTCAGTCATATTCCCAGTCCACAGGTTTCCAGAACCAAGGCTCAGTCAAGTTCCCAGGCCACAGTATTCCACAATCTAAACAGATTTCATGTTCCCAGGCCTCAGGGTTCCAGAATCCACCCATGTCATGTTAACAGGACACAGGGTTCCAGAATAAAACCTCAGTCATGTTCCCAGTCCACAGGGGTCCAGAACCAAGGCTCAGTCAGGTTCCCGGGGCACAGTATTCCACAATCTAAACAGATGTCATGTTCCCAGGCCACAGGGATCCAGAATCAAACCTCAGTCATGTTGCCAGGCCATAGGGTACCACCATCAAACCTCAGTCATATTCCCAGGCCTAAGGTTTCCAGAATCAAACCGATTTCATGTTTCCAGGCAACAGGGTACCAGAATCCAAACCGATGTCATGTTCCCAGGGCACAGGATTCCACACTCTAACATCAGTCATGTTCCCAGGCCAATGGTTTCCAGAATCAAACCTAAGTCATATTCCCAGGCCACATGGTTCCAGAATCAAACCTCAGTCGTGTTCCCAGGACACAGGGTTCCAGAATAAAACCTCAGTCATTTTCCCTGGACACAGGTTTCAGAAATCAAATGCCAGTCATGTTCCCAGGCCACAGGGTTCCAGAATCAATCCTCAGTTATGTTCCCAGGCTACAGGGTTCCAGAATAAAACGTCAGTCATGTTCCCAGTCCACAGGGTTCCAGAACCAAGGCTCAGTCACGTTCCCAGGGCACAGTATTCCACAATCTAAACAGATGTCATGTTCCCAGGCCTCAGGGTTCCAGAATCCACCCATGTCATGTTCCCAGGCCACAGGGTTCCAGAATCAATCCTCAGTTATGTTCCCAGGCTACAAGGTTCCAGAATAAAACCTCAGTCATGTTCCTAGTCCACAGGGTTCCAGAATCCACCGTTGTCATGTGCCCAGGCCACAGGGTTCCAGAATCAATCCTCAGTTATGGTCCCAGGCTACAGGGTTCCAGAATAAAACCTCAGTCATGTTCCCAGTCCACAGGGTTCCAGAACCAAGGCTCAGTCAGGTTCCCGGGGCACAGTATTCCACAATCTAAACAGATGTCATGTTCCCAGGCCACAGGTTTCCAGAATCATGCCTCAGTCATGTTCCCAGGCCACAGGCATCCAGAATCAAACCTCAGTCATGTTGCCAGGCCATAGGGTACCACAATCAAACCTCAGTCATATTCCCAGACCTCAGGTTTACAGAATCAAACCGATTTCATGTTCCCAGGCAACAGGGTACCAGAATCCAAACCGATGTCATGTTCCCAGGCCACAGGATTCCACATTCTAACATCAGTCATGTTCCCAGGCCAATGGTTTCCAGAATCACACCTCAGTCATATTCCCAGGCCACATGGTTACAGAATCAAACCTCAGTCGTGTTCCCAGGACACAGGTGTCCAGAATCAAACCTCAGTCATGTTCCCAGAGAACAGGCTTCCAGAAACAAACCTCAGTCATGTTCCCAAGCCACAGGGTGGCAGAATCAAACCTCAGTCTTGTTCCCAGGATACAGGTGTCCAGAATCAAACCGCAGTCATGTTCCCAGGGAACAGGCTTCCAGAAACAAACCTCAGTCATGTTCCCAGGCCACAGGGTTCCAGAGTCAAACTTCAGTCTTGTTCCCAGGACACAGGTTTCCAGAATCAACCAGATATCATGTTCCCTGGCCACAGTCTTCCAGAATCAATCCTCAGTCATGTTGCCAGGCCACAGGTTTCCACCATCAAACCTCAGTCATGTTCCCAGTCCACAGGGTTCCAGAATCAAGGCTCAGTCAGGTACCCGGGGCACAGTATTCCACAATCTAAACAGATGTCATGTTCCCAGGCCTCAGGGTTCCAGAATCCACCCATGTCATGTTCCCAGGCCACAGGGTTCCAGAATCAATCCTCAGTTATGTTCCCAGGCTACAGGGTTCCAGAATAAAACCTCAGTCATATTCCCAGTACATAGGGTTCCAG
This sequence comes from Balaenoptera physalus, assembly GCF_965194825.1. NCBI lineage: Eukaryota > Metazoa > Chordata > Mammalia > Artiodactyla > Balaenopteridae > Balaenoptera > Balaenoptera physalus. The sequence goes on along the minus strand of NW_028125938.1, from coordinate 156,120 downwards.
AACCAAAGCTCAGTCAGGTTCCCGGGTCACAGTATTCCACAAGCTAAACAGATGTCTTCTTCCCAGGCCTCAGGGTTCCAGAATCCACCCATGTTATGTTCCCAGGCCACAGGGTTCCAGAATCAATCCTCAGTTATGTTCCCAGGCTACAGGGTTCCAGAATAAAACCTCAGTCATGTTCCTAGTGCACAGTGTTCCAGAACCAAGGCTCAGTCAGGTTCCCGGGCCAAAGTATTCCACAATCTAAACAGATGTCATGTTTCCAGGCCACAGGTCTTCAGAATCACGCCTCAGTCATTTTCCCAGGCCACAGAGATCCAGAATCAAATCTCAATCATGTTGCCAGGCCTCAGATTTCCGGAATCAAAACGATTTCGTGTTCCCAGGCCACAGGGTTCCAGAGTCAAACCGTTCGCAGGTTCCCAGGCCACAGTGTTCCAGAATCCACCGATGTCATGTTCCCAGGCCACAGGCTTCCAGAATCAATCCTCAGTTATGTTCCCAGGCTACAGGGTTCCAGAATAAAACCTCAGTCATGTTCCCAGTCCACAGGGTTCCAGAACCAAGGCTCAGTCAGGTTCCCGGGCCACAGTATTCCACAATCTAAACAGATGTCATGTTCCAAGGCCTCAGGTTTCCAGAATCCACCCATGTCATGTTCCTGGGCCACAGGGTTCCAAAGTATATCCTCAGTTATGTTCCCAGGCTACACGGCTCCAGAATAAAACCTCAGTCATATTCCCAGTCCACAGGTTTCCAGAACCAAGGCTCAGTCAAGTTCCCAGGCCACAGTATTCCACAATCTAAACAGATTTCATGTTCCCAGGCCTCAGGGTTCCAGAATCCACCCATGTCATGTTAACAGGACACAGGGTTCCAGAATAAAACCTCAGTCATGTTCCCAGTCCACAGGGGTCCAGAACCAAGGCTCAGTCAGGTTCCCGGGGCAGAGTATTCCACAATCTAAACAGATGTCATGTTCCCAGGCCACATGGTTCCAGAATCAAACCTCAGTCGTGTTCCCAGGACACAGGGTTCCAGAATAAAACCTCAGTCATTTTCCCTGGACACAGGTTTCAGAAATCAAATCCCAGTCATGTTCCCAGGCCACAGGGTTCCAGAATCAATCCTCAGTTATGTTCCCAGGCTACAGGGTTCCAGAATAAAACGTCAGTCATGTTCCCAGTCCACAGGGTTCCAGAACCAAGGCTCAGTCACGTTCCCAGGGCACAGTATTCCACAATCTAAACAGATGTCATGTTCCCAGGCCTCAGGGTTCCAGAATCCACCCATGTCATGTTCCCAGGCCACAGGGTTCCAGAATCAATCCTCAGTTATGTTCCCAGGCTACAAGGTTCCAGAATAAAACCTCAGTCATGTTCCTAGTCCATAGGGTTCCAGAATCCACCGTTGTCATGTGCCCAGGCCACAGGGTTCCAGAATCAATCCTCAGTTATGGTCCCAGGCTACAGGGTTCCAGAATAAAACCTCAGTCATGTTCCCAGTCCACAGGGTTCCAGAACCAAGGCTCAGTCAGGTTCCCGGGGCACAGTATTCCACAATCTAAACAGATGTCATGTTCCCAGGCCACAGGTTTCCAGAATCATGCCTCAGTCATGTTCCCAGGCCACAGGCATCCAGAATCAAACCTCAGTCATGTTGCCAGGCCATAGGGTACCACAATCAAACCTCAGTCATATTTCCAGACCTCAGGTTTACAGAATCAAACCGATTTCATGTTCCCAGGCAACAGGGTACCAGAATCCAAACCGATGTCATGTTCCCAGGCCACAGGATTCCACATTCTAACATCAGTCATGTTCCCAGGCCAATGGTTTCCAGAATCAAACCTCAGTCATATTCCCAGGCCACATGGTTACAGAATCAAACCTCAGTCGTGTTCCCAGGACACAGGGTTCCAGAATAAAACCTCAGTCATGTTCCCTGGACACAGGTTTCAGAAATCAAATCCCAGTCATGTTCCCAGGCCACAGGGTTCCACAATTAAACCTCAGTCATATTCCCAGGCCAGAGGGTTCCACAATCAAACCTCAGTCCTGTTGCCAGGCCACGGTTCCACCATCAAGCCTCAGTCATGTTCCCAGGTCAGAGTGTTCCACAATCTAACCTAAGTCATCTTGCCAAGCCACAGGGTTCCACCATCAAACCTCAGGCATATTGCCAGGCCACAGTGTTCCACCATCAAGCCTCACTCATGTTCCCAAGCCTGAGGGTTCCACTATCAAACCTCAATCATGTGGCCAGGCCACAGGATTCAACCATGAAACCTCAGTCATGTTCCCAGTAAACAGGGCTCCAGAATCAAACCAATGTCATGTTCCCATGCCACGGGGTTCCAGTATCAGGCCTCAGTCATGGTCCCCGTGCACAGGGTTCCAAATCAAACCTCAGTCATGTTGCCAGTCCACAGGTTTCTGCCATCAAAGCTCAGTCATGTTCCCAGTAAACAGGGCTCCAGAATCAAGCCTCAGTCATTTTGCCAGGCCAGAGTGTTCCACCATCAAACCTCAGTCATGATCCCAGGCCACATGTTTCCACAATGAAACCTCAGTCATTTTCCCAGGCCAAAGGTTTCCAGAATCAAACCTCAGTCATATTCCCAGGACACATGGTTCCAGAATCAACCTGACTCATGTTCGAAGGCCACAGGTTTCAACAATCAAACCTCAGTCATGTTCCCAGGACACAGGTGTCCAGAATCAAACCTCAGTCATGTTCCCAGAGAACAGGCTTCCAGAAACAAACCTCAGTCATGTTCCCAAGCCACAGGGTTGCAGAATCAAACCTCAGTCTTGTTCCCAGGATACAGGTGTCCAGAATCAAACCGCAGTCATGTTCCCAGGGAACAGGCTTCCAGAAACAAACCTCAGTCATGTTCCCAGGCCACAGGGTTCCAGAGTCACCCTTCAGTCTTGTTCCCAGGACACAGGTTTCCAGAATCAACCAGATATCATGTTCCCTGGCCACAGTCTTCCAGAATCAATCCTCAGTCATGTTGCCAGGCCACAGGTTTCCACCATCAAACCTCAGTCATGTTCCCAGTCCACAGGGTTCCAGAATCAAGGCTCAGTCAGGTACCCGGGGCACAGTATTCCACAATCTAAACAGATGTCATGTTCCCAGGCCTCAGGGTTCCAGAATCCACCCATGTCATGTTCCCAGGCCACAGGGTTCCAGAATCAATCCTCAGTTATGTTCCCAGGCTACAGGGATCCCGAATAAAACCTCAGTCATATTCCCAGTACATAGGGTTCCAGAACCAAGGCTCAGTCAGGTTCCCGGGTCACAGTATTCCACAAGCTAAACAGATGTCTTCTTCCCAGGCCTCAGGGTTCCAGAATCCACCCATGTTATGTTCCCAGGCCACAGGGTTCCAGAATCAATCCTCAGTTATGTTCCCAGGCTACAGGGTTCCAGAATAAAACCTCAGTCATGTTCCTAGTGCACAGTGTTCCAGAACCAAGGCTCAGTCAGGTTCCCGGGCCAAAGTATTCCACAATCTAAACAGATGTCATGTTTCCAGGCCACAGGTCTTCAGAATCACGCCTCAGTCATTTTCCCAGGCCACAGAGATCCAGAATCAAATCTCAATCATGTTGCCAGGCCTCAGATTTCCGGAATCAAAACGATTTCGTGTTCCCAGGCCACAGGGTCCCAGAGTCAAACCGTTCGCAGGTTCCCAGGCCACAGTGTTCCAGAATCCACCGATGTCATGTTCCCAGGCCACAGGCTTCCAGAATCAATCCTCAGTTATGTTCCCAGGCTACAGGGTTCCAGAATAAAACCTCACTCATGTTCCCAGTCCACAGGGTTCCAGAACCAAGGCTCAGTCAGGTTCCCGGGCCACAGTATTCCACAATCTAAACAGATGTCATGTTCCAAGGCCTCAGGTTTCCAGAATCCACCCATGTCATGTTCCTGGGCCACAGGGTTCCAAAGTATATCCTCAGTTATGTTCCCAGGCTACACGGCTCCAGAATAAAACCTCAGTCATATTCCCAGTCCACAGGTTTCCAGAACCAAGGCTCAGTCAAGTTCCCAGGCCACAGTATTCCACAATCTAAACAGATTTCATGTTCCCAGGCCTCAGGGTTCCAGAATCCACCCATGTCATGTTAACAGGACACAGGGTTCCAGAATAAAACCTCAGTCATGTTCCCAGTCCACAGGGGTCCAGAACCAAGGCTCAGTCAGGTACCCGGGGCAGAGTATTCCACAATCTAAACAGATGTCATGTTCCCAGGCCACATGGTTCCAGAATCAAACCTCAGTCGTGTTCCCAGGACACAGGGTTCCAGAATAAAACCTCAGTCATTTTCCCTGGACACAGGTTTCAGAAATCAAATCCCAGTCATGTTCCCAGGCCACAGGGTTCCAGAATCAATCCTCAGTTATGTTCCCAGGCTACAGGGTTCCAGAATAAAACGTCAGTCATGTTCCCAGTCCACAGGGTTCCAGAACCAAGGGTCAGTCACGTTCCCAGGGCACAGTATTCCACAATCTAAACAGATGTCATGTTACCAGGCCTCAGGGTTCCAGAATCCACCCATGTCATGTTCCCAGGCCACAGGGTTCCAGAATCAATCCTCAGTTATGTTCCCAGGCTACAAGGTTCCAGAATAAAACCTCAGTCATGTTCCTAGTCCACAGGGTTCCAGAATCCACCGTTGTCATGTGCCCAGGCCACAGGGTTCCAGAATCAATCCTCAGTTATGGTCCCAGGCTACAGGGTTCCAGAATAAAACCTCAGTCATGTTCCCAGTCCACAGGGTTCCAGAACCAAGGCTCAGTCAGGTTCCCGGGGCACAGTATTCCACAATCTAAACAGATGTCATGTTCCCAGGCCACAGGTTTCCAGAATCATGCCTCAGTCATGTTCCCAGGCCACAGGCATCCAGAATCAAACCTCAGTCATGTTGCCAGGCCATAGGGTACCACAATCAAACCTCAGTCATATTCCCAGACCTCAGGTTTACAGAATCAAACCGATTTCATGTTCCCAGGCAACAGGGTACCAGAATCCAAACCGATGTCATGTTCCCAGGCCACAGGATTCCACATTCTAACATCAGTCATGTTCCCAGGCCAATGGTTTCCAGAATCAAACCTCAGTCATATTCCCAGGCCACATGGTTACAGAATCAAACCTCAGTCGTGTTCCCAGGACACAGGGTTCCAGAATAAAACCTCAGTCATGTTCCCTGGACACAGGTTTCAGAAATCAAATCCCAGTCATGTTCCCAGGCCACAGGGTTCCACAATTAAACCTCAGTCATATTCCCAGGCCAGAGGGTTCCACAATCAAACCTCAGTCCTGTTGCCAGGCCACGGTTCCACCATCAAGCCTCAGTCATGTTCCCAGGTCAGAGTGTTCCACAATCTAACCTAAGTCATCTTGCCAAGCCACAGGGTTCCACCATCAAACCTCAGGCATATTGCCAGGCCACAGTGTTCCACCATCAAGCCTCACTCATGTTCCCAAGCCTGAGGGTTCCACTATCAAACCTCAATCATGTTGCCAGGCCACAGGATTCAACCATGAAACCTCAGTCATGTTCCCAGTAAACAGGGCTCCAGAATCAAACCAATGTCATGTTCCCATGCCACGGGGTTCCAGTATCAGGCCTCAGTCATGGTCCCCGTGCACAGGGTTCCAAATCAAACCTCAGTCATGTTGCCAGTCCACAGGTTTCTGCCATCAAACCTCAGTCATGTTCCCAGTAAACAGGGCTCCAGAATCAAGCCTCAGTCATTTTGCCAGGCCAGAGTGTTCCACCATCAAACCTCAGTCATGATCCCAGGCCACATGTTTCCACAATGAAACCTCAGTCATTTTCCCAGGCCAAAGGTTTCCAGAATCAAACCTCAGTCATATTCCCAGGACACATGGTTCCAGAATCAACCTGAGTCATGTTCGAAGGCCACAGGTTTCAACAATCAAACCTCAGTCATGTTCCCAGGACACAGGTGTCCAGAATCAAACCTCAGTCATGTTCCCAGAGAACAGGATTCCAGAAACAAACCTCAGTCATGTTCCCAAGCCACAGGGTTGCAGAATCAAACCTCAGTCTTGTTCCCAGGATACAGGTGTCCAGAATCAAACCGCAGTCATGTTCCCAGGGAACAGGCTTCCAGAAACAAACCTCAGTCATGTTCCCAGGCCACAGGGTTCCAGAGTCAAACTTCAGTCTTGTTCCCAGGACACAGGTTTCCAGAATCAACCAGATATCATGTTCCCTGGCCACAGTCTTCCAGAATCAATCCTCAGTCATGTTGGCAGGCCACAGGTTTCCACCATCAAACCTCAGTCATGTTCCCAGTCCACAGGGTTCCAGAATCAAGGCTCAGTCAGGTACCCGGGGCACAGTATTCCACAATCTAAACAGATGTCATGTTCCCAGGCCTCAGGGTTCCAGAATCCACCCATGTCATGTTCCCAGGCCACAGGGTTCCAGAATCAATCCTCAGTTATGTTCCCAGGCTACAGGGTTCCAGAATAAAAGCTCAGTCATATTCCCAGTACATAGGGTTCCAGAACCAAGGCTCAGTCAGGTTCCCGGGTCACAGTATTCCACAATCTAAACAGATGTCTTGTTCCCAGGCCTCAGGGTTCCAGAATCCACCCATGTTATGTTCCCAGGCCACAGGGTTCCAGAATCAATCCTCAGTTATGTTCCCAGGCTACAGGGTTCCAGAATAAAACCTCAGTCATGTTCCTAGTGCACAGTGTTCCAGAACCAAGGCTCAGTCAGGTTCCCGGGCCAAAGTATTCCACAATCTAAACAGATGTCATGTTTCCAGGCCACAGGTCTTCAGAATCACGCCTCAGTCATTTTCCCAGGCCACAGAGATCCAGAATCAAACCTCAGTCATGTTGCCAGGCCTCAGATTTCCGGAATCAAACCGATTTCGTGTTCCCAGGCCACAGGGTTCCAGAGTCAAACCGTTCGCAGGTTCCCAGGCCACAGTGTTCCAGAATCCACCGATGTCATGTTCCCAGGCCACAGGCTTCCAGAATCAATCCTCAGTTATGTTCCCAGGCTACAGGGTTCCCGAATAAAACCTCAGTCATGTTCCCAGTCCACAGGGTTCCAGAACCAAGGCTCAGTCAGGTTCCCGGGTCACAGTATTCCACAATCTAAACAGATGTCATGTTCCAAGGCCTCAGGGTTCCAGAATACACCCATGTCATGTTCCCAGGCCACAGGGTTCCAGAATCAATCCTCAGTTATGTTCCCAGGCTACAGGGTTCCAGAATAAAACCTCAGTCATATTCCCAGTTCACAGGATTCCAGAACCAAGGCTCAGTCAAGTTCCCAGGCCACAGTATTCCACAATCTAAACAGATTTCATGTTCCCAGGCCTCAGGGTTCCAGAATCCACCCATGTCATGTTAACAGGACACAGGGTTCCAGAATAAAACCTAAGTCATGTTCCCAGTCCACAGGGGTCCAGAACCAAGGCTCAGTCAGGTTCCCGGGGCACAGTATTCCACAATCTAAACAGATGTCATGTTCCCAGGCCACAGGGATCCAGAATGAAACCTCAGTCATGTTGCCAGGCCATAGGGTACCACCATCAAACCTCAGTCATATTCCCAGGCCTAAGGTTTCCAGAATCAAACCGATTTCATGTTTCCAGGCAACAGGGTACCAGAATCCAAACCGATGTCATGTTCCCAGGGCACAGGATTCCACACTCTAACATCAGTCATGTTCCCAGGCCAATGGTTTCCAGAATCAAACCTAAGTCATATTCCCAGGCCACATGGTTCCAGAATCAAACCTCAGTCGTGTTCCCAGGACACAGGGTTCCAGAATAAAACCTCAGTCATTTTCCCTGGACACAGGTTTCAGAAATCAAATCCCAGTCATGTTCCCAGGCCACAGGGTTCCAGAATCAATCCTCAGTTATGTTCCCAGGCTACAGGGTTCCAGAATAAAACCTCAGTCATATTCCCAGTGCACAGGTTTCCAGAACCAAGGCTCAGTCAAGTTCCCAGGCCACAGTATTCCACAATCTAAACAGATGTCATGTTCCCAGGCCTCAGGGTTCCAGAATCCACCCATGTCATGTTCCCAGGCCACAGGGTTCCAGAATCAATCCTCAGTTATGTTCCCAGGCTACAAGGTTCCAGAATAAAACCTCAGTCATGTTCCTAGTCCACAGGGTTCCAGAATCCACCGTTGTCATGTGCCCAGGCCACAGGGTTCCAGAATCAATCCTCAGTTATGGTCCCAGGCTACAGGGTTCCAGAATAAAACCTCAGTCATGTTCCCAGTCCACAGGGTTCCAGAACCAAGGCTCAGTCAGGTTCCCGGGGCACAGTATTCCACAATCTAAACAGATGTCATGTTCCCAGGCCACAGGTTTCCAGAATCATGCCTCAGTCATGTTCCCAGGCCACAGGCATCCAGAATCAAACCTCAGTCATGTTGCCAGGCCATAGGGTACCACAATCAAACCTCAGTCATATTTCCAGACCTCAGGTTTACAGAATCAAACCGATTTCATGTTCCCAGGCAACAGGGTACCAGAATCCAAACCGATGTCATGTTCCCAGGCCACAGGATTCCACATTCTAACATCAGTCATGTTCCCAGGCCAATGGTTTCCAGAATCAAACCTCAGTCATATTCCCAGGCCACATGGTTACAGAATCAAACCTCAGTCGTGTTCCCAGGACACAGGGTTCCAGAATAAAACCTCAGTCATGTTCCCTGGACACAGGTTTCAGAAATCAAATCCCAGTCATGTTCCCAGGCCACAGGGTTCCACAATTAAACCTCAGTCATATTCCCAGGCCAGAGGGTTCCACAATCAAACCTCAGTCCTGTTGCCAGGCCACGGTTCCACCATCAAGCCTCAGTCATGTTCCCAGGTCAGAGTGTTCCACAATCTAACCTAAGTCATCTTGCCAAGCCACAGGGTTCCACCATCAAACCTCAGGCATATTGCCAGGCCACAGTGTTCCACCATCAAGCCTCACTCATGTTCCCAAGCCTGAGGGTTCCACTATCAAACCTCAATCATGTTGCCAGGCCACAGGATTCAACCATGAAACCTCAGTCATGTTCCCAGTAAACAGGGCTCCAGAATCAAACCAATGTCATGTTCCCATGCCACGGGGTTCCAGTATCAGGCCTCAGTCATGGTCCCCGTGCACAGGGTTCCAAATCAAACCTCAGTCATGTTGCCAGTCCACAGGTTTCTGCCATCAAACCTCAGTCATGTTCCCAGTAAACAGGGCTCCAGAATCAAGCCTCAGTCATTTTGCCAGGCCAGAGTGTTCCACCATCAAACCTCAGTCATGATCCCAGGCCACATGTTTCCACGATGAAACCTCAGTCATTTTCCCAGGCCAAAGTTTTCCAGAATCAAACCTCAGTCATATTCCCAGGAAACATGGTTCCAGAATCAACCTGAGTCATGTTCGAAGGCCACAGGTTTCAACAATCAAACCTCAGTCATGTTCCCAGGACACAGGTGTCCAGAATCAAACCTCAGTCATGTTCCCAGAGAACAGGCTTCCAGAAACAAACCTCAGTCATGTTCCCAAGCCACAGGGTTGCAGAATCAAACCTCAGTCTTGTTCCCAGGACACAGGTGTCCAGAATCAAACCGCAGTCATGTTCCCAGGGAACAGGCTTCCAGAAACAAACCTCAGTCATGTTCCCAGGCCACAGGGTTCCAGAATCAAACTTCAGTCTTGTTCCCAGGACACAGGTTTCCAGAATCAACCAGATATCATGTTCCCTGGCCACAGTCTTCCAGAATCAATCCTCAGTCATGTTGCCAGGCCACAGGTTTCCACCATTAAACCTCAGACATGTTCCCAGGCCACAGGGTACCAGAGTCAAACCGTTCGCAGGTTCCCAGGCCACAGAGTTCCAGAATCCACCGATGTCATGCGGCCAGGCCACAGGGTTCCAGAATCAATCCTCAGTTATGTTCGCAGGCTACAGGGTTCCGAAATAAAACCTCAGTCATGTTCCCAGTCCACAGGGTTCCAGAATCAAGGCTCAGTCAGGTACCCGGGGCACAGTATTCCACAATCTAAACAGATGTCATGTTCCAAGGCCTCAGGGTTCCAGAATCCACCCATGTCATGTTCCCAGGCCACAGGGTTCCAGAATCAATCCTCAGTTATGTTCCCAGGCTACAGGGTTCCAGAATAAAACCTCAGTCATATTCCCAGTACATAGGGTTCCAGAACCAAGGCTCAGTCAGGTTCCCGGGTCACAGTATTCCACAATCTAAACAGATGTCTTGTTCCCAGGCCTCAGGGTTCCAGAATCCACCCATGTTATGTTCCCAGGCCACAGGGTTCCAGAATCAATCCTCAGTTATGTTCCCAGGCTACAGGGTTCCAGAATAAAACCTCAGTCATGTTCCTAGTGCACAGTGTTCCAGAACCAAGGCTCAGTCAGGTTCCCGGGCCAAAGTATTCCACAATCTAAACAGATGTCATGTTTCCAGGCCACAGGTCTTCAGAATCACGCCTCAGTCATTTTCCCAGGCCACAGAGATCCAGAATCAAACCTCAGTCATGTTGCCAGGCCTCAGATTTCCGGAATCAAACCGATTTCGTGTTCCCAGGCCACAGGGTTCCAGAGTCAAACCGTTCGCAGGTTCCCAGGCCACAGTGTTCCAGAATCCACCGATGTCATGTTCCCAGGCCACAGGCTTCCAGAATCAATCCTCAGTTATGTTCCCAGGCTACAGGGTTCCAGAATAAAACCTCAGTCATGTTCCCAGTCCACAGGGTTCCAGAACCAAGGTTCAGTCAGGTTCCCGGGCCACAGTATTCCACAATCTAAACAGATGTCATGTTCCAAGGCCTCAGGTTTCCAGAATCCACCCATGTCATGTTCCTGGGCCACAGGGTTCCAAAGGGAATCCTCAGTTATGTTCCCAGGCTACACGGCTCCAGAATAAAACCTCAGTCATATTCCCAGTCCACAGGTTTCCAGAACCAAGGCTCAGTCAAGTTCCCAGGCCACAGTATTCCACAATCTAAACAGATGTCATATTCCCAGGCCTCAGGGTTCCAGAATCCACCCATGTCATGTTAACAGGACACACGGATCCAGAATAAAACCTCAGTCATATTCCCAGTCCACAGGTTTCCAGAACCAAGGCTCAGTCAGGTTCCCGGGGCAGAGTATTCCACAATCTAAACAGATGTCATGTTCCCAGGCCACATGGTTCCAGAATCAAACCTCAGTCGTGTTCCCAGGACACAGGGTTCCAGAATAAAACCTCAGTCATTTTCCCTGGACACAGGTTTCAGAAATCAAATCCCAGTCATGTTCCCAGGCCACAGGGTTCCAGAATCAATCCTCAGTTATGTTCCCAGGCTACAGGGTTCCAGAATAAAACGTCAGTCATGTTCCCAGCCCACAGGGTTCCAGAACCAAGGCTCAGTCACGTTCCCAGGGCACAGTATTCCACAATCTAAACAGATGTCATGTTCCCAGGCCTCAGGGTTCCAGAATCCACCCATGTCATGTTCCCAGGCCACAGGGTTCCAGAATCAATCCTCAGTTATGTTCCCAGGCTACAAGGTTCCAGAATAAAACCTCAGTCATGTTCCTAGTCCACAGGGTTCCAGAATCCACCGTTGTCATGTGCCCAGGCCACAGGGTTCCAGAATCAATCCTCAGTTATGGTCCCAGGCTACAGGATTCCAGAATAAAACCTCAGTCATGTTCCCAGTCCACAGGGTTCCAGAACCAAGGCTCAGTCAGGTTCCCAGGGCACAGTATTCCACAATCTAAACAGATGTCATGTTCCCAGGCCACAGGTTTCCAGAATCATGCCTCAGTCATGTTCCCAGGCCACAGGCATCCAGAATCAAACCTCAGTCATGTTGCCAGGCCATAGGGTACCACAATCAAACCTCAGTCATATTCCCAGACCTCAGGTTTACAGAATCAAACCGATTTCATGTTCCCAGGCAACAGGGTACCAGAATCCAAACCGATGTCATGTTCCCAGGCCACAGGATTCCACATTCTAACATCAGTCATGTTCCCAGGCCAATGGTTTCCAGAATCAAACCTCAGTCATATTCCCAGGCCACATGGTTACAGAATCAAACCTCAGTCGTGTTCCCAGGACACAGGGTTCCAGAATAAAACCTCAGTCATGTTCCCTGGACACAGGTTTCAGAAATCAAATCCCAGTCATGTTCCCAGGCCACAGGGTTCCACAATTAAACCTCAGTCATATTCCCAGGCCAGAGGGTTCCACAATCAAACCTCAGTCCTGTTGCCAGGCCACGGTTCCACCATCAAGCCTCAGTCATGTTCCCAGGTCAGAGTGTTCCACAATCTAACCTAAGTCATCTTGCCAAGCCACAGGGTTCCACCATCAAACTTCAGGCATATTGCCAGGCCACAGTGTTCCACCATCAAGCCTCACTCATGTTCCCAAGCCTGAGGGTTCCACTATCAAACCTCAATCATGTTGCCAGGCCACAGGATTCAACCATGAAACCTCAGTCATGTTCCCAGTAAACAGGGCTCCAGAATCAAACCAATGTCATGTTCCCATGCCACGGGGTTCCAGTATCAGGCCTCAGTCATGGTCCCCGTGCACAGGGTTCCAAATCAAACCTCAGTCATGTTGCCAGTCCACAGGTTTCTGCCATCAAACCTCAGTCATGTTCCCAGTAAACAGGGCTCCAGAATCAAGCCTCAGTCATTTTGCCAGGCCAGAGTGTTCCACCATCAAACCTCAGTCATGATCCCAGGCCACATGTTTCCACAATGAAGCCTCAGTCATTTTCCCAGGACAAAGGTTTCCAGAATCAAACCTCAGTCATATTCCCAGGACACATGGTTCCAGATCAACCTGAGTCATGTTCGAAGGCCACAGGTTTCAACAATCAAACCTCAGTCATGTTCCCAGGACACAGGTGTCCAGAATCAAACCTCAGTCATGTTCCCAGAGAACAGGCTTCCAGAAACAAACCTCAGTCATGTTCCCAAGCCACAGGGTTGCAGAATCAAACCTCAGTCTTGTTCCCAGGACACAGGTGTCCAGAATCAAACCGCAGTCATGTTCCCAGGGAACAGGCTTCCAGAAACAAACCTCAGTCATGTTCCCAGGCCACAGGCTTCCAGAATCAAACTTCAGTCTTGTTCCCAGGACACAGGTTTCCAGAATCAACCAGATATCATGTTCCCTGGCCACAGTCTTCCAGAATCAATCCTCAGTCATGTTGCCAGGCCACAGGTTTCCACCATCAAACCTCAGACATGTTCCCAGGCCACAGGGTACCAGAGTCAAACCGTTCGCAGGTTCCCAGGCCACAGAGTTCCAGAATCCACCGATGTCATGCGGCCAGGCCACAGGGTTCCAGAATCAATCCTCAGTTATGTTCGCAGGCTACAGGGTTCCGGAATAAAACCTCAGTCATGTTCCCAGTCCACAGGGTTCCAGAATCAAGGCTCAGTCAGGTACCCGGGGCACAGTATTCCACAATCTAAACAGATGTCATGTTCCCAGGCCTCAGGGTTCCAGAATCCACCCATGTCATGTTCCCAGGCCACAGTGTTCCAGAATCAATCCTCAGTTATGTTCCCAGGCTACAGGGTTCCAGAATAAAAGCTCAGTCATATTCCCAGTACATAGGGTTCCACAACCAAGGCTCAGTCAGGTTCCCGGGTCACAGTATTCCACAAGCTAAACAGATGTCTTGTTCCCAGGCCTCAGGGTTCCAGAATCCACCCATGTTATGTTCCCAGGCCACAGGGTTCCAGAATCAATCCTCAGTTATGTTCCCAGGCTACAGGGTTCCAGAATAAAACCTCAGTCATGTTCCTAGTGCACAGTGTTCCAGAACCAAGGCTCAGTCAGGTTCCCGGGCCAAAGTATTCCACAATCTAAACAGATGTCATGTTTCCAGGCCACAGGTCTTCAGAATCACGCCTCAGTCATTTTCCCAGGCCACAGAGATCCAGAATCAAACCTCAGTCATGTTGCCAGGCCTCAGATTTCCGGAATCAAACCGATTTCGTGTTCCCAGGCCACAGGGTTCCAGAGTCAAACCGTTCGCAGGTTCCCAGGCCACAGTGTTCCAGAATCCACCGATGTCATGTTCCCAGGCCACAGGCTTCCAGAATCAATCCTCAGTTATGTTCCCAGGCTACAGGGTTCCAGAATAAAACCTCAGTCATGTTCCCAGTCCACAGGTTTCCTGAACCAAGGCTCAGTCAAGTTCCCAGGCCACAGTATTCCACAATCTAAACAGATTTCATGTTCCCAGGCCTCAGGGTTCCAGAATCCACCCATGTCATGTTAACAGGACACAGGGTTCCAGAATAAAACCTCAGTCATGTTCCCAGTCCACAGGGGTCCAGAACCAAGGCTCAGTCAGGTTCCCGGGGCACAGTATTCCACAATCTAAACAGATGTCATGTTCCCAGGCCACAGGGATCCAGAATCAAACCTCAGTCATGTTGCCAGGCCATAGGGTACCACCGTCAAACCTCAGTCATATTCCCAGGCCTAAGGTTTCCAGAATCAAACCGATTTCATGTTTCCAGGCAACAGGGTACCAGAATCCAAACCGATGTCATGTTCCCAGGGCACAGGATTCCACACTCTAACATCAGTCATGTTCCCAGGCCAATGGTTTCCAGAATCAAACCTAAGTCATATTCCCAGGCCACATGGTTCCAGAATCAAACCTCAGTCGTGTTCCCAGGACACAGGGTTCCAGAATAAAACCTCAGTCATTTTCCCTGGACACAGGTTTCAGAAATCAAATCCCAGTCATGTTCCCAGGCCACAGGGTTCCAGAATCAATCCTCAGTTATGTTCCCAGGCTACAGGGTTCCAGAATAAAACGTCAGTCATGTTCCCAGTCCACAGGGTTCCAGAACCAAGGCTCAGTCACGTTCCCAGGGCACAGTATTCCACAATCTAAACAGATGTCATGTTCCCAGGCCTCAGGGTTCCAGAATCCACCCATGTCATGTTCCCAGGCCACAGGGTTCCAGAATCAATCCTCAGTTATGTTCCCAGGCTACAAGGTTCCAGAATAAAACCTCAGTCATGTTCCTAGTCCACAGGGTTCCAGAATCCACCGTTGTCATGTGCCCAGGCCACAGGGTTCCAGAATCAATCCTCAGTTATGGTCCCAGGCTACAGGGTTCCAGAATAAAACCTCAGTCATGTTCCCAGTCCACAGGGTTCCAGAACCAAGGCTCAGTCAGGTTCCCGGGGCACAGTATTCCACAATCTAAACAGATGTCATATTCCCAGGCCACAGGTTTCCAGAATCATGCCTCAGTCATGTTCCCAGGCCACAGGCATCCAGAATCAAACCTCAGTCATGTTGCCAGGCCATAGGGTACCACAATCAAACCTCAGTCATATTCCCAGACCTCAGGTTTACAGAATCAAACCGATTTCATGTTCCCAGGCAACAGGGTACCAGAATCCAAACCGATGTCATGTTCCCAGGCCACAGGATTCCACATTCTAACATCAGTCATGTTCCCAGGCCAATGGTTTCCAGAATCAAACCTCAGTCATATTCCCAGGCCACATGGTTACAGAATCAAACCTCAGTCGTGTTCCCAGGACACAGGGTTCCAGAATAAAACCTCAGTCATGTTCCCTGGACACAGGTTTCAGAAATCAAATCCCAGTCATGTTCCCAGGCCACAGGGTTCCACAATTAAACCTCAGTCATATTCCCAGGCCAGAGGGTTCCACAATCAAACCTCAGTCCTGTTGCCAGGCCACGGTTCCACCATCAAGCCTCAGTCATGTTCCCAGGTCAGAGTGTTCCACAATCTAACCTAAGTCATCTTGCCAAGCCACAGGGTTCCACCATCAAACCTCAGGCATATTGCCAGGCCACAGTGTTCCACCATCAAGCCTCACTCATGTTCCCAAGCCTGAGGGTTCCACTATCAAACCTCAATCATGTTGCCAGGCCACAGGATTCAACCATGAAACCTCAGTCATGTTCCCAGTAAACAGGGCTCCAGAATCAAACCAATGTCATGTTCCCATGCCACGGGGTTCCAGTATCAGGCCTCAGTCATGGTCCCCGTGCACAGGGTTCCAAATCAAACCTCAGTCATGTTGCCAGTCCACAGGTTTCTGCCATCAAACCTCAGTCATGTTCCCAGTAAACAGGGCTCCAGAATCAAGCCTCAGTCATTTTGCCAGGCCAGAGTGTTCCACCATCAAACCTCAGTCATGATCCCAGGCCACATGTTTCCACAATGAAACCTCAGTCATTTTCCCAGGCCAAAGGATTCCAGAATCAAACCTCAGTCATATTCCCAGGACACATGGTTCCAGAATCAACCTGAGTCATGTTCGAAGGCCACAGGTTTCAACAATCAAACCTCAGTCATGTTCCCAGGACACAGGTGTCCAGAATCAAACCTCAGTCATGTTCCCAGAGAACAGGCTTCCAGAAACAAACCTCAGTCATGTTCCCAAGCCACAGGGTTGCAGAATCAAACCTCAGTCTTTTTCCCAGGACACAGGTGTCCAGAATCAAACCGCATTCATGTTCCCAGGGAACAGGCTTACAGAAACAAACCTCAGTCATGTTCCCAAGCCACAGGGTTCCAGAATCAAACCTCAGTCATGTTCCCAGGACACAGGTTTCCAGAATCAACCAGATATCATGTTCCCGGGCCACAGTCTTCCAGAATCAATCCTCAGTCATGTTGCCAGGCCACAGGTTTCCACCATCAAACCTCAGACATGTTCCCAGGCCACAGGGTACCAGAGTCAAACCGTTCGCAGGTTCCCAGGCCACAGAGTTCCAGAATCCACCGATGTCATGCGGCCAGGCCACAGGGTTCCAGAATCAATCCTCAGTTATGTTCGCAGGCTACAGGGTTCCGGAATAAAACCTCAGTCATGTTCCCAGTCCACAGGGTTCCAGAATCAAGGCTCAGTCAGGTACCCGGGGCACAGTATTCCACAATCTAAACAGATGTCATGTTCCAAGGCCTCAGGGTTCCAGAATCCACCCATGTCATGTTCCCAGGACACAGGGTTCCAGAATCAATCCTCAGTTATGTTCCCAGGCTACAGGGTTCCAGAATAAAACCTCAGTCATATTCCCAGTACATAGGGTTCCAGAACCAAGGCTCAGTCAGGTTCCCGGGTCACAGTATTCCACAATCTAAACAGATGTCTTGTTCCCAGGCCTCAGGGTTCCAGAATCCACCCATGTTATGTTCCCAGGCCACAGGGTTCCAGAATCAATCCTCAGTTATGTTCCCAGGCTACAGGGTTCCAGAATAAAACCTCAGTCATGTTCCTAGTGCACAGTGTTCCAGAACCAAGGCTCAGTCAGGTTCCCAGGCCAAAGTATTCCACAATCTAAACAGATGTCATGTTTCCAGGCCACAGGTCTTCAGAATCACGCCTCAGTCATTTTCCCAGGCCACAGAGATCCAGAATCAAACCTCAGTCATGTTGCCAGGCCTCAGATTTCCGGAATCAAACCGATTTCGTGTTCCCAGGCCACAGGGTTCCAGAGTCAAACCATTCGCAGGTTCCCAGGCCACAGTGTTCTAGAATCCACCGATGTCATGTTCCCAGGCCACAGGCTTCCAGAATCAATCCTCAGTTATGTTCCCAGGCTACAGGGTTCCAGAATAAAACCTCAGTCATGTTCCCAGTCCACAGGGTTCCAGAACCAAGGCTCAGTCAGGTTCCCGGGCCACAGTATTCCACAATCTAAACAGATGTCATGTTCCAAGGCCTCAGGTTTCCAGAATCCACCCATGTCATGTTCCTGGGCCACAGGGTTCCAAAGTGAATCCTCAGTTATGTTCCCAGGCTACACGGCTCCAGAATAAAACCTCAGTCATATTCCCAGTCCACAGGTTTCCAGAACCAAGGCTCAGTCAAGTTCCCAGGCCACAGTATTCCACAATCTAAACAGATTTCATGTTCCCAGGCCTCAGGGTTCCAGAATCCACCCGTGTCATGTTAACAGGACACAGGGTTCCAGAATAAAACCTCAGTCATGTTCCCAGTCCACAGGGGTCCAGAACCAAGGCTCAGTCAGGTTCCCGGGGCACAGTATTCCACAATCTAAACAGATGTCATGTTCCCAGGCCACAGGGATCCAGAATGAAACCTCAGTCATGTTGCCAGGCCATAGGGTACCACCATCAAACCTCAGTCATATTCCCAGGCCTAAGGTTTCCAGAATCAAACCGATATCATGTTTCCAGGCAACAGGGTACCAGAATCCAAACCGATGTCATGTTCCCAGGGCACAGGATTCCACACTCTAACATCAGTCATGTTCCCAGGCCAATGGTTTCCAGAATCAAACCTAAGTCATATTCCCAGGCCACATGGTTCCAGAATCAAACCTCAGTCGTGTTCCCAGGACACAGGGTTCCAGAATAAAACCTCAGTCATTTTCCCTGGACACAGGTTTCAGAAATCAAATCCCAGTCATGTTCCCAGGCCACAGGGTTCCAGAATCAATCCTCAGTTATGTTCCCAGGCTACAGGGTTCCAGAATAAAACGTCAGTCATGTTCCCAGTCCACAGGGTTCCAGAACCAAGGCTCAGTCACGTTCCCAGGGCACAGTATTCCACAATCTAAACAGATGTCATGTTCCCAGGCCTCAGGGTTCCAGAATCCACCCATGTCATGTTCCCAGGCCACAGGGTTCCAGAATCAATCCTCAGTTATGTTCCCAGGCTACAAGGTTCCAGAATAAAACCTCAGTCATGTTCCTAGTCCACAGGGTTCCAGAATCCACCGTTGTCATGTGCCCAGGCCACAGGGTTCCAGAATCAATCCTCAGTTATGGTCCCAGGCTACAGGGTTCCAGAATAAAACCTCAGTCATGTTCCCAGTCCACAGGGTTCCAGAACCAAGGCTCAGTCAGGTTCCCGGGGCACAGTATTCCACAATCTAAACAGATGTCATGTTCCCAGGCCACAGGTTTCCAGAATCATGCCTCAGTCATGTTCCCAGGCCACAGGCATCCAGAATCAAACCTCAGTCATGTTGCCAGGCCATAGGGTACCACAATCAAACCTCAGTCATATTCCCAGACCTCAGGTTTACAGAATCAAACCGATTTCATGTTCCCAGGCAACAGGGTACCAGAATCCAAACCGATGTCATGTTCCCAGGCCACAGGATTCCACATTCTAACATCAGTCATGTTCCCAGGCCAATGGTTTCCAGAATCAAACCTCAGTCATATTCCCAGGCCACATGGTTACAGAATCAAACCTCAGTCGTGTTCCCAGGACACAGGTGTCCAGAATCAAACCTCAGTCATGTTCCCAGAGAACAGGCTTCCAGAAACAAACCTCAGTCATGTTCCCAAGCCACAGGGTGGCAGAATCAAACCTCAGTCTTGTTCCCAGGATACAGGTGTCCAGAATCAAACCGCAGTCATGTTCCTAGGGAACAGGCTTCCAGAAACAAACCTCAGTCATGTTCCCAGGCCACAGGGTTCCAGAGTCAAACTTCAGTCTTGTTCCCAGGACACAGGTTTCCAGAATCAACCAGATATCATGTTCCCTGGCCACAGTCTTCCAGAATCAATCCTCAGTCATGTTGCCAGGCCACAGGTTTCCACCATCAAACCTCAGTCATGTTCCCAGTCCACAGGGTTCCAGAATCAAGGCTCAGTCAGGTACCCGGGGCACAGTATTCCACAATCTAAACAGATGTCATGTTCCCAGGCCTCAGGGTTCCAGAATCCACCCATGTCATGTTCCCAGGCCACAGGGTTCCAGAATCAATCCTCAGTTATGTTCCCAGGCTACAGGGTTCCAGAATAAAACCTCAGTCATATTCCCAGTACATAGGGTTCCAGAACCAAAGCTCAGTCAGGTTCCCGGGTCACAGTATTCCACAAGCTAAACAGATGTCTTGTTCCCAGGCCTCAGGGTTCCAGAATCCACCCATGTTATGTTCCCAGGCCACAGGGTTCCAGAATCAATCCTCAGTTATGTTCCCAGGCTACAGGGTTCCAGAATAAAACCTCAGTCATGTTCCTAGTGCACAGTGTTCCAGAACCAAGGCTCAGTCAGGTTCCCGGGCCAAAGTATTCCACAATCTAAACAGATGTCATGTTTCCAGGCCACAGGTCTTCAGAATCACGCCTCAGTCATTTTCCCAGGCCACAGAGATCCAGAATCAAACCTCAGTCATGTTGCCAGGCCTCAGATTTCCGGAATCAAACCGATTTCGTGTTCCCAGGCCACAGGGTTCCAGAGTCAAACCGTTCGCAGGTTCCCAGGCCACAGTGTTCCAGAATCCACCGATGTCATGTTCCCAGGCCACAGGCTTCCAGAATCAATCCTCAGTTATGTTCCCAGGCTACAGGGTTCCAGAATAAAACCTCAGTCATGTTCCCAGTCCACAGGGTTCCAGAACCAAGGCTCAGTCAGGTTCCCGGGCCACAGTATTCCACAATCTAAACAGATGTCATGTTCCAAGGCCTCAGGTTTCCAGAATCCACCCATGTCATGTTCCTGGGCCACAGGGTTCCAAAGTATATCCTCAGTTATGTTCCCAGGCTACACGGCTCCAGAATAAAACCTCAGTCATATTCCCAGTCCACAGGTTTCCAGAACCAAGGCTCAGTCAAGTTCCCAGGCCACAGTATTCCACAATCTAAACAGATTTCATGTTCCCAGGCCTCAGGGTTCCAGAATCCACCCATGTCATGTTAACAGGACACAGGGTTCCAGAATAAAACCTCAGTCATGTTCCCAGTCCACAGGGGTCCAGAACCAAGGCTCAGTCAGGTTCCCGGGGCAGAGTATTCCACAATCTAAACAGATGTCATGTTCCCAGGCCACATGGTTCCAGAATCAAACCTCAGTCGTGTTCCCAGGACACAGGGTTCCAGAATAAAACCTCAGTCATTTTCCCTGGACACAGGTTTCAGAAATCAAATCCCAGTCATGTTCCCAGGCCACAGGGTTCCAGAATCAATCCTCAGTTATGTTCCCAGGCTACAGGGTTCCAGAATAAAACGTCAGTCATGTTCCCAGTCCACAGGGTTCCAGAACCAAGGCTCAGTCACGTTCCCAGGGCACAGTATTCCACAATCTAAACAGATGTCATGTTCCCAGGCCTCAGGGTTCCAGAATCCACCCATGTCATGTTCCCAGGCCACAGGGTTCCAGAATCAATCCTCAGTTATGTTCCCAGGCTACAAGGTTCCAGAATAAAACCTCAGTCATGTTCCTAGTCCACAGGGTTCCAGAATCCACCGTTGTCATGTGCCCAGGCCACAGGGTTCCAGAATCAATCCTCAGTTATGGTCCCAGGCTACAGGGTTCCAGAATAAAACCTCAGTCATGTTCCCAGTCCACAGGGTTCCAGAACCAAGGCTCAGTCAGGTTCCCGGGGCACAGTATTCCACAATCTAAACAGATGTCATGTTCCCAGGCCACAGGTTTCCAGAATCATGCCTCAGTCATGTTCCCAGGCCACAGGCATCCAGAATCAAACCTCAGTCATGTTGCCAGGCCATAGGGTACCACAATCAAACCTCAGTCATATTTCCAGACCTCAGGTTTACAGAATCAAACCGATTTCATGTTCCCAGGCAACAGGGTACCAGAATCCAAACCGATGTCATGTTCCCAGGCCACAGGATTCCACATTCTAACATCAGTCATGTTCCCAGGCCAATGGTTTCCAGAATCAAACCTCAGTCATATTCCCAGGCCACATGGTTACAGAATCAAACCTCAGTCGTGTTCCCAGGACACAGGGTTCCAGAATAAAACCTCAGTCATGTTCCCTGGACACAGGTTTCAGAAATCAAATCCCAGTCATGTTCCCAGGCCACAGGGTTCCACAATTAAACCTCAGTCATATTCCCAGGCCAGAGGGTTCCACAATCAAACCTCAGTCCTGTTGCCAGGCCACGGTTCCACCATCAAGCCTCAGTCATGTTCCCAGGTCAGAGTGTTCCACAATCTAACCTAAGTCATCTTGCCAAGCCACAGGGTTCCACCATCAAACCTCAGGCATATTGCCAGGCCACAGTGTTCCACCATCAAGCCTCACTCATGTTCCCAAGCCTGAGGGTTCCACTATCAAACCTCAATCATGTTGCCAGGCCACAGGATTCAACCATGAAACCTCAGTCATGTTCCCAGTAAACAGGGCTCCAGAATCAAACCAATGTCATGTTCCCATGCCACGGGGTTCCAGTATCAGGCCTCAGTCATGGTCCCCGTGCACAGGGTTCCAAATCAAACCTCAGTCATGTTGCCAGTCCACAGGTTTCTGCCATCAAAGCTCAGTCATGTTCCCAGTAAACAGGGCTCCAGAATCAAGCCTCAGTCATTTTGCCAGGCCAGAGTGTTCCACCATCAAACCTCAGTCATGATCCCAGGCCACATGTTTCCACAATGAAACCTCAGTCATTTTCCCAGGCCAAAGGTTTCCAGAATCAAACCTCAGTCATATTCCCAGGACACATGGTTCCAGAATCAACCTGACTCATGTTCGAAGGCCACAGGTTTCAACAATCAAACCTCAGTCATGTTCCCAGGACACAGGTGTCCAGAATCAAACCTCAGTCATGTTCCCAGAGAACAGGCTTCCAGAAACAAACCTCAGTCATGTTCCCAAGCCACAGGGTTGCAGAATCAAACCTCAGTCTTGTTCCCAGGATACAGGTGTCCAGAATCAAACCGCAGTCATGTTCCCAGGGAACAGGCTTCCAGAAACAAACCTCAGTCATGTTCCCAGGCCACAGGGTTCCAGAGTCAAACTTCAGTCTTGTTCCCAGGACACAGGTTTCCAGAATCAACCAGATATCATGTTCCCTGGCCACAGTCTTCCAGAATCAATCCTCAGTCATGTTGCCAGGCCACAGGTTTCCACCATCAAACCACAGTCATGTTCCCAGTCCACAGGGTTCCAGAATCAAGGCTCAGTCAGGTACCCGGGGCACAGTATTCCACAATCTAAACAGATGTCATGTTCCCAGGCCTCAGGGTTCCAGAATCCACCCATGTCATGTTCCCAGGCCACAGGGTTCCAGAATCAATCCTCAGTTATGTTCCCAGGCTACAGGGATCCCGAATAAAACCTCAGTCATATTCCCAGTACATAGGGTTCCAGAACCAAGGCTCAGTCAGGTTCCCGGGTCACAGTATTCCACAAGCTAAACAGATGTCTTCTTCCCAGGCCTCAGGGTTCCAGAATCCACCCATGTTATGTTCCCAGGCCACAGGGTTCCAGAATCAATCCTCAGTTATGTTCCCAGGCTACAGGGTTCCAGAATAAAACCTCAGTCATGTTCCTAGTGCACAGTGTTCCAGAACCAAGGCTCAGTCAGGTTCCCGGGCCAAAGTATTCCACAATCTAAACAGATGTCATGTTTCCAGGCCACAGGTCTTCAGAATCACGCCTCAGTCATTTTCCCAGGCCACAGAGATCCAGAATCAAATCTCAATCATGTTGCCAGGCCTCAGATTTCCGGAATCAAAACGATTTCGTGTTCCCAGGCCACAGGGTCCCAGAGTCAAACCGTTCGCAGGTTCCCAGGCCACAGTGTTCCAGAATCCACCGATGTCATGTTCCCAGGCCACAGGCTTCCAGAATCAATCCTCAGTTATGTTCCCAGGCTACAGGGTTCCAGAATAAAACCTCACTCATGTTCCCAGTCCACAGGGTTCCAGAACCAAGGCTCAGTCAGGTTCCCGGGCCACAGTATTCCACAATCTAAACAGATGTCATGTTCCAAGGCCTCAGGTTTCCAGAATCCACCCATGTCATGTTCCTGGGCCACAGGGTTCCAAAGTATATCCTCAGTTATGTTCCCAGGCTACACGGCTCCAGAATAAAACCTCAGTCATATTCCCAGTCCACAGGTTTCCAGAACCAAGGCTCAGTCAAGTTCCCAGGCCACAGTATTCCACAATCTAAACAGATTTCATGTTCCCAGGCCTCAGGGTTCCAGAATCCACCCATGTCATGTTAACAGGACACAGGGTTCCAGAATAAAACCTCAGTCATGTTCCCAGTCCACAGGGGTCCAGAACCAAGGCTCAGTCAGGTTCCCGGGGCAGAGTATTCCACAATCTAAACAGATGTCATGTTCCCAGGCCACATGGTTCCAGAATCAAACCTCAGTCGTGTTCCCAGGACACAGGGTTCCAGAATAAAACCTCAGTCATTTTCCCTGGACACAGGTTTCAGAAATCAAATCCCAGTCATGTTCCCAGGCCACAGGGTTCCAGAATCAATCCTCAGTTATGTTCCCAGGCTACAGGGTTCCAGAATAAAACGTCAGTCATGTTCCCAGTCCACAGGGTTCCAGAACCAAGGGTCAGTCACGTTCCCAGGGCACAGTATTCCACAATCTAAACAGATGTCATGTTACCAGGCCTCAGGGTTCCAGAATCCACCCATGTCATGTTCCCAGGCCACAGGGTTCCAGAATCAATCCTCAGTTATGTTCCCAGGCTACAAGGTTCCAGAATAAAACCTCAGTCATGTTCCTAGTCCACAGGGTTCCAGAATCCACCGTTGTCATGTGCCCAGGCCACAGGGTTCCAGAATCAATCCTCAGTTATGGTCCCAGGCTACAGGGTTCCAGAATAAAACCTCAGTCATGTTCCCAGTCCACAGGGTTCCAGAACCAAGGCTCAGTCAGGTTCCCGGGGCACAGTATTCCACAATCTAAACAGATGTCATGTTCCCAGGCCACAGGTTTCCAGAATCATGCCTCAGTCATGTTCCCAGGCCACAGGCATCCAGAATCAAACCTCAGTCATGTTGCCAGGCCATAGGGTACCACAATCAAACCTCAGTCATATTCCCAGACCTCAGGTTTACAGAATCAAACCGATTTCATGTTCCCAGGCAACAGGGTACCAGAATCCAAACCGATGTCATGTTCCCAGGCCACAGGATTCCACATTCTAACATCAGTCATGTTCCCAGGCCAATGGTTTCCAGAATCAAACCTCAGTCATATTCCCAGGCCACATGGTTACAGAATCAAACCTCAGTCGTGTTCCCAGGACACAGGGTTCCAGAATAAAACCTCAGTCATGTTCCCTGGACACAGGTTTCAGAAATCAAATCCCAGTCATGTTCCCAGGCCACAGTGTTCCACAATTAAACCTCAGTCATATTCCCAGGCCAGAGGGTTCCACAATCAAACCTCAGTCCTGTGGCCAGGCCACGGTTCCACCATCAAGCCTCAGTCATGTTCCCAGGTCAGAGTGTTCCACAATCTAACCTAAGTCATCTTGCCAAGCCACAGGGTTCCACCATCAAACCTCAGGCATATTGCCAGGCCACAGTGTTCCACCATCAAGCCTCACTCATGTTCCCAAGCCTGAGGGTTCCACTATCAAACCTCAATCATGTTGCCAGGCCACAGGATTCAACCATGAAACCTCAGTCATGTTCCCAGTAAACAGGGCTCCAGAATCAAACCAATGTCATGTTCCCATGCCACGGGGTTCCAGTATCAGGCCTCAGTCATGGTCCCCGTGCACAGGGTTCCAAATCAAACCTCAGTCATGTTGCCAGTCCACAGGTTTCTGCCATCAAAGCTCAGTCATGTTCCCAGTAAACAGGGCTCCAGAATCAAGCCTCAGTCATTTTGCCAGGCCAGAGTGTTCCACCATCAAACCTCAGTCATGATCCCAGGCCACATGTTTCCACAATGAAACCTCAGCCATTTTCCCAGGCCAAAGGTTTCCAGAATCAAACCTCAGTCATATTCCCAGGACACATGGTTCCAGAATCAACCTGACTCATGTTCGAAGGCCACAGGTTTCAACAATCAAACCTCAGTCATGTTCCCAGGACACAGGTGTCCAGAATCAAACCTCAGTCATGTTCCCAGAGAACAGGCTTCCAGAAACAAACCTCAGTCATGTTCCCAAGCCACAGGGTTGCAGAATCAAACCTCAGTCTTGTTCCCAGGATACAGGTGTCCAGAATCAAACCGCAGTCATGTTCCCAGGGAACAGGCTTCCAGAAACAAACCTCAGTCATGTTCCCAGGCCACAGGGTTCCAGAGTCAAACTTCAGTCTTGTTCCCAGGACACAGGTTTCCAGAATCAACCAGATATCATGTTCCCTGGCCACAGTCTTCCAGAATCAATCCTCAGTCATGTTGCCAGGCCACAGGTTTCCACCATCAAACCTCAGTCATGTTCCCAGTCCACAGGGTTCCAGAATCAAGGCTCAGTCAGGTACCCGGGGCACAGTATTCCACAATCTAAACAGATGTCATGTTCCCAGGCCTCAGGGTTCCAGAATCCACCCATGTCATGTTCCCAGGCCACAGGGTTCCAGAATCAATCCTCAGTTATGTTCCCAGGCTACAGGGATCCCGAATAAAACCTCAGTCATATTCCCAGTACATAGGGTTCCAGAACCAAGGCTCAGTCAGGTTCCCGGGTCACAGTATTCCACAAGCTAAACAGATGTCTTCTTCCCAGGCCTCAGGGTTCCAGAATCCACCCATGTTATGTTCCCAGGCCACAGGGTTCCAGAATCAATCCTCAGTTATGTTCCCAGGCTACAGGGTTCCAGAATAAAACCTCAGTCATGTTCCTAGTGCACAGTGTTCCAGAACCAAGGCTCAGTCAGGTTCCCGGGCCAAAGTATTCCACAATCTAAACAGATGTCATGTTTCCAGGCCACAGGTCTTCAGAATCACGCCTCAGTCATTTTCCCAGGCCACAGAGATCCAGAATCAAATCTCAATCATGTTGCCAGGCCTCAGATTTCCGGAATCAAAACGATTTCGTGTTCCCAGGCCACAGGGTCCCAGAGTCAAACCGTTCGCAGGTTCCCAGGCCACAGTGTTCCAGAATCCACCGATGTCATGTTCCCAGGCCACAGGCTTCCAGAATCAATCCTCAGTTATGTTCCCAGGCTACAGGGTTCCAGAATAAAACCTCACTCATGTTCCCAGTCCACAGGGTTCCAGAACCAAGGCTCAGTCAGGTTCCCGGGCCACAGTATTCCACAATCTAAACAGATGTCATGTTCCAAGGCCTCAGGTTTCCAGAATCCACCCATGTCATGTTCCTGGGCCACAGGGTTCCAAAGTATATCCTCAGTTATGTTCCCAGGCTACACGGCTCCAGAATAAAACCTCAGTCATATTCCCAGTCCACAGGTTTCCAGAACCAAGGCTCAGTCAAGTTCCCAGGCCACAGTATTCCACAATCTAAACAGATTTCATGTTCCCAGGCCTCAGGGTTCCAGAATCCACCCATGTCATGTTAACAGGACACAGGGTTCCAGAATAAAACCTCAGTCATGTTCCCAGTCCACAGGGGTCCAGAACCAAGGCTCAGTCAGGTTCCCGGGGCAGAGTATTCCACAATCTAAACAGATGTCATGTTCCCAGGCCACATGGTTCCAGAATCAAACCTCAGTCGTGTTCCCAGGACACAGGGTTCCAGAATAAAACCTCAGTCATTTTCCCTGGACACAGGTTTCAGAAATCAAATCCCAGTCATGTTCCCAGGCCACAGGGTTCCAGAATCAATCCTCAGTTATGTTCCCAGGCTACAGGGTTCCAGAATAAAACGTCAGTCATGTTCCCAGTCCACAGGGTTCCAGAACCAAGGGTCAGTCACGTTCCCAGGGCACAGTATTCCACAATCTAAACAGATGTCATGTTACCAGGCCTCAGGGTTCCAGAATCCACCCATGTCATGTTCCCAGGCCACAGGGTTCCAGAATCAATCCTCAGTTATGTTCCCAGGCTACAAGGTTCCAGAATAAAACCTCAGTCATGTTCCTAGTCCACAGGGTTCCAGAATCCACCGTTGTCATGTGCCCAGGCCACAGGGTTCCAGAATCAATCCTCAGTTATGGTCCCAGGCTACAGGGTTCCAGAATAAAACCTCAGTCATGTTCCCAGTCCACAGGGTTCCAGAACCAAGGCTCAGTCAGGTTCCCGGGGCACAGTATTCCACAATCTAAACAGATGTCATGTTCCCAGGCCACAGGTTTCCAGAATCATGCCTCAGTCATGTTCCCAGGCCACAGGCATCCAGAATCAAACCTCAGTCATGTTGCCAGGCCATAGGGTACCACAATCAAACCTCAGTCATATTTCCAGACCTCAGGTTTACAGAATCAAACCGATTTCATGTTCCCAGGCAACAGGGTACCAGAATCCAAACCGATGTCATGTTCCCAGGCCACAGGATTCCACATTCTAACATCAGTCATGTTCCCAGGCCAATGGTTTCCAGAATCAAACCTCAGTCATATTCCCAGGCCACATGGTTACAGAATCAAACCTCAGTCGTGTTCCCAGGACACAGGGTTCCAGAATAAAACCTCAGTCATGTTCCCTGGACACAGGTTTCAGAAATCAAATCCCAGTCATGTTCCCAGGCCACAGGGTTCCACAATTAAACCTCAGTCATATTCCCAGGCCAGAGGGTTCCACAATCAAACCTCAGTCCTGTTGCCAGGCCACGGTTCCACCATCAAGCCTCAGTCATGTTCCCAGGTCAGAGTGTTCCACAATCTAACCTAAGTCATCTTGCCAAGCCACAGGGTTCCACCATCAAACCTCAGGCATATTGCCAGGCCACAGTGTTCCACCATCAAGCCTCACTCATGTTCCCAAGCCTGAGGGTTCCACTATCAAACCTCAATCATGTTGCCAGGCCACAGGATTCAACCATGAAACCTCAGTCATGTTCCCAGTAAACAGGGCTCCAGAATCAAGCCTCAGTCATTTTGCCAGGCCAGAGTGTTCCACCATCAAACCTCAGTCATGATCCCAGGCCACATGTTTCCACAATGAAACCTCAGTCATTTTCCCAGGCCAAAGGTTTCCAGAATCAAACCTCAGTCATATTCCCAGGACACATGGTTCCAGAATCAACCTGACTCATGTTCGAAGGCCACAGGTTTCAACAATCAAACCTCAGTCATGTTCCCAGGACACAGGTGTCCAGAATCAAACCTCAGTCATGTTCCCAGAGAACAGGCTTCCAGAAACAAACCTCAGTCATGTTCCCAAGCCACAGGGTTGCAGAATCAAACCTCAGTCTTGTTCCCAGGATACAGGTGTCCAGAATCAAACCGCAGTCATGTTCCCAGGGAACAGGCTTCCAGAAACAAACCTCAGTCATGTTCCCAGGCCACAGGGTTCCAGAGTCAAACTTCAGTCTTGTTCCCAGGACACAGGTTTCCAGAATCAACCAGATATCATGTTCCCTGGCCACAGTCTTCCAGAATCAATCCTCAGTCATGTTGCCAGGCCACAGGTTTCCACCATCAAACCACAGTCATGTTCCCAGTCCACAGGGTTCCAGAATCAAGGCTCAGTCAGGTACCCGGGGCACAGTATTCCACAATCTAAACAGATGTCATGTTCCCAGGCCTCAGGGTTCCAGAATCCACCCATGTCATGTTCCCAGGCCACAGGGTTCCAGAATCAATCCTCAGTTATGTTCCCAGGCTACAGGGATCCCGAATAAAACCTCAGTCATATTCCCAGTACATAGGGTTCCAGAACCAAGGCTCAGTCAGGTTCCCGGGTCACAGTATTCCACAAGCTAAACAGATGTCTTCTTCCCAGGCCTCAGGGTTCCAGAATCCACCCATGTTATGTTCCCAGGCCACAGGGTTCCAGAATCAATCCTCAGTTATGTTCCCAGGCTACAGGGTTCCAGAATAAAACCTCAGTCATGTTCCTAGTGCACAGTGTTCCAGAACCAAGGCTCAGTCAGGTTCCCGGGCCAAAGTATTCCACAATCTAAACAGATGTCATGTTTCCAGGCCACAGGTCTTCAGAATCACGCCTCAGTCATTTTCCCAGGCCACAGAGATCCAGAATCAAATCTCAATCATGTTGCCAGGCCTCAGATTTCCGGAATCAAAACGATTTCGTGTTCCCAGGCCACAGGGTCCCAGAGTCAAACCGTTCGCAGGTTCCCAGGCCACAGTGTTCCAGAATCCACCGATGTCATGTTCCCAGGCCACAGGCTTCCAGAATCAATCCTCAGTTATGTTCCCAGGCTACAGGGTTCCAGAATAAAACCTCACTCATGTTCCCAGTCCACAGGGTTCCAGAACCAAGGCTCAGTCAGGTTCCCGGGCCACAGTATTCCACAATCTAAACAGATGTCATGTTCCAAGGCCTCAGGTTTCCAGAATCCACCCATGTCATGTTCCTGGGCCACAGGGTTCCAAAGTATATCCTCAGTTATGTTCCCAGGCTACACGGCTCCAGAATAAAACCTCAGTCATATTCCCAGTCCACAGGTTTCCAGAACCAAGGCTCAGTCAAGTTCCCAGGCCACAGTATTCCACAATCTAAACAGATTTCATGTTCCCAGGCCTCAGGGTTCCAGAATCCACCCATGTCATGTTAACAGGACACAGGGTTCCAGAATAAAACCTCAGTCATGTTCCCAGTCCACAGGGGTCCAGAACCAAGGCTCAGTCAGGTTCCCGGGGCAGAGTATTCCACAATCTAAACAGATGTCATGTTCCCAGGCCACATGGTTCCAGAATCAAACCTCAGTCGTGTTCCCAGGACACAGGGTTCCAGAATAAAACCTCAGTCATTTTCCCTGGACACAGGTTTCAGAAATCAAATCCCAGTCATGTTCCCAGGCCACAGGGTTCCAGAATCAATCCTCAGTTATGTTCCCAGGCTACAGGGTTCCAGAATAAAACGTCAGTCATGTTCCCAGTCCACAGGGTTCCAGAACCAAGGGTCAGTCACGTTCCCAGGGCACAGTATTCCACAATCTAAACAGATGTCATGTTACCAGGCCTCAGGGTTCCAGAATCCACCCATGTCATGTTCCCAGGCCACAGGGTTCCAGAATCAATCCTCAGTTATGTTCCCAGGCTACAAGGTTCCAGAATAAAACCTCAGTCATGTTCCTAGTCCACAGGGTTCCAGAATCCACCGTTGTCATGTGCCCAGGCCACAGGGTTCCAGAATCAATCCTCAGTTATGGTCCCAGGCTACAGGGTTCCAGAATAAAACCTCAGTCATGTTCCCAGTCCACAGGGTTCCAGAACCAAGGCTCAGTCAGGTTCCCGGGGCACAGTATTCCACAATCTAAACAGATGTCATGTTCCCAGGCCACAGGTTTCCAGAATCATGCCTCAGTCATGTTCCCAGGCCACAGGCATCCAGAATCAAACCTCAGTCATGTTGCCAGGCCATAGGGTACCACAATCAAACCTCAGTCATATTCCCAGACCTCAGGTTTACAGAATCAAACCGATTTCATGTTCCCAGGCAACAGGGTACCAGAATCCAAACCGATGTCATGTTCCCAGGCCACAGGATTCCACATTCTAACATCAGTCATGTTCCCAGGCCAATGGTTTCCAGAATCAAACCTCAGTCATATTCCCAGGCCACATGGTTACAGAATCAAACCTCAGTCGTGTTCCCAGGACACAGGGTTCCAGAATAAAACCTCAGTCATGTTCCCTGGACACAGGTTTCAGAAATCAAATCCCAGTCATGTTCCCAGGCCACAGGGTTCCACAATTAAACCTCAGTCATATTCCCAGGCCAGAGGGTTCCACAATCAAACCTCAGTCCTGTTGCCAGGCCACGGTTCCACCATCAAGCCTCAGTCATGTTCCCAGGTCAGAGTGTTCCACAATCTAACCTAAGTCATCTTGCCAAGCCACAGGGTTCCACCATCAAACCTCAGGCATATTGCCAGGCCACAGTGTTCCACCATCAAGCCTCACTCATGTTCCCAAGCCTGAGGGTTCCACTATCAAACCTCAATCATGTTGCCAGGCCACAGGATTCAACCATGAAACCTCAGTCATGTTCCCAGTAAACAGGGCTCCAGAATCAAGCCTCAGTCATTTTGCCAGGCCAGAGTGTTCCACCATCAAACCTCAGTCATGATCCCAGGCCACATGTTTCCACAATGAAACCTCAGTCATTTTCCCAGGCCAAAGGTTTCCAGAATCAAACCTCAGTCATATTCCCAGGACACATGGTTCCAGAATCAACCTGACTCATGTTCGAAGGCCACAGGTTTCAACAATCAAACCTCAGTCATGTTCCCAGGACACAGGTGTCCAGAATCAAACCTCAGTCATGTTCCCAGAGAACAGGCTTCCAGAAACAAACCTCAGTCATGTTCCCAAGCCACAGGGTTGCAGAATCAAACCTCAGTCTTGTTCCCAGGATACAGGTGTCCAGAATCAAACCGCAGTCATGTTCCCAGGGAACAGGCTTCCAGAAACAAACCTCAGTCATGTTCCCAGGCCACAGGGTTCCAGAGTCAAACTTCAGTCTTGTTCCCAGGACACAGGTTTCCAGAATCAACCAGATATCATGTTCCCTGGCCACAGTCTTCCAGAATCAATCCTCAGTCATGTTGCCAGGCCACAGGTTTCCACCATCAAACCACAGTCATGTTCCCAGTCCACAGGGTTCCAGAATCAAGGCTCAGTCAGGTACCCGGGGCACAGTATTCCACAATCTAAACAGATGTCATGTTCCCAGGCCTCAGGGTTCCAGAATCCACCCATGTCATGTTCCCAGGCCACAGGGTTCCAGAATCAATCCTCAGTTATGTTCCCAGGCTACAGGGATCCCGAATAAAACCTCAGTCATATTCCCAGTACATAGGGTTCCAGAACCAAGGCTCAGTCAGGTTCCCGGGTCACAGTATTCCACAAGCTAAACAGATGTCTTCTTCCCAGGCCTCAGGGTTCCAGAATCCACCCATGTTATGTTCCCAGGCCACAGGGTTCCAGAATCAATCCTCAGTTATGTTCCCAGGCTACAGGGTTCCAGAATAAAACCTCAGTCATGTTCCTAGTGCACAGTGTTCCAGAACCAAGGCTCAGTCAGGTTCCCGGGCCAAAGTATTCCACAATCTAAACAGATGTCATGTTTCCAGGCCACAGGTCTTCAGAATCACGCCTCAGTCATTTTCCCAGGCCACAGAGATCCAGAATCAAATCTCAATCATGTTGCCAGGCCTCAGATTTCCGGAATCAAAACGATTTCGTGTTCCCAGGCCACAGGGTCCCAGAGTCAAACCGTTCGCAGGTTCCCAGGCCACAGTGTTCCAGAATCCACCGATGTCATGTTCCCAGGCCACAGGCTTCCAGAATCAATCCTCAGTTATGTTCCCAGGCTACAGGGTTCCAGAATAAAACCTCACTCATGTTCCCAGTCCACAGGGTTCCAGAACCAAGGCTCAGTCAGGTTCCCGGGCCACAGTATTCCACAATCTAAACAGATGTCATGTTCCAAGGCCTCAGGTTTCCAGAATCCACCCATGTCATGTTCCTGGGCCACAGGGTTCCAAAGTATATCCTCAGTTATGTTCCCAGGCTACACGGCTCCAGAATAAAACCTCAGTCATATTCCCAGTCCACAGGTTTCCAGAACCAAGGCTCAGTCAAGTTCCCAGGCCACAGTATTCCACAATCTAAACAGATTTCATGTTCCCAGGCCTCAGGGTTCCAGAATCCACCCATGTCATGTTAACAGGACACAGGGTTCCAGAATAAAACCTCAGTCATGTTCCCAGTCCACAGGGGTCCAGAACCAAGGCTCAGTCAGGTTCCCGGGGCAGAGTATTCCACAATCTAAACAGATGTCATGTTCCCAGGCCACATGGTTCCAGAATCAAACCTCAGTCGTGTTCCCAGGACACAGGGTTCCAGAATAAAACCTCAGTCATTTTCCCTGGACACAGGTTTCAGAAATCAAATCCCAGTCATGTTCCCAGGCCACAGGGTTCCAGAATCAATCCTCAGTTATGTTCCCAGGCTACAGGGTTCCAGAATAAAACGTCAGTCATGTTCCCAGTCCACAGGGTTCCAGAACCAAGGGTCAGTCACGTTCCCAGGGCACAGTATTCCACAATCTAAACAGATGTCATGTTACCAGGCCTCAGGGTTCCAGAATCCACCCATGTCATGTTCCCAGGCCACAGGGTTCCAGAATCAATCCTCAGTTATGTTCCCAGGCTACAAGGTTCCAGAATAAAACCTCAGTCATGTTCCTAGTCCACAGGGTTCCAGAATCCACCGTTGTCATGTGCCCAGGCCACAGGGTTCCAGAATCAATCCTCAGTTATGGTCCCAGGCTACAGGGTTCCAGAATAAAACCTCAGTCATGTTCCCAGTCCACAGGGTTCCAGAACCAAGGCTCAGTCAGGTTCCCGGGGCACAGTATTCCACAATCTAAACAGATGTCATGTTCCCAGGCCACAGGTTTCCAGAATCATGCCTCAGTCATGTTCCCAGGCCACAGGCATCCAGAATCAAACCTCAGTCATGTTGCCAGGCCATAGGGTACCACAATCAAACCTCAGTCATATTCCCAGACCTCAGGTTTACAGAATCAAACCGATTTCATGTTCCCAGGCAACAGGGTACCAGAATCCAAACCGATGTCATGTTCCCAGGCCACAGGATTCCACATTCTAACATCAGTCATGTTCCCAGGCCAATGGTTTCCAGAATCAAACCTCAGTCATATTCCCAGGCCACATGGTTACAGAATCAAACCTCAGTCGTGTTCCCAGGACACAGGGTTCCAGAATAAAACCTCAGTCATGTTCCCTGGACACAGGTTTCAGAAATCAAATCCCAGTCATGTTCCCAGGCCACAGGGTTCCACAATTAAACCTCAGTCATATTCCCAGGCCAGAGGGTTCCACAATCAAACCTCAGTCCTGTTGCCAGGCCACGGTTCCACCATCAAGCCTCAGTCATGTTCCCAGGTCAGAGTGTTCCACAATCTAACCTAAGTCATCTTGCCAAGCCACAGGGTTCCACCATCAAACCTCAGGCATATTGCCAGGCCACAGTGTTCCACCATCAAGCCTCACTCATGTTCCCAAGCCTGAGGGTTCCACTATCAAACCTCAATCATGTTGCCAGGCCACAGGATTCAACCATGAAACCTCAGTCATGTTCCCAGTAAACAGGGCTCCAGAATCAAACCAATGTCATGTTCCCATGCCACGGGGTTCCAGTATCAGGCCTCAGTCATGGTCCCCGTGCACAGGGTTCCAAATCAAACCTCAGTCATGTTGCCAGTCCACAGGTTTCTGCCATCAAAGCTCAGTCATGTTCCCAGTAAACAGGGCTCCAGAATCAAGCCTCAGTCATTTTGCCAGGCCAGAGTGTTCCACCATCAAACCTCAGTCATGATCCCAGGCCACATGTTTCCACAATGAAACCTCAGTCATTTTCCCAGGCCAAAGGTTTCCAGAATCAAACCTCAGTCATATTCCCAGGACACATGGTTCCAGAATCAACCTGAGTCATGTTCGAAGGCCACAGGTTTCAACAATCAAACCTCAGTCATGTTCCCAGGACACAGGTGTCCAGAATCAAACCTCAGTCATGTTCCCAGAGAACAGGCTTCCAGAAACAAACCTCAGTCATGTTCCCAAGCCACAGGGTTGCAGAATCAAACCTCAGTCTTGTTCCCAGGATACAGGTGTCCAGAATCAAACCGCAGTCATGTTCCCAGGGAACAGGCTTCCAGAAACAAACCTCAGTCATGTTCCCAGGCCACAGGGTTCCAGAGTCAAACTTCAGTCTTGTTCCCAGGACACAGGTTTCCAGAATCAACCAGATATCATGTTCCCTGGCCACAGTCTTCCAGAATCAATCCTCAGTCATGTTGCCAGGCCACAGGTTTCCACCATCAAACCTCAGTCATGTTCCCAGTCCACAGGGTTCCAGAATCAAGGCTCAGTCAGGTACCCGGGGCACAGTATTCCACAATCTAAACAGATGTCATGTTCCCAGGCCTCAGGGTTCCAGAATCCACCCATGTCATGTTCCCAGGCCACAGGGTTCCAGAATCAATCCTCAGTTATGTTCCCAGGCTACAGGGATCCCGAATAAAACCTCAGTCATATTCCCAGTACATAGGGTTCCAGAACCAAGGCTCAGTCAGGTTCCCGGGTCACAGTATTCCACAAGCTAAACAGATGTCTTCTTCCCAGGCCTCAGGGTTCCAGAATCCACCCATGTTATGTTCCCAGGCCACAGGGTTCCAGAATCAATCCTCAGTTATGTTCCCAGGCTACAGGGTTCCAGAATAAAACCTCAGTCATGTTCCTAGTGCACAGTGTTCCAGAACCAAGGCTCAGTCAGGTTCCCGGGCCAAAGTATTCCACAATCTAAACAGATGTCATGTTTCCAGGCCACAGGTCTTCAGAATCACGCCTCAGTCATTTTCCCAGGCCACAGAGATCCAGAATCAAATCTCAATCATGTTGCCAGGCCTCAGATTTCCGGAATCAAAACGATTTCGTGTTCCCAGGCCACAGGGTCCCAGAGTCAAACCGTTCGCAGGTTCCCAGGCCACAGTGTTCCAGAATCCACCGATGTCATGTTCCCAGGCCACAGGCTTCCAGAATCAATCCTCAGTTATGTTCCCAGGCTACAGGGTTCCAGAATAAAACCTCACTCATGTTCCCAGTCCACAGGGTTCCAGAACCAAGGCTCAGTCAGGTTCCCGGGCCACAGTATTCCACAATCTAAACAGATGTCATGTTCCAAGGCCTCAGGTTTCCAGAATCCACCCATGTCATGTTCCTGGGCCACAGGGTTCCAAAGTATATCCTCAGTTATGTTCCCAGGCTACACGGCTCCAGAATAAAACCTCAGTCATATTCCCAGTCCACAGGTTTCCAGAACCAAGGCTCAGTCAAGTTCCCAGGCCACAGTATTCCACAATCTAAACAGATTTCATGTTCCCAGGCCTCAGGGTTCCAGAATCCACCCATGTCATGTTAACAGGACACAGGGTTCCAGAATAAAACCTCAGTCATGTTCCCAGTCCACAGGGGTCCAGAACCAAGGCTCAGTCAGGTTCCCGGGGCAGAGTATTCCACAATCTAAACAGATGTCATGTTCCCAGGCCACATGGTTCCAGAATCAAACCTCAGTCGTGTTCCCAGGACACAGGGTTCCAGAATAAAACCTCAGTCATTTTCCCTGGACACAGGTTTCAGAAATCAAATCCCAGTCATGTTCCCAGGCCACAGGGTTCCAGAATCAATCCTCAGTTATGTTCCCAGGCTACAGGGTTCCAGAATAAAACGTCAGTCATGTTCCCAGTCCACAGGGTTCCAGAACCAAGGGTCAGTCACGTTCCCAGGGCACAGTATTCCACAATCTAAACAGATGTCATGTTACCAGGCCTCAGGGTTCCAGAATCCACCCATGTCATGTTCCCAGGCCACAGGGTTCCAGAATCAATCCTCAGTTATGTTCCCAGGCTACAAGGTTCCAGAATAAAACCTCAGTCATGTTCCTAGTCCACAGGGTTCCAGAATCCACCGTTGTCATGTGCCCAGGCCACAGGGTTCCAGAATCAATCCTCAGTTATGGTCCCAGGCTACAGGGTTCCAGAATAAAACCTCAGTCATGTTCCCAGTCCACAGGGTTCCAGAACCAAGGCTCAGTCAGGTTCCCGGGGCACAGTATTCCACAATCTAAACAGATGTCATGTTCCCAGGCCACAGGTTTCCAGAATCATGCCTCAGTCATGTTCCCAGGCCACAGGCATCCAGAATCAAACCTCAGTCATGTTGCCAGGCCATAGGGTACCACAATCAAACCTCAGTCATATTCCCAGACCTCAGGTTTACAGAATCAAACCGATTTCATGTTCCCAGGCAACAGGGTACCAGAATCCAAACCGATGTCATGTTCCCAGGCCACAGGATTCCACATTCTAACATCAGTCATGTTCCCAGGCCAATGGTTTCCAGAATCAAACCTCAGTCATATTCCCAGGCCACATGGTTACAGAATCAAACCTCAGTCGTGTTCCCAGGACACAGGGTTCCAGAATAAAACCTCAGTCATGTTCCCTGGACACAGGTTTCAGAAATCAAATCCCAGTCATGTTCCCAGGCCACAGGGTTCCACAATTAAACCTCAGTCATATTCCCAGGCCAGAGGGTTCCACAATCAAACCTCAGTCCTGTTGCCAGGCCACGGTTCCACCATCAAGCCTCAGTCATGTTCCCAGGTCAGAGTGTTCCACAATCTAACCTAAGTCATCTTGCCAAGCCACAGGGTTCCACCATCAAACCTCAGGCATATTGCCAGGCCACAGTGTTCCACCATCAAGCCTCACTCATGTTCCCAAGCCTGAGGGTTCCACTATCAAACCTCAATCATGTTGCCAGGCCACAGGATTCAACCATGAAACCTCAGTCATGTTCCCAGTAAACAGGGCTCCAGAATCAAACCAATGTCATGTTCCCATGCCACGGGGTTCCAGTATCAGGCCTCAGTCATGGTCCCCGTGCACAGGGTTCCAAATCAAACCTCAGTCATGTTGCCAGTCCACAGGTTTCTGCCATCAAACCTCAGTCATGTTCCCAGTAAACAGGGCTCCAGAATCAAGCCTCAGTCATTTTGCCAGGCCAGAGTGTTCCACCATCAAACCTCAGTCATGATCCCAGGCCACATGTTTCCACAATGAAACCTCAGTCATTTTCCCAGGCCAAAGGTTTCCAGAATCAAACCTCAGTCATATTCCCAGGACACATGGTTCCAGAATCAACCTGAGTCATGTTCGAAGGCCACAGGTTTCAACAATCAAACCTCAGTCATGTTCCCAGGACACAGGTGTCCAGAATCAAACCTCAGTCATGTTCCCAGAGAACAGGCTTCCAGAAACAAACCTCAGTCATGTTCCCAAGCCACAGGGTTGCAGAATCAAACCTCAGTCTTGTTCCCAGGATACAGGTGTCCAGAATCAAACCGCAGTCATGTTCCCAGGGAACAGGCTTCCAGAAACAAACCTCAGTCATGTTCCCAGGCCACAGGGTTCCAGAGTCAAACTTCAGTCTTGTTCCCAGGACACAGGTTTCCAGAATCAACCAGATATCATGTTCCCTGGCCACAGTCTTCCAGAATCAATCCTCAGTCATGTTGGCAGGCCACAGGTTTCCACCATCAAACCTCAGTCATGTTCCCAGTCCACAGGGTTCCAGAATCAAGGCTCAGTCAGGTACCCGGGGCACAGTATTCCACAATCTAAACAGATGTCATGTTCCCAGGCCTCAGGGTTCCAGAATCCACCCATGTCATGTTCCCAGGACACAGGGTTCCAGAATCAATCCTCAGTTATGTTCCCAGGCTACAGGGTTCCAGAATAAAAGCTCAGTCATATTCCCAGTACATAGGGTTCCAGAACCAAGGCTCAGTCAGGTTCCCGGGTCACAGTATTCCACAATCTAAACAGATGTCTTGTTCCCAGGCCTCAGGGTTCCAGAATCCACCCATGTTATGTTCCCAGGCCACAGGGTTCCAGAATCAATCCTCAGTTATGTTCCCAGGCTACAGGGTTCCAGAATAAAACCTCAGTCATGTTCCTAGTGCACAGTGTTCCAGAACCAAGGCTCAGTCAGGTTCCCGGGCCAAAGTATTCCACAATCTAAACAGATGTCATGTTTCCAGGCCACAGGTCTTCAGAATCACGCCTCAGTCATTTTCCCAGGCCACAGAGATCCAGAATCAAACCTCAGTCATGTTGCCAGGCCTCAGATTTCCGGAATCAAACCGATTTCGAGTTCCCAGGCCACAGGGTTCCAGAGTCAAACCGTTCGCAGGTTCCCAGGCCACAGTGTTCCAGAATCCACCGATGTCATGTTCCCAGGCCACAGGCTTCCAGAATCAATCCTCAGTTATGTTCCCAGGCTACAGGGTTCCCGAATAAAACCTCAGTCATGTTCCCAGTCCACAGGGTTCCAGAACCAAGGCTCAGTCAGGTTCCCGGGTCACAGTATTCCACAATCTAAACAGATGTCATGTTCCAAGGCCTCAGGGTTCCAGAATACACCCATGTCATGTTCCCAGGCCACAGGGTTCCAGAATCAATCCTCAGTTATGTTCCCAGGCTACAGGGTTCCAGAATAAAACCTCAGTCATATTCCCAGTTCACAGGATTCCAGAACCAAGGCTCAGTCAAGTTCCCAGGCCACAGTATTCCACAATCTAAACAGATTTCATGTTCCCAGGCCTCAGGGTTCCAGAATCCACCCATGTCATGTTAACAGGACACAGGGTTCCAGAATAAAACCTAAGTCATGTTCCCAGTCCACAGGGGTCCAGAACCAAGGCTCAGTCAGGTTCCCGGGGCACAGTATTCCACAATCTAAACAGATGTCATGTTCCCAGGCCACAGGGATCCAGAATGAAACCTCAGTCATGTTGCCAGGCCATAGGGTACCACCATCAAACCTCAGTCATATTCCCAGGCCTAAGGTTTCCAGAATCAAACCGATATCATGTTTCCAGGCAACAGGGTACCAGAATCCAAACCGATGTCATGTTCCCAGGGCACAGGATTCCACACTCTAACATCAGTCATGTTCCCAGGCCAATGGTTTCCAGAATCAAACCTAAGTCATATTCCCAGGCCACATGGTTCCAGAATCAAACCTCAGTCGTGTTCCCAGGACACAGGGTTCCAGAATAAAACCTCAGTCATTTTCCCTGGACACAGGTTTCAGAAATCAAATCCCAGTCATGTTCCCAGGCCACAGGGTTCCAGAATCAATCCTCAGTTATGTTCCCAGGCTACAGGGTTCCAGAATAAAACGTCAGTCATGTTCCGAGTCCACAGGGTTCCAGAACCAAGGCTCAGTCACGTTCCCAGGGCACAGTATTCCACAATCTAAACAGATGTCATGTTCCCAGGCCTCAGGGTTCCAGAATCCACCCATGTCATGTTCCCAGGCCACAGGGTTCCAGAATCAATCCTCAGTTATGTTCCCAGGCTACAAGGTTCCAGAATAAAACCTCAGTCATGTTCCTAGTCCACAGGGTTCCAGAATCCACCGTTGTCATGTGCCCAGGCCACAGGGTTCCAGAATCAATCCTCAGTTATGGTCCCAGGCTACAGGGTTCCAGAATAAAACCTCAGTCATGTTCCCAGTCCACAGGGTTCCAGAACCAAGGCTCAGTCAGGTTCCCGGGGCACAGTATTCCACAATCTAAACAGATGTCATGTTCCCAGGCCACAGGTTTCCAGAATCATGCCTCAGTCATGTTCCCAGGCCACAGGCATCCAGAATCAAACCTCAGTCATGTTGCCAGGCCATAGGGTACCACAATCAAACCTCAGTCATATTCCCAGACCTCAGGTTTACAGAATCAAACCGATTTCATGTTCCCAGGCAACAGGGTACCAGAATCCAAACCGATGTCATGTTCCCAGGCCACAGGATTCCACATTCTAACATCAGTCATGTTCCCAGGCCAATGGTTTCCAGAATCAAACCTCAGTCATATTCCCAGGCCACATGGTTACAGAATCAAACCTCAGTCGTGTTCCCAGGACACAGGGTTCCAGAATAAAACCTCAGTCATGTTCCCTGGACACAGGTTTCAGAAATCAAATCCCAGTCATGTTCCCAGGCCACAGGGTTCCACAATTAAACCTCAGTCATATTCCCAGGCCAGAGGGTTCCACAATCAAACCTCAGTCCTGTTGCCAGGCCACGGTTCCACCATCAAGCCTCAGTCATGTTCCCAGGTCAGAGTGTTCCACAATCTAACCTAAGTCATCTTGCCAAGCCACAGGGTTCCACCATCAAACCTCAGGCATATTGCCAGGCCACAGTGTTCCACCATCAAGCCTCACTCATGTTCCCAAGCCTGAGGGTTCCACTATCAAACCTCAATCATGTGGCCAGGCCACAGGATTCAACCATGAAACCTCAGTCATGTTCCCAGT
The DNA here is from genome assembly GCF_965194825.1 of Balaenoptera physalus. Taxonomy (NCBI): domain Eukaryota; kingdom Metazoa; phylum Chordata; class Mammalia; order Artiodactyla; family Balaenopteridae; genus Balaenoptera; species Balaenoptera physalus. Next base: position 114,352 of record NW_028125938.1, on the reverse strand, counting down.
AAACAGGGCTCCAGAATCAAACCAATGTCATGTTCCCATGCCACGGGGTTCCAGTATCAGGCCTCAGTCATGGTCCCCGTGCACAGGGTTCCAAATCAAACCTCAGTCATGTTGCCAGTCCACAGGTTTCTGCCATCAAACCTCAGTCATGTTCCCAGTAAACAGGGCTCCAGAATCAAGCCTCAGTCATTTTGCCAGGCCAGAGTGTTCCACCATCAAACCTCAGTCATGATCCCAGGCCACATGTTTCCACAATGAAACCTCAGTCATTTTCCCAGGCCAAAGGTTTCCAGAATCAAACCTCAGTCATATTCCCAGGACACATGGTTCCAGAATCAACCTGAGTCATGTTCGAAGGCCACAGGTTTCAACAATCAAACCTCAGTCATGTTCCCAGGACACAGGTGTCCAGAATCAAACCTCAGTCATGTTCCCAGAGAACAGGCTTCCAGAAACAAACCTCAGTCATGTTCCCAAGCCACAGGGTTGCAGAATCAAACCTCAGTCTTGTTCCCAGGATACAGGTGTCCAGAATCAAACCGCAGTCATGTTCCCAGGGAACAGGCTTCCAGAAACAAACCTCAGTCATGTTCCCAGGCCACAGGGTTCCAGAGTCAAACTTCAGTCTTGTTCCCAGGACACAGGTTTCCAGAATCAACCAGATATCATGTTCCCTGGCCACAGTCTTCCAGAATCAATCCTCAGTCATGTTGCCAGGCCACAGGTTTCCACCATCAAACCTCAGACATGTTCCCAGGCCACAGGGTACCAGAGTCAAACCGTTCGCAGGTTCCCAGGCCACAGGGTTCCAGAATCAATCCTCAGTTATGTTCGCAGGCTACAGGGTTCCGGAATAAAACCTCAGTCATGTTCCCAGTCCACAGGGTTCCAGAATCAAGGCTCAGTCAGGTACCCGGGGCACAGTATTCCACAATCTAAACAGATGTCATGTTCCCAGGCCTCAGGGTTCCAGAATCCACCCATGTCATGTTCCCAGGCCACAGGGTTCCAGAATCAATCCTCAGTTATGTTCCCAGGCTACAGGGTTCCAGAATAAAACCTCAGTCATATTCCCAGTACATAGGGTTCCAGAACCAAGGCTCAGTCAGGTTCCCGGGTCACAGTATTCCACAAGCTAAACAGATGTCTTGTTCCCAGGCCTCAGGGTTCCAGAATCCACCCATGTTATGTTCCCAGGCCACAGGGTTCCAGAATCAATCCTCAGTTATGTTCCCAGGCTACAGGGTTCCAGAATAAAACCTCAGTCATGTTCCTAGTGCACAGTGTTCCAGAACCAAGGCTCAGTCAGGTTCCCGGGCCAAAGTATTCCACAATCTAAACAGATGTCATGTTTCCAGGCCACAGGTCTTCAGAATCACGCCTCAGTCATTTTCCCAGGCCACAGAGATCCAGAATCAAACCTCAGTCATGTTGCCAGGCCTCAGATTTCCGGAATCAAAACGATTTCGTGTTCCCAGGACACAGGGTTCCAGAGTCAAACCGTTCGCAGGTTCCCAGGCCACAGTGTTCCAGAATCCACCGATGTCATGTTCCCAGGCCACAGGCTTCCAGAATCAATCCTCAGTTATGTTCCCAGGCTACAGGGTTCCAGAATAAAACCTCACTCATGTTCCCAGTCCACAGGGTTCCAGAACCAAGGCTCAGTCAGGTTCCCGGGCCACAGTATTCCACAATCTAAACAGATGTCATGTTCCAAGGCCTCAGGTTTCCAGAATCCACCCATGTCATGTTCCTGGGCCACAGGGTTCCAAAGTGAATCCTCAGTTATGTTCCCAGGCTACACGGCTCCAGAATAAAACCTCAGTCATATTCCCAGTCCACAGGTTTCCAGAACCAAGGCTCAGTCAAGTTCCCAGGCCACAGTATTCCACAATCTAAACAGATTTCATGTTCCCAGGCCTCAGGGTTCCAGAATCCACCCATGTCATGTTAACAGGACACAGGGTTCCAGAATAAAACCTCAGTCATGTTCCCAGTCCACAGGGGTCCAGAACCAAGGCTCAGTCAGGTTCCCGGGGCAGAGTATTCCACAATCTAAACAGATGTCATGTTCCCAGGCCACATGGTTCCAGAATCAAACCTCAGTCGTGTTCCCAGGACACAGGGTTCCAGAATAAAACCTCAGTCATTTTCCCTGGACACAGGTTTCAGAAATCAAATCCCAGTCATGTTCCCAGGCCACAGGGTTCCAGAATCAATCCTCAGTTATGTTCCCAGGCTACAGGGTTCCAGAATAAAACGTCAGTCATGTTCCCCGTCCACAGGGTTCCAGAACCAAGGCTCAGTCACGTTCCCAGGGCACAGTATTCCACAATCTAAACAGATGTCATGTTCCCAGGCCTCAGGGTTCCAGAATCCACCCATGGCATGTTCCCAGGCTACAGGGTTCCAGAATTAATCCTCAGTTATGTTCCCAGGCTACAAGGTTCCAGAATAAAACCTCAGTCATGTTCCTAGTCCACAGGGTTCCAGAATCCACCGTTGTCATGTGCCCAGGCCACAGGGTTCCAGAATCAATCCTCAGTTATGGTCCCAGGCTACAGGGTTCCAGAAGAAAACCTCAGTCATATTCCCAGTACATAGGGTTCCAGAACCAAGGCTCAGTCAGGTTCCCGGGTCACAGTATTCCACAAGCTAAACAGATGTCTTGTTCCCAGGCCTCAGGGTTCCAGAATCCACCCATGTCATGTTCCCAGGCCACAGGGTTCCAGAATCAATCCTCAGTTATGTTCCCAGGCTACAGGGTTCCAGAATAAAACCTCAGTCATGTTCCTAGTGCACAGTGTTCCAGAACCAAGGCTCAGTCAGGTTCCCGGGCCAAAGTATTCCACAATCTAAACAGATGTCATGTTTCCAGGCCACAGGTCTTCAGAATCACGCCTCAGTCATTTTCCCAGGCCACAGAGATCCAGAATCAAACCTCAGTCATGTTGCCAGGCCTCAGATTTCCGGAATCAAATCGATTTCGTGTTCCCAGGCCACAGGGTTCCAGAGTCAAACCGTTCGCAGGTTCCCAGGCCACAGTGTTCCAGAATCCACCGATGTCATGTTCCCAGGCCACAGGCTTCCAGAATCAATCCTCAGTTTTGTTCCCAGGCTACAGGGTTCCCGAATAAAACCTCAGTCATGTTCCCAGTCCACAGGGTTCCAGAACCAAGGCTCAGTCAGGTTCCCGGGCCACAGTATTCCACAATCTAAACAGATGTCATGTTCCAAGGCCTCAGGGTTCCAGAATCCACCCATGTCATGTTCCTGGGCCACAGGGTTCCAAAGTGAATCCTCAGTTATGTTCCCAGGCTACACGGCTCCAGAATAAAACCTCAGTCATATTCCCAGTCCACAGGTTTCCAGAACCAAGGCTCAGTCAAGTTCCCAGGCCACAATATTCCACAATCTAAACAGATTTCATGTTCCAAGGCCTCAGGGTTCCAGAATCCACCCATGTCATGTTAACAGGACACAGGGTTCCAGAATAAAACCTCAGTCATGTTCCCAGTCCACAGGGGTCCAGAACCAAGGCTCAGTCAGGTTCCCGGGGCACAGTATTCCACAAGCTAAACAGATGTCATGTTCCCAGGCCACAGGGATCCAGAATCAAACCTCAGTCATGTTGCCAGGCCATAGGGTACCACCATCAAACCTCAGTCATATTCCCAGGCCTAAGGTTTCCAGAATCAAACCGATTTCATGTTTCCAGGCAACAGGGTACCAGAATCCAAACCGATGTCATGTTCCCAGGGCACAGGATTCCACACTCTAACATCAGTCATGTTCCCAGGCCAATGGTTTCCAGAATCAAACCTAAGTCATATTCCCAGGCCACATGGTTCCAGAATCAAACCTCAGTCGTGTTCCCAGGACACAGGGTTCCAGAATAAAACCTCAGTCATTTTCCCTGGACACAGGTTTCAGAAATCAAATCCCAGTCATGTTCCCAGGCCACAGGGTTCCAGAATCAATCCTCAGTTATGTTCCCAGGCTACAGGGTTCCAGAATAAAACGTCAGTCATGTTCCCAGGCCACAGGGTTCCAGAGTCAAACTTCAGTCTTGTTCCCAGGACACAGGTTTCCAGAATCAACCAGATATCATGTTCCCTGGCCACAGTCTTCCAGAATCAATCCTCAGTCATGTTGCCAGGCCACAGGTTTCCACCATCAAACCACAGTCATGTTCCCAGTCCACAGGGTTCCAGAATCAAGGCTCAGTCAGGTACCCGGGGCACAGTATTCCACAATCTAAACAGATGTCATGTTCCCAGGCCTCAGGGTTCCAGAATCCACCCATGTCATGTTCCCAGGCCACAGGGTTCCAGAATCAATCCTCAGTTATGTTCCCAGGCTACAGGGATCCCGAATAAAACCTCAGTCATATTCCCAGTACATAGGGTTCCAGAACCAAGGCTCAGTCAGGTTCCCGGGTCACAGTATTCCACAAGCTAAACAGATGTCTTCTTCCCAGGCCTCAGGGTTCCAGAATCCACCCATGTTATGTTCCCAGGCCACAGGGTTCCAGAATCAATCCTCAGTTATGTTCCCAGGCTACAGGGTTCCAGAATAAAACCTCAGTCATGTTCCTAGTGCACAGTGTTCCAGAACCAAGGCTCAGTCAGGTTCCCGGGCCAAAGTATTCCACAATCTAAACAGATGTCATGTTTCCAGGCCACAGGTCTTCAGAATCACGCCTCAGTCATTTTCCCAGGCCACAGAGATCCAGAATCAAATCTCAATCATGTTGCCAGGCCTCAGATTTCCGGAATCAAAACGATTTCGTGTTCCCAGGCCACAGGGTCCCAGAGTCAAACCGTTCGCAGGTTCCCAGGCCACAGTGTTCCAGAATCCACCGATGTCATGTTCCCAGGCCACAGGCTTCCAGAATCAATCCTCAGTTATGTTCCCAGGCTACAGGGTTCCAGAATAAAACCTCACTCATGTTCCCAGTCCACAGGGTTCCAGAACCAAGGCTCAGTCAGGTTCCCGGGCCACAGTATTCCACAATCTAAACAGATGTCATGTTCCAAGGCCTCAGGTTTCCAGAATCCACCCATGTCATGTTCCTGGGCCACAGGGTTCCAAAGTATATCCTCAGTTATGTTCCCAGGCTACACGGCTCCAGAATAAAACCTCAGTCATATTCCCAGTCCACAGGTTTCCAGAACCAAGGCTCAGTCAAGTTCCCAGGCCACAGTATTCCACAATCTAAACAGATTTCATGTTCCCAGGCCTCAGGGTTCCAGAATCCACCCATGTCATGTTAACAGGACACAGGGTTCCAGAATAAAACCTCAGTCATGTTCCCAGTCCACAGGGGTCCAGAACCAAGGCTCAGTCAGGTTCCCGGGGCAGAGTATTCCACAATCTAAACAGATGTCATGTTCCCAGGCCACATGGTTCCAGAATCAAACCTCAGTCGTGTTCCCAGGACACAGGGTTCCAGAATAAAACCTCAGTCATTTTCCCTGGACACAGGTTTCAGAAATCAAATCCCAGTCATGTTCCCAGGCCACAGGGTTCCAGAATCAATCCTCAGTTATGTTCCCAGGCTACAGGGTTCCAGAATAAAACGTCAGTCATGTTCCCAGTCCACAGGGTTCCAGAACCAAGGGTCAGTCACGTTCCCAGGGCACAGTATTCCACAATCTAAACAGATGTCATGTTACCAGGCCTCAGGGTTCCAGAATCCACCCATGTCATGTTCCCAGGCCACAGGGTTCCAGAATCAATCCTCAGTTATGTTCCCAGGCTACAAGGTTCCAGAATAAAACCTCAGTCATGTTCCTAGTCCACAGGGTTCCAGAATCCACCGTTGTCATGTGCCCAGGCCACAGGGTTCCAGAATCAATCCTCAGTTATGGTCCCAGGCTACAGGGTTCCAGAATAAAACCTCAGTCATGTTCCCAGTCCACAGGGTTCCAGAACCAAGGCTCAGTCAGGTTCCCGGGGCACAGTATTCCACAATCTAAACAGATGTCATGTTCCCAGGCCACAGGTTTCCAGAATCATGCCTCAGTCATGTTCCCAGGCCACAGGCATCCAGAATCAAACCTCAGTCATGTTGCCAGGCCATAGGGTACCACAATCAAACCTCAGTCATATTCCCAGACCTCAGGTTTACAGAATCAAACCGATTTCATGTTCCCAGGCAACAGGGTACCAGAATCCAAACCGATGTCATGTTCCCAGGCCACAGGATTCCACATTCTAACATCAGTCATGTTCCCAGGCCAATGGTTTCCAGAATCAAACCTCAGTCATATTCCCAGGCCACATGGTTACAGAATCAAACCTCAGTCGTGTTCCCAGGACACAGGGTTCCAGAATAAAACCTCAGTCATGTTCCCTGGACACAGGTTTCAGAAATCAAATCCCAGTCATGTTCCCAGGCCACAGGGTTCCACAATTAAACCTCAGTCATATTCCCAGGCCAGAGGGTTCCACAATCAAACCTCAGTCCTGTTGCCAGGCCACGGTTCCACCATCAAGCCTCAGTCATGTTCCCAGGTCAGAGTGTTCCACAATCTAACCTAAGTCATCTTGCCAAGCCACAGGGTTCCACCATCAAACCTCAGGCATATTGCCAGGCCACAGTGTTCCACCATCAAGCCTCACTCATGTTCCCAAGCCTGAGGGTTCCACTATCAAACCTCAATCATGTTGCCAGGCCACAGGATTCAACCATGAAACCTCAGTCATGTTCCCAGTAAACAGGGCTCCAGAATCAAACCAATGTCATGTTCCCATGCCACGGGGTTCCAGTATCAGGCCTCAGTCATGGTCCCCGTGCACAGGGTTCCAAATCAAACCTCAGTCATGTTGCCAGTCCACAGGTTTCTGCCATCAAAGCTCAGTCATGTTCCCAGTAAACAGGGCTCCAGAATCAAGCCTCAGTCATTTTGCCAGGCCAGAGTGTTCCACCATCAAACCTCAGTCATGATCCCAGGCCACATGTTTCCACAATGAAACCTCAGTCATTTTCCCAGGCCAAAGGTTTCCAGAATCAAACCTCAGTCATATTCCCAGGACACATGGTTCCAGAATCAACCTGACTCATGTTCGAAGGCCACAGGTTTCAACAATCAAACCTCAGTCATGTTCCCAGGACACAGGTGTCCAGAATCAAACCTCAGTCATGTTCCCAGAGAACAGGCTTCCAGAAACAAACCTCAGTCATGTTCCCAAGCCACAGGGTTGCAGAATCAAACCTCAGTCTTGTTCCCAGGATACAGGTGTCCAGAATCAAACCGCAGTCATGTTCCCAGGGAACAGGCTTCCAGAAACAAACCTCAGTCATGTTCCCAGGCCACAGGTTTCCAGAGTCAAACTTCAGTCTTGTTCCCAGGACACAGGTTTCCAGAATCAACCAGATATCATGTTCCCTGGCCACAGTCTTCCAGAATCAATCCTCAGTCATGTTGCCAGGCCACAGGTTTCCACCATCAAACCTCAGTCATGTTCCCAGTCCACAGGGTTCCAGAATCAAGGCTCAGTCAGGTACCCGGGGCACAGTATTCCACAATCTAAACAGATGTCATGTTCCCAGGCCTCAGGGTTCCAGAATCCACCCATGTCATGTTCCCAGGCCACAGGGTTCCAGAATCAATCCTCAGTTATGTTCCCAGGCTACAGGGATCCCGAATAAAACCTCAGTCATATTCCCAGTACATAGGGTTCCAGAACCAAGGCTCAGTCAGGTTCCCGGGTCACAGTATTCCACAAGCTAAACAGATGTCTTCTTCCCAGGCCTCAGGGTTCCAGAATCCACCCATGTTATGTTCCCAGGCCACAGGGTTCCAGAATCAATCCTCAGTTATGTTCCCAGGCTACAGGGTTCCAGAATAAAACCTCAGTCATGTTCCTAGTGCACAGTGTTCCAGAACCAAGGCTCAGTCAGGTTCCCGGGCCAAAGTATTCCACAATCTAAACAGATGTCATGTTTCCAGGCCACAGGTCTTCAGAATCACGCCTCAGTCATTTTCCCAGGCCACAGAGATCCAGAATCAAATCTCAATCATGTTGCCAGGCCTCAGATTTCCGGAATCAAAACGATTTCGTGTTCCCAGGCCACAGGGTCCCAGAGTCAAACCGTTCGCAGGTTCCCAGGCCACAGTGTTCCAGAATCCACCGATGTCATGTTCCCAGGCCACAGGCTTCCAGAATCAATCCTCAGTTATGTTCCCAGGCTACAGGGTTCCAGAATAAAACCTCACTCATGTTCCCAGTCCACAGGGTTCCAGAACCAAGGCTCAGTCAGGTTCCCGGGCCACAGTATTCCACAATCTAAACAGATGTCATGTTCCAAGGCCTCAGGTTTCCAGAATCCACCCATGTCATGTTCCTGGGCCACAGGGTTCCAAAGTATATCCTCAGTTATGTTCCCAGGCTACACGGCTCCAGAATAAAACCTCAGTCATATTCCCAGTCCACAGGTTTCCAGAACCAAGGCTCAGTCAAGTTCCCAGGCCACAGTATTCCACAATCTAAACAGATTTCATGTTCCCAGGCCTCAGGGTTCCAGAATCCACCCATGTCATGTTAACAGGACACAGGGTTCCAGAATAAAACCTCAGTCATGTTCCCAGTCCACAGGGGTCCAGAACCAAGGCTCAGTCAGGTTCCCGGGGCAGAGTATTCCACAATCTAAACAGATGTCATGTTCCCAGGCCACATGGTTCCAGAATCAAACCTCAGTCGTGTTCCCAGGACACAGGGTTCCAGAATAAAACCTCAGTCATTTTCCCTGGACACAGGTTTCAGAAATCAAATCCCAGTCATGTTCCCAGGCCACAGGGTTCCAGAATCAATCCTCAGTTATGTTCCCAGGCTACAGGGTTCCAGAATAAAACGTCAGTCATGTTCCCAGTCCACAGGGTTCCAGAACCAAGGGTCAGTCACGTTCCCAGGGCACAGTATTCCACAATCTAAACAGATGTCATGTTACCAGGCCTCAGGGTTCCAGAATCCACCCATGTCATGTTCCCAGGCCACAGGGTTCCAGAATCAATCCTCAGTTATGTTCCCAGGCTACAAGGTTCCAGAATAAAACCTCAGTCATGTTCCTAGTCCACAGGGTTCCAGAATCCACCGTTGTCATGTGCCCAGGCCACAGGGTTCCAGAATCAATCCTCAGTTATGGTCCCAGGCTACAGGGTTCCAGAATAAAACCTCAGTCATGTTCCCAGTCCACAGGGTTCCAGAACCAAGGCTCAGTCAGGTTCCCGGGGCACAGTATTCCACAATCTAAACAGATGTCATGTTCCCAGGCCACAGGTTTCCAGAATCATGCCTCAGTCATGTTCCCAGGCCACAGGCATCCAGAATCAAACCTCAGTCATGTTGCCAGGCCATAGGGTACCACAATCAAACCTCAGTCATATTCCCAGACCTCAGGTTTACAGAATCAAACCGATTTCATGTTCCCAGGCAACAGGGTACCAGAATCCAAACCGATGTCATGTTCCCAGGCCACAGGATTCCACATTCTAACATCAGTCATGTTCCCAGGCCAATGGTTTCCAGAATCAAACCTCAGTCATATTCCCAGGCCACATGGTTACAGAATCAAACCTCAGTCGTGTTCCCAGGACACAGGGTTCCAGAATAAAACCTCAGTCATGTTCCCTGGACACAGGTTTCAGAAATCAAATCCCAGTCATGTTCCCAGGCCACAGGGTTCCACAATTAAACCTCAGTCATATTCCCAGGCCAGAGGGTTCCACAATCAAACCTCAGTCCTGTTGCCAGGCCACGGTTCCACCATCAAGCCTCAGTCATGTTCCCAGGTCAGAGTGTTCCACAATCTAACCTAAGTCATCTTGCCAAGCCACAGGGTTCCACCATCAAACCTCAGGCATATTGCCAGGCCACAGTGTTCCACCATCAAGCCTCACTCATGTTCCCAAGCCTGAGGGTTCCACTATCAAACCTCAATCATGTTGCCAGGCCACAGGATTCAACCATGAAACCTCAGTCATGTTCCCAGTAAACAGGGCTCCAGAATCAAACCAATGTCATGTTCCCATGCCACGGGGTTCCAGTATCAGGCCTCAGTCATGGTCCCCGTGCACAGGGTTCCAAATCAAACCTCAGTCATGTTGCCAGTCCACAGGTTTCTGCCATCAAACCTCAGTCATGTTCCCAGTAAACAGGGCTCCAGAATCAAGCCTCAGTCATTTTGCCAGGCCAGAGTGTTCCACCATCAAACCTCAGTCATGATCCCAGGCCACATGTTTCCACAATGAAACCTCAGTCATTTTCCCAGGCCAAAGGTTTCCAGAATCAAACCTCAGTCATATTCCCAGGACACATGGTTCCAGAATCAACCTGAGTCATGTTCGAAGGCCACAGGTTTCAACAATCAAACCTCAGTCATGTTCCCAGGACACAGGTGTCCAGAATCAAACCTCAGTCATGTTCCCAGAGAACAGGCTTCCAGAAACAAACCTCAGTCATGTTCCCAAGCCACAGGGTTGCAGAATCAAACCTCAGTCTTGTTCCCAGGATACAGGTGTCCAGAATCAAACCGCAGTCATGTTCCCAGGGAACAGGCTTCCAGAAACAAACCTCAGTCATGTTCCCAGGCCACAGGGTTCCAGAGTCAAACTTCAGTCTTGTTCCCAGGACACAGGTTTCCAGAATCAACCAGATATCATGTTCCCTGGCCACAGTCTTCCAGAATCAATCCTCAGTCATGTTGGCAGGCCACAGGTTTCCACCATCAAACCTCAGTCATGTTCCCAGTCCACAGGGTTCCAGAATCAAGGCTCAGTCAGGTACCCGGGGCACAGTATTCCACAATCTAAACAGATGTCATGTTCCCAGGCCTCAGGGTTCCAGAATCCACCCATGTCATGTTCCCAGGACACAGGGTTCCAGAATCAATCCTCAGTTATGTTCCCAGGCTACAGGGTTCCAGAATAAAAGCTCAGTCATATTCCCAGTACATAGGGTTCCAGAACCAAGGCTCAGTCAGGTTCCCGGGTCACAGTATTCCACAATCTAAACAGATGTCTTGTTCCCAGGCCTCAGGGTTCCAGAATCCACCCATGTTATGTTCCCAGGCCACAGGGTTCCAGAATCAATCCTCAGTTATGTTCCCAGGCTACAGGGTTCCAGAATAAAACCTCAGTCATGTTCCTAGTGCACAGTGTTCCAGAACCAAGGCTCAGTCAGGTTCCCGGGCCAAAGTATTCCACAATCTAAACAGATGTCATGTTTCCAGGCCACAGGTCTTCAGAATCACGCCTCAGTCATTTTCCCAGGCCACAGAGATCCAGAATCAAACCTCAGTCATGTTGCCAGGCCTCAGATTTCCGGAATCAAACCGATTTCGTGTTCCCAGGCCACAGGGTTCCAGAGTCAAACCGTTCGCAGGTTCCCAGGCCACAGTGTTCCAGAATCCACCGATGTCATGTTCCCAGGCCACAGGCTTCCAGAATCAATCCTCAGTTATGTTCCCAGGCTACAGGGTTCCCGAATAAAACCTCAGTCATGTTCCCAGTCCACAGGGTTCCAGAACCAAGGCTCAGTCAGGTTCCCGGGTCACAGTATTCCACAATCTAAACAGATGTCATGTTCCAAGGCCTCAGGGTTCCAGAATACACCCATGTCATGTTCCCAGGCCACAGGGTTCCAGAATCAATCCTCAGTTATGTTCCCAGGCTACAGGGTTCCAGAATAAAACCTCAGTCATATTCCCAGTTCACAGGATTCCAGAACCAAGGCTCAGTCAAGTTCCCAGGCCACAGTATTCCACAATCTAAACAGATTTCATGTTCCCAGGCCTCAGGGTTCCAGAATCCACCCATGTCATGTTAACAGGACACAGGGTTCCAGAATAAAACCTAAGTCATGTTCCCAGTCCACAGGGGTCCAGAACCAAGGCTCAGTCAGGTTCCCGGGGCACAGTATTCCACAATCTAAACAGATGTCATGTTCCCAGGCCACAGGGATCCAGAATGAAACCTCAGTCATGTTGCCAGGCCATAGGGTACCACCATCAAACCTCAGTCATATTCCCAGGCCTAAGGTTTCCAGAATCAAACCGATATCATGTTTCCAGGCAACAGGGTACCAGAATCCAAACCGATGTCATGTTCCCAGGGCACAGGATTCCACACTCTAACATCAGTCATGTTCCCAGGCCAATGGTTTCCAGAATCAAACCTAAGTCATATTCCCAGGCCACATGGTTCCAGAATCAAACCTCAGTCGTGTTCCCAGGACACAGGGTTCCAGAATAAAACCTCAGTCATTTTCCCTGGACACAGGTTTCAGAAATCAAATCCCAGTCATGTTCCCAGGCCACAGGGTTCCAGAATCAATCCTCAGTTATGTTCCCAGGCTACAGGGTTCCAGAATAAAACGTCAGTCATGTTCCGAGTCCACAGGGTTCCAGAACCAAGGCTCAGTCACGTTCCCAGGGCACAGTATTCCACAATCTAAACAGATGTCATGTTCCCAGGCCTCAGGGTTCCAGAATCCACCCATGTCATGTTCCCAGGCCACAGGGTTCCAGAATCAATCCTCAGTTATGTTCCCAGGCTACAAGGTTCCAGAATAAAACCTCAGTCATGTTCCTAGTCCACAGGGTTCCAGAATCCACCGTTGTCATGTGCCCAGGCCACAGGGTTCCAGAATCAATCCTCAGTTATGGTCCCAGGCTACAGGGTTCCAGAATAAAACCTCAGTCATGTTCCCAGTCCACAGGGTTCCAGAACCAAGGCTCAGTCAGGTTCCCGGGGCACAGTATTCCACAATCTAAACAGATGTCATGTTCCCAGGCCACAGGTTTCCAGAATCATGCCTCAGTCATGTTCCCAGGCCACAGGCATCCAGAATCAAACCTCAGTCATGTTGCCAGGCCATAGGGTACCACAATCAAACCTCAGTCATATTCCCAGACCTCAGGTTTACAGAATCAAACCGATTTCATGTTCCCAGGCAACAGGGTACCAGAATCCAAACCGATGTCATGTTCCCAGGCCACAGGATTCCACATTCTAACATCAGTCATGTTCCCAGGCCAATGGTTTCCAGAATCAAACCTCAGTCATATTCCCAGGCCACATGGTTACAGAATCAAACCTCAGTCGTGTTCCCAGGACACAGGGTTCCAGAATAAAACCTCAGTCATGTTCCCTGGACACAGGTTTCAGAAATCAAATCCCAGTCATGTTCCCAGGCCACAGGGTTCCACAATTAAACCTCAGTCATATTCCCAGGCCAGAGGGTTCCACAATCAAACCTCAGTCCTGTTGCCAGGCCACGGTTCCACCATCAAGCCTCAGTCATGTTCCCAGGTCAGAGTGTTCCACAATCTAACCTAAGTCATCTTGCCAAGCCACAGGGTTCCACCATCAAACCTCAGGCATATTGCCAGGCCACAGTGTTCCACCATCAAGCCTCACTCATGTTCCCAAGCCTGAGGGTTCCACTATCAAACCTCAATCATGTGGCCAGGCCACAGGATTCAACCATGAAACCTCAGTCATGTTCCCAGTAAACAGGGCTCCAGAATCAAACCAATGTCATGTTCCCATGCCACGGGGTTCCAGTATCAGGCCTCAGTCATGGTCCCCGTGCACAGGGTTCCAAATCAAACCTCAGTCATGTTGCCAGTCCACAGGTTTCTGCCATCAAACCTCAGTCATGTTCCCAGTAAACAGGGCTCCAGAATCAAGCCTCAGTCATTTTGCCAGGCCAGAGTGTTCCACCATCAAACCTCAGTCATGATCCCAGGCCACATGTTTCCACAATGAAACCTCAGTCATTTTCCCAGGCCAAAGGTTTCCAGAATCAAACCTCAGTCATATTCCCAGGACACATGGTTCCAGAATCAACCTGAGTCATGTTCGAAGGCCACAGGTTTCAACAATCAAACCTCAGTCATGTTCCCAGGACACAGGTGTCCAGAATCAAACCTCAGTCATGTTCCCAGAGAACAGGCTTCCAGAAACAAACCTCAGTCATGTTCCCAAGCCACAGGGTTGCAGAATCAAACCTCAGTCTTGTTCCCAGGATACAGGTGTCCAGAATCAAACCGCAGTCATGTTCCCAGGGAACAGGCTTCCAGAAACAAACCTCAGTCATGTTCCCAGGCCACAGGGTTCCAGAGTCAAACTTCAGTCTTGTTCCCAGGACACAGGTTTCCAGAATCAACCAGATATCATGTTCCCTGGCCACAGTCTTCCAGAATCAATCCTCAGTCATGTTGCCAGGCCACAGGTTTCCACCATCAAACCTCAGACATGTTCCCAGGCCACAGGGTACCAGAGTCAAACCGTTCGCAGGTTCCCAGGCCACAGGGTTCCAGAATCAATCCTCAGTTATGTTCGCAGGCTACAGGGTTCCGGAATAAAACCTCAGTCATGTTCCCAGTCCACAGGGTTCCAGAATCAAGGCTCAGTCAGGTACCCGGGGCACAGTATTCCACAATCTAAACAGATGTCATGTTCCCAGGCCTCAGGGTTCCAGAATCCACCCATGTCATGTTCCCAGGCCACAGGGTTCCAGAATCAATCCTCAGTTATGTTCCCAGGCTACAGGGTTCCAGAATAAAACCTCAGTCATATTCCCAGTACATAGGGTTCCAGAACCAAGGCTCAGTCAGGTTCCCGGGTCACAGTATTCCACAAGCTAAACAGATGTCTTGTTCCCAGGCCTCAGGGTTCCAGAATCCACCCATGTTATGTTCCCAGGCCACAGGGTTCCAGAATCAATCCTCAGTTATGTTCCCAGGCTACAGGGTTCCAGAATAAAACCTCAGTCATGTTCCTAGTGCACAGTGTTCCAGAACCAAGGCTCAGTCAGGTTCCCGGGCCAAAGTATTCCACAATCTAAACAGATGTCATGTTTCCAGGCCACAGGTCTTCAGAATCACGCCTCAGTCATTTTCCCAGGCCACAGAGATCCAGAATCAAACCTCAGTCATGTTGCCAGGCCTCAGATTTCCGGAATCAAAACGATTTCGTGTTCCCAGGACACAGGGTTCCAGAGTCAAACCGTTCGCAGGTTCCCAGGCCACAGTGTTCCAGAATCCACCGATGTCATGTTCCCAGGCCACAGGCTTCCAGAATCAATCCTCAGTTATGTTCCCAGGCTACAGGGTTCCAGAATAAAACCTCACTCATGTTCCCAGTCCACAGGGTTCCAGAACCAAGGCTCAGTCAGGTTCCCGGGCCACAGTATTCCACAATCTAAACAGATGTCATGTTCCAAGGCCTCAGGTTTCCAGAATCCACCCATGTCATGTTCCTGGGCCACAGGGTTCCAAAGTGAATCCTCAGTTATGTTCCCAGGCTACACGGCTCCAGAATAAAACCTCAGTCATATTCCCAGTCCACAGGTTTCCAGAACCAAGGCTCAGTCAAGTTCCCAGGCCACAGTATTCCACAATCTAAACAGATTTCATGTTCCCAGGCCTCAGGGTTCCAGAATCCACCCATGTCATGTTAACAGGACACAGGGTTCCAGAATAAAACCTCAGTCATGTTCCCAGTCAACAGGGGTCCAGAACCAAGGCTCAGTCAGGTTCCCGGGGCAGAGTATTCCACAATCTAAACAGATGTCATGTTCCCAGGCCACATGGTTCCAGAATCAAACCTCAGTCGTGTTCCCAGGACACAGGGTTCCAGAATAAAACCTCAGTCATTTTCCCTGGACACAGGTTTCAGAAATCAAATCCCAGTCATGTTCCCAGGCCACAGGGTTCCAGAATCAATCCTCAGTTATGTTCCCAGGCTACAGGGTTCCAGAATAAAACGTCAGTCATGTTCCCCGTCCACAGGGTTCCAGAACCAAGGCTCAGTCACGTTCCCAGGGCACAGTATTCCACAATCTAAACAGATGTCATGTTCCCAGGCCTCAGGGTTCCAGAATCCACCCATGGCATGTTCCCAGGCTACAGGGTTCCAGAATTAATCCTCAGTTATGTTCCCAGGCTACAAGGTTCCAGAATAAAACCTCAGTCATGTTCCTAGTCCACAGGGTTCCAGAATCCACCGTTGTCATGTGCCCAGGCCACAGGGTTCCAGAATCAATCCTCAGTTATGGTCCCAGGCTACAGGGTTCCAGAATAAAACCTCAGTCATGTTCCCAGTCCACAGGGTTCCAGAACCAAGGCTCAGTCAGGTTCCCGGGGCACAGTATTCCACAATCTAAACAGATGTCATGTTCCCAGGCCACAGGTTTCCAGAATCATGCCTCAGTCATGTTCCCAGGCCACAGGCATCCAGAATCAAACCTCAGTCATGTTGCCAGGCCATAGGGTACCACAATCAAACCTCAGTCATATTTCCAGACCTCAGGTTTACAGAATCAAACCGATTTCATGTTCCCAGGCAACAGGGTACCAGAATCCAAACCGATGTCATGTTCCCAGGCCACAGGATTCCACATTCTAACATCAGTCATGTTCCCAGGCCAATGGTTTCCAGAATCAAACCTCAGTCATATTCCCAGGCCACATGGTTACAGAATCAAACCTCAGTCGTGTTCCCAGGACACAGGGTTCCAGAATAAAACCTCAGTCATGTTCCCTGGACACAGGTTTCAGAAATCAAATCCCAGTCATGTTCCCAGGCCACAGGGTTCCACAATTAAACCTCAGTCATATTCCCAGGCCAGAGGGTTCCACAATCAAACCTCAGTCCTGTTGCCAGGCCACGGTTCCACCATCAAGCCTCAGTCATGTTCCCAGGTCAGAGTGTTCCACAATCTAACCTAAGTCATCTTGCCAAGCCACAGGGTTCCACCATCAAACCTCAGGCATATTGCCAGGCCACAGTGTTCCACCATCAAGCCTCACTCATGTTCCCAAGCCTGAGGGTTCCACTATCAAACCTCAATCATGTGGCCAGGCCACAGGATTCAACCATGAAACCTCAGTCATGTTCCCAGTAAACAGGGCTCCAGAATCAAACCAATGTCATGTTCCCATGCCACGGGGTTCCAGTATCAGGCCTCAGTCATGGTCCCCGTGCACAGGGTTCCAAATCAAACCTCAGTCATGTTGCCAGTCCACAGGTTTCTGCCATCAAACCTCAGTCATGTTCCCAGTAAACAGGGCTCCAGAATCAAGCCTCAGTCATTTTGCCAGGCCAGAGTGTTCCACCATCAAACCTCAGTCATGATCCCAGGCCACATGTTTCCACAATGAAACCTCAGTCATTTTCCCAGGCCAAAGGTTTCCAGAATCAAACCTCAGTCATATTCCCAGGAAACATGGTTCCAGAATCAACCTGAGTCATGTTCGAAGGCCACAGGTTTCAACAATCAAACCTCAGTCATGTTCCCAGGACACAGGTGTCCAGAATCAAACCTCAGTCATGTTCCCAGAGAACAGGCTTCCAGAAACAAACCTCAGTCATGTTCCCAAGCCACAGGGTTGCAGAATCAAACCTCAGTCTTGTTCCCAGGACACAGGTGTCCAGAATCAAACCGCAGTCATGTTCCCAGGGAACAGGCTTCCAGAAACAAACCTCAGTCATGTTCCCAGGCCACAGGGTTCCAGAATCAAACTTCAGTCTTGTTCCCAGGACACAGGTTTCCAGAATCAACCAGATATCATGTTCCCTGGCCACAGTCTTCCAGAATCAATCCTCAGTCATGTTGCCAGGCCACAGGTTTCCACCATCAAACCTCAGACATGTTCCCAGGCCACAGGGTACCAGAGTCAAACCGTTCGCAGGTTCCCAGGCCACAGAGTTCCAGAATCCACCGATGTCATGCGGCCAGGCCACAGGGTTCCAGAATCAATCCTCAGTTATGTTCGCAGGCTACAGGGTTCCGAAATAAAACCTCAGTCATGTTCCCAGTCCACAGGGTTCCAGAATCAAGGCTCAGTCAGGTACCCGGGGCACAGTATTCCACAATCTAAACAGATGTCATGTTCCAAGGCCTCAGGGTTCCAGAATCCACCCATGTCATGTTCCCAGGCCACAGGGTTCCAGAATCAATCCTCAGTTATGTTCCCAGGCTACAGGGTTCCAGAATAAAACCTCAGTCATATTCCCAGTACATAGGGTTCCAGAACCAAGGCTCAGTCAGGTTCCCGGGTCACAGTATTCCACAAGCTAAACAGATGTCTTGTTCCCAGGCCTCAGGGTTCCAGAATCCACCCATGTTATGTTCCCAGGCCACAGGGTTCCAGAATCAATCCTCAGTTATGTTCCCAGGCTACAGGGTTCCAGAATAAAACCTCAGTCATGTTCCTAGTGCACAGTGTTCCAGAACCAAGGCTCAGTCAGGTTCCCGGGCCAAAGTATTCCACAATCTAAACAGATGTCATGTTTCCAGGCCACAGGTCTTCAGAATCACGCCTCAGTCATTTTCCCAGGCCACAGAGATCCAGAATCAAACCTCAGTCATGTTGCCAGGCCTCAGATTTCCGGAATCAAACCGATTTCGTGTTCCCAGGCCACAGGGTTCCAGAGTCAAACCGTTCGCAGGTTCCCAGGCCACAGTGTTCCAGAATCCACCGATGTCATGTTCCCAGGCCACAGGCTTCCAGAATCAATCCTCAGTTATGTTCCCAGGCTACAGGGTTCCAGAATAAAACCTCAGTCATGTTCCCAGTCCACAGGGTTCCAGAACCAAGGTTCAGTCAGGTTCCCGGGCCACAGTATTCCACAATCTAAACAGATGTCATGTTCCAAGGCCTCAGGTTTCCAGAATCCACCCATGTCATGTTCCTGGGCCACAGGGTTCCAAAGGGAATCCTCAGTTATGTTCCCAGGCTACACGGCTCCAGAATAAAACCTCAGTCATATTCCCAGTCCACAGGTTTCCAGAACCAAGGCTCAGTCAAGTTCCCAGGCCACAGTATTCCACAATCTAAACAGATGTCATGTTCCCAGGCCTCAGGGTTCCAGAATCCACCCATGTCATGTTCCCAGGCCACAGGGTTCCAGAATCAATCCTCAGTTATGTTCCCAGGCTACAAGGTTCCAGAATAAAACCTCAGTCATGTTCCTAGTCCACAGGGTTCCAGAATCCACCGTTGTCATGTGCCCAGGCCACAGGGTTCCAGAATCAATCCTCAGTTATGGTCCCAGGCTACAGGGTTCCAGAATAAAACCTCAGTCATGTTCCCAGTCCACAGGGTTCCAGAACCAAGGCTCAGTCAGGTTCCCGGGGCACAGTATTCCACAATCTAAACAGATGTCATGTTCCCAGGCCACAGGTTTCCAGAATCATGCCTCAGTCATGTTCCCAGGCCACAGGCATCCAGAATCAAACCTCAGTCATGTTGCCAGGCCATAGGGTACCACAATCAAACCTCAGTCATATTTCCAGACCTCAGGTTTACAGAATCAAACCGATTTCATGTTCCCAGGCAACAGGGTACCAGAATCCAAACCGATGTCATGTTCCCAGGCCACAGGATTCCACATTCTAACATCAGTCATGTTCCCAGGCCAATGGTTTCCAGAATCAAACCTCAGTCATATTCCCAGGCCACATGGTTACAGAATCAAACCTCAGTCGTGTTCCCAGGACACAGGGTTCCAGAATAAAACCTCAGTCATGTTCCCTGGACACAGGTTTCAGAAATCAAATCCCAGTCATGTTCCCAGGCCACAGGGTTCCACAATTAAACCTCAGTCATATTCCCAGGCCAGAGGGTTCCACAATCAAACCTCAGTCCTGTTGCCAGGCCACGGTTCCACCATCAAGCCTCAGTCATGTTCCCAGGTCAGAGTGTTCCACAATCTAACCTAAGTCATCTTGCCAAGCCACAGGGTTCCACCATCAAACCTCAGGCATATTGCCAGGCCACAGTGTTCCACCATCAAGCCTCACTCATGTTCCCAAGCCTGAGGGTTCCACTATCAAACCTCAATCATGTTGCCAGGCCACAGGATTCAACCATGAAACCTCAGTCATGTTCCCAGTAAACAGGGCTCCAGAATCAAACCAATGTCATGTTCCCATGCCACGGGGTTCCAGTATCAGGCCTCAGTCATGGTCCCCGTGCACAGGGTTCCAAATCAAACCTCAGTCATGTTGCCAGTCCACAGGTTTCTGCCATCAAACCTCAGTCATGTTCCCAGTAAACAGGGCTCCAGAATCAAGCCTCAGTCATTTTGCCAGGCCAGAGTGTTCCACCATCAAACCTCAGTCATGATCCCAGGCCACATGTTTCCACGATGAAACCTCAGTCATTTTCCCAGGCCAAAGGTTTCCAGAATCAAACCTCAGTCATATTCCCAGGAAACATGGTTCCAGAATCAACCTGAGTCATGTTCGAAGGCCACAGGTTTCAACAATCAAACCTCAGTCATGTTCCCAGGACACAGGTGTCCAGAATCAAACCTCAGTCATGTTCCCAGAGAACAGGCTTCCAGAAACAAACCTCAGTCATGTTCCCAAGCCACAGGGTTGCAGAATCAAACCTCAGTCTTGTTCCCAGGACACAGGTGTCCAGAATCAAACCGCAGTCATGTTCCCAGGGAACAGGCTTCCAGAAACAAACCTCAGTCATGTTCCCAGGCCACAGGGTTCCAGAATCAAACTTCAGTCTTGTTCCCAGGACACAGGTTTCCAGAATCAACCAGATATCATGTTCCCTGGCCACAGTCTTCCAGAATCAATCCTCAGTCATGTTGCCAGGCCACAGGTTTCCACCATCAAACCTCAGACATGTTCCCAGGCCACAGGGTACCAGAGTCAAACCGTTCGCAGGTTCCCAGGCCACAGAGTTCCAGAATCCACCGATGTCATGCGACCAGGCCACAGGGTTCCAGAATCAATCCTCAGTTATGTTCGCAGGCTACAGGGTTCCGAAATAAAACCTCAGTCATGTTCCCAGTCCACAGGGTTCCAGAATCAAGGCTCAGTCAGGTACCCGGGGCACAGTATTCCACAATCTAAACAGATGTCATGTTCCAAGGCCTCAGGGTTCCAGAATCCACCCATGTCATGTTCCCAGGCCACAGGGTTCCAGAATCAATCCTCAGTTATGTTCCCAGGCTACAGGGTTCCAGAATAAAACCTCAGTCATATTCCCAGTACATAGGGTTCCAGAACCAAGGCTCAGTCAGGTTCCCGGGTCACAGTATTCCACAATCTAAACAGATGTCTTGTTCCCAGGCCTCAGGGTTCCAGAATCCACCCATGTTATGTTCCCAGGCCACAGGGTTCCAGAATCAATCCTCAGTTATGTTCCCAGGCTACAGGGTTCCAGAATAAAACCTCAGTTATGTTCCTAGTGCACAGTGTTCCAGAACCAAGGCTCAGTCAGGTTCCCGGGCCAAAGTATTCCACAATCTAAACAGATGTCATGTTTCCAGGCCACAGGTCTTCAGAATCACGCCTCAGTCATTTTCCCAGGCCACAGAGATCCAGAATCAAACCTCAGTCATGTTGCCAGGCCTCAGATTTCCGGAATCAAACCGATTTCGTGTTCCCAGGCCACAGGGTTCCAGAGTCAAACCGTTCGCAGGTTCCCAGGCCACAGTGTTCCAGAATCCACCGATGTCATGTTCCCAGGCCACAGGCTTCCAGAATCAATCCTCAGTTATGTTCCCAGGCTACAGGGTTCCAGAATAAAACCTCAGTCATGTTCCCAGTCCACAGGGTTCCAGAACCAAGGTTCAGTCAGGTTCCCGGGCCACAGTATTCCACAATCTAAACAGATGTCATGTTCCAAGGCCTCAGGTTTCCAGAATCCACCCATGTCATGTTCCTGGGCCACAGGGTTCCAAAGGGAATCCTCAGTTATGTTCCCAGGCTACACGGCTCCAGAATAAAACCTCAGTCATATTCCCAGTCCACAGGTTTCCAGAACCAAGGCTCAGTCAAGTTCCCAGGCCACAGTATTCCACAATCTAAACAGATGTCATATTCCCAGGCCTCAGGGTTCCAGAATCCACCCATGTCATGTTAACAGGACACACGGATCCAGAATAAAACCTCAGTCATATTCCCAGTCCACAGGTTTCCAGAACCAAGGCTCAGTCAGGTTCCCGGGGCAGAGTATTCCACAATCTAAACAGATGTCATGTTCCCAGGCCACATGGTTCCAGAATCAAACCTCAGTCGTGTTCCCAGGACACAGGGTTCCAGAATAAAACCTCAGTCATTTTCCCTGGACACAGGTTTCAGAAATCAAATCCCAGTCATGTTCCCAGGCCACAGGGTTCCAGAATCAATCCTCAGTTATGTTCCCAGGCTACAGGGTTCCAGAATAAAACGTCAGTCATGTTCCCAGCCCACAGGGTTCCAGAACCAAGGCTCAGTCACGTTCCCAGGGCACAGTATTCCACAATCTAAACAGATGTCATGTTCCCAGGCCTCAGGGTTCCAGAATCCACCCATGTCATGTTCCCAGGCCACAGGGTTCCAGAATCAATCCTCAGTTATGTTCCCAGGCTACAAGGTTCCAGAATAAAACCTCAGTCATGTTCCTAGTCCACAGGGTTCCAGAATCCACCGTTGTCATGTGCCCAGGCCACAGGGTTCCAGAATCAATCCTCAGTTATGGTCCCAGGCTACAGGGTTCCAGAATAAAACCTCAGTCATGTTCCCAGTCCACAGGGTTCCAGAACCAAGGCTCAGTCAGGTTCCCGGGGCACAGTATTCCACAATCTAAACAGATGTCATGTTCCCAGGCCACAGGTTTCCAGAATCATGCCTCAGTCATGTTCCCAGGCCACAGGCATCCAGAATCAAACCTCAGTCATGTTGCCAGGCCATAGGGTACCACAATCAAACCTCAGTCATATTCCCAGACCTCAGGTTTACAGAATCAAACCGATTTCATGTTCCCAGGCAACAGGGTACCAGAATCCAAACCGATGTCATGTTCCCAGGCCACAGGATTCCACATTCTAACATCAGTCATGTTCCCAGGCCAATGGTTTCCAGAATCAAACCTCAGTCATATTCCCAGGCCACATGGTTACAGAATCAAACCTCAGTCGTGTTCCCAGGACACAGGGTTCCAGAATAAAACCTCAGTCATGTTCCCTGGACACAGGTTTCAGAAATCAAATCCCAGTCATGTTCCCAGGCCACAGGGTTCCACAATTAAACCTCAGTCATATTCCCAGGCCAGAGGGTTCCACAATCAAACCTCAGTCCTGTTGCCAGGCCACGGTTCCACCATCAAGCCTCAGTCATGTTCCCAGGTCAGAGTGTTCCACAATCTAACCTAAGTCATCTTGCCAAGCCACAGGGTTCCACCATCAAACTTCAGGCATATTGCCAGGCCACAGTGTTCCACCATCAAGCCTCACTCATGTTCCCAAGCCTGAGGGTTCCACTATCAAACCTCAATCATGTTGCCAGGCCACAGGATTCAACCATGAAACCTCAGTCATGTTCCCAGTAAACAGGGCTCCAGAATCAAACCAATGTCATGTTCCCATGCCACGGGGTTCCAGTATCAGGCCTCAGTCATGGTCCCCGTGCACAGGGTTCCAAATCAAACCTCAGTCATGTTGCCAGTCCACAGGTTTCTGCCATCAAACCTCAGTCATGTTCCCAGTAAACAGGGCTCCAGAATCAAGCCTCAGTCATTTTGCCAGGCCAGAGTGTTCCACCATCAAACCTCAGTCATGATCCCAGGCCACATGTTTCCACAATGAAACCTCAGTCATTTTCCCAGGACAAAGGTTTCCAGAATCAAACCTCAGTCATATTCCCAGGACACATGGTTCCAGATCAACCTGAGTCATGTTCGAAGGCCACAGGTTTCAACAATCAAACCTCAGTCATGTTCCCAGGACACAGGTGTCCAGAATCAAACCTCAGTCATGTTCCCAGAGAACAGGCTTCCAGAAACAAACCTCAGTCATGTTCCCAAGCCACAGGGTTGCAGAATCAAACCTCAGTCTTGTTCCCAGGACACAGGTGTCCAGAATCAAACCGCAGTCATGTTCCCAGGGAACAGGCTTCCAGAAACAAACCTCAGTCATGTTCCCAGGCCACAGGCTTCCAGAATCAAACTTCAGTCTTGTTCCCAGGACACAGGTTTCCAGAATCAACCAGATATCATGTTCCCTGGCCACAGTCTTCCAGAATCAATCCTCAGTCATGTTGCCAGGCCACAGGTTTCCACCATCAAACCTCAGACATGTTCCCAGGCCACAGGGTACCAGAGTCAAACCGTTCGCAGGTTCCCAGGCCACAGAGTTCCAGAATCCACCGATGTCATGCGGCCAGGCCACAGGGTTCCAGAATCAATCCTCAGTTATGTTCGCAGGCTACAGGGTTCCGGAATAAAACCTCAGTCATGTTCCCAGTCCACAGGGTTCCAGAATCAAGGCTCAGTCAGGTACCCGGGGCACAGTATTCCACAATCTAAACAGATGTCATGTTCCAAGGCCTCAGGGTTCCAGAATCCACCCATGTCATGTTCCCAGGCCACAGGGTTCCAGAATCAATCCTCAGTTATGTTCCCAGGCTACAGGGTTCCAGAATAAAACCTCAGTCATATTCCCAGTACATAGGGTTCCACAACCAAGGCTCAGTCAGGTTCCCGGGTCACAGTATTCCACAAGCTAAACAGATGTCTTGTTCCCAGGCCTCAGGGTTCCAGAATCCACCCATGTTATGTTCCCAGGCCACAGGGTTCCAGAATCAATCCTCAGTTATGTTCCCAGGCTACAGGGTTCCAGAATAAAACCTCAGTCATGTTCCTAGTGCACAGTGTTCCAGAACCAAGGCTCAGTCAGGTTCCCGGGCCAAAGTATTCCACAATCTAAACAGATGTCATGTTTCCAGGCCACAGGTCTTCAGAATCAGGCCTCAGTCATTTTCCCAGGCCACAGAGATCCAGAATCAAACCTCAGTCATGTTGCCAGGCCTCAGATTTCCGGAATCAAACCGATTTCGTGTTCCCAGGCCACAGGGTTCCAGAGTCAAACCGTTCGCAGGTTCCCAGGCCACAGTGTTCCAGAATCCACCGATGTCATGTTCCCAGGCCACAGGCTTCCAGAATCAATCCTCAGTTATGTTCCCAGGCTACAGGGTTCCAGAATAAAACCTCACTCATGTTCCCAGTCCACAGGTTTCCTGAACCAAGGCTCAGTCAAGTTCCCAGGCCACAGTATTCCACAATCTAAACAGATTTCATGTTCCCAGGCCTCAGGGTTCCAGAATCCACCCATGTCATGTTAACAGGACACAGGGTTCCAGAATAAAACCTCAGTCATGTTCCCAGTCCACAGGGGTCCAGAACCAAGGCTCAGTCAGGTTCCCGGGGCACAGTATTCCACAATCTAAACAGATGTCATGTTCCCAGGCCACAGGGATCCAGAATCAAACCTCAGTCATGTTGCCAGGCCATAGGGTACCACCGTCAAACCTCAGTCATATTCCCAGGCCTAAGGTTTCCAGAATCAAACCGATTTCATGTTTCCAGGCAACAGGGTACCAGAATCCAAACCGATGTCATGTTCCCAGGGCACAGGATTCCACACTCTAACATCAGTCATGTTCCCAGGCCAATGGTTTCCAGAATCAAACCTAAGTCATATTCCCAGGCCACATGGTTCCAGAATCAAACCTCAGTCGTGTTCCCAGGACACAGGGTTCCAGAATAAAACCTCAGTCATTTTCCCTGGACACAGGTTTCAGAAATCAAATCCCAGTCATGTTCCCAGGCCACAGGGTTCCAGAATCAATCCTCAGTTATGTTCCCAGGCTACAGGGTTCCAGAATAAAACGTCAGTCATGTTCCCAGTCCACAGGGTTCCAGAACCAAGGCTCAGTCACGTTCCCAGGGCACAGTATTCCACAATCTAAACAGATGTCATGTTCCCAGGCCTCAGGGTTCCAGAATCCACCCATGTCATGTTCCCAGGCCACAGGGTTCCAGAATCAATCCTCAGTTATGTTCCCAGGCTACAAGGTTCCAGAATAAAACCTCAGTCATGTTCCTAGTCCACAGGGTTCCAGAATCCACCGTTGTCATGTGCCCAGGCCACAGGGTTCCAGAATCAATCCTCAGTTATGGTCCCAGGCTACAGGGTTCCAGAATAAAACCTCAGTCATGTTCCCAGTCCACAGGGTTCCAGAACCAAGGCTGAGTCAGGTTCCCGGGGCACAGTATTCCACAATCTAAACAGATGTCATGTTCCCAGGCCACAGGTTTCCAGAATCATGCCTCAGTCATGTTCCCAGGCCACAGGCATCCAGAATCAAACCTCAGTCATGTTGCCAGGCCATAGGGTACCACAATCAAACCTCAGTCATATTCCCAGACCTCAGGTTTACAGAATCAAACCGATTTCATGTTCCCAGGCAACAGGGTACCAGAATCCAAACCGATGTCATGTTCCCAGGCCACAGGATTCCACATTCTAACATCAGTCATGTTCCCAGGCCAATGGTTTCCAGAATCAAACCTCAGTCATATTCCCAGGCCACATGGTTATAGAATCAAACCTCAGTCGTGTTCCCAGGACACAGGGTTCCAGAATAAAACCTCAGTCATGTTCCCTGGACACAGGTTTCAGAAATCAAATCCCAGTCATGTTCCCAGGCCACAGGGTTCCACAATTAAACCTCAGTCATATTCCCAGGCCAGAGGGTTCCACAATCAAACCTCAGTCCTGTTGCCAGGCCACGGTTCCACCATCAAGCCTCAGTCATGTTCCCAGGTCAGAGTGTTCCACAATCTAACCTAAGTCATCTTGCCAAGCCACAGGGTTCCACCATCAAACCTCAGGCATATTGCCAGGCCACAGTGTTCCACCATCAAGCCTCACTCATGTTCCCAAGCCTGAGGGTTCCACTATCAAACCTCAATCATGTGGCCAGGCCACAGGATTCAACCATGAAACCTCAGTCATGTTCCCAGTAAACAGGGCTCCAGAATCAAACCAATGTCATGTTCCCATGCCACGGGGTTCCAGTATCAGGCCTCAGTCATGGTCCCCGTGCACAGGGTTCCAAATCAAACCTCAGTCATGTTGCCAGTCCACAGGTTTCTGCCATCAAACCTCAGTCATGTTCCCAGTAAACAGGGCTCCAGAATCAAGCCTCAGTCATTTTGCCAGGCCAGAGTGTTCCACCATCAAACCTCAGTCATGATCCCAGGCCACATGTTTCCACAATGAAACCTCAGTCATTTTCCCAGGCCAAAGGATTCCAGAATCAAACCTCAGTCATATTCCCAGGACACATGGTTCCAGAATCAACCTGAGTCATGTTCGAAGGCCACAGGTTTCAACAATCAAACCTCAGTCATGTTCCCAGGACACAGGTGTCCAGAATCAAACCTCAGTCATGTTCCCAGAGAACAGGCTTCCAGAAACAAACCTCAGTCATGTTCCCAAGCCACAGGGTTGCAGAATCAAACCTCAGTCTTTTTCCCAGGACACAGGTGTCCAGAATCAAACCGCATTCATGTTCCCAGGGAACAGGCTTACAGAAACAAACCTCAGTCATGTTCCCAAGCCACAGGGTTCCAGAATCAAACCTCAGTCATGTTCCCAGGACACAGGTTTCCAGAATCAACCAGATATCATGTTCCCGGGCCACAGTCTTCCAGAATCAATCCTCAGTCATGTTGCCAGGCCACAGGTTTCCACCATCAAACCTCAGACATGTTCCCAGGCCACAGGGTACCAGAGTCAAACCGTTCGCAGGTTCCCAGGCCACAGAGTTCCAGAATCCACCGATGTCATGCGGCCAGGCCACAGGGTTCCAGAATCAATCCTCAGTTATGTTCGCAGGCTACAGGGTTCCGGAATAAAACCTCAGTCATGTTCCCAGTCCACAGGGTTCCAGAATCAAGGCTCAGTCAGGTACCCGGGGCACAGTATTCCACAATCTAAACAGATGTCATGTTCCAAGGCCTCAGGGTTCCAGAATCCACCCATGTCATGTTCCCAGGACACAGGGTTCCAGAATCAATCCTCAGTTATGTTCCCAGGCTACAGGGTTCCAGAATAAAACCTCAGTCATATTCCCAGTACATAGGGTTCCAGAACCAAGGCTCAGTCAGGTTCCCGGGTCACAGTATTCCACAATCTAAACAGATGTCTTGTTCCCAGGCCTCAGGGTTCCAGAATCCACCCATGTTATGTTCCCAGGCCACAGGGTTCCAGAATCAATCCTCAGTTATGTTCCCAGGCTACAGGGTTCCAGAATAAAACCTCAGTCATGTTCCTAGTGCACAGTGTTCCAGAACCAAGGCTCAGTCAGGTTCCCAGGCCAAAGTATTCCACAATCTAAACAGATGTCATGTTTCCAGGCCACAGGTCTTCAGAATCACGCCTCAGTCATTTTCCCAGGCCACAGAGATCCAGAATCAAACCTCAGTCATGTTGCCAGGCCTCAGATTTCCGGAATCAAACCGATTTCGTGTTCCCAGGCCACAGGGTTCCAGAGTCAAACCATTCGCAGGTTCCCAGGCCACAGTGTTCCAGAATCCACCGATGTCATGTTCCCAGGCCACAGGCTTCCAGAATCAATCCTCAGTTATGTTCCCAGGCTACAGGGTTCCCGAATAAAACCTCAGTCATGTTCCCAGTCCACAGGGTTCCAGAACCAAGGCTCAGTCAGGTTCCCGGGCCACAGTATTCCACAATCTAAACAGATGTCATGTTCCAAGGCCTCAGGTTTCCAGAATCCACCCATGTCATGTTCCTGGGCCACAGGGTTCCAAAGTGAATCCTCAGTTATGTTCCCAGGCTACACGGCTCCAGAATAAAACCTCAGTCATATTCCCAGTCCACAGGTTTCCAGAACCAAGGCTCAGTCAAGTTCCCAGGCCACAGTATTCCACAATCTAAACAGATTTCATGTTCCCAGGCCTCAGGGTTCCAGAATCCACCCATGTCATGTTAACAGGACACAGGGTTCCAGAATAAAACCTCAGTCATGTTCCCAGTCCACAGGGGTCCAGAACCAAGGCTCAGTCAGGTTCCCGGGGCACAGTATTCCACAATCTAAACAGATGTCATGTTCCCAGGCCACAGGGATCCAGAATCAAACCTCAGTCATGTTGCCAGGCCATAGGGTACCACCATCAAACCTCAGTCATATTCCCAGGCCTAAGGTTTCCAGAATCAAACCGATTTCATGTTTCCAGGCAACAGGGTACCAGAATCCAAACCGATGTCATGTTCCCAGGGCACAGGATTCCACACTCTAACATCAGTCATGTTCCCAGGCCAATGGTTTCCAGAATCAAACCTAAGTCATATTCCCAGGCCACATGGTTCCAGAATCAAACCTCAGTCGTGTTCCCAGGACACAGGGTTCCAGAATAAAACCTCAGTCATTTTCCCTGGACACAGGTTTCAGAAATCAAATGCCAGTCATGTTCCCAGGCCACAGGGTTCCAGAATCAATCCTCAGTTATGTTCCCAGGCTACAGGGTTCCAGAATAAAACGTCAGTCATGTTCCCAGTCCACAGGGTTCCAGAACCAAGGCTCAGTCACGTTCCCAGGGCACAGTATTCCACAATCTAAACAGATGTCATGTTCCCAGGCCTCAGGGTTCCAGAATCCACCCATGTCATGTTCCCAGGCCACAGGGTTCCAGAATCAATCCTCAGTTATGTTCCCAGGCTACAAGGTTCCAGAATAAAACCTCAGTCATGTTCCTAGTCCACAGGGTTCCAGAATCCACCGTTGTCATGTGCCCAGGCCACAGGGTTCCAGAATCAATCCTCAGTTATGGTCCCAGGCTACAGGGTTCCAGAATAAAACCTCAGTCATGTTCCCAGTCCACAGGGTTCCAGAACCAAGGCTCAGTCAGGTTCCCGGGGCACAGTATTCCACAATCTAAACAGATGTCATGTTCCCAGGCCACAGGTTTCCAGAATCATGCCTCAGTCATGTTCCCAGGCCACAGGCATCCAGAATCAAACCTCAGTCATGTTGCCAGGCCATAGGGTACCACCATCAAACCTCAGTCATATTCCCAGACCTCAGGTTTACAGAATCAAACCGATTTCATGTTCCCAGGCAACAGGGTACCAGAATCCAAACCGATGTCATGTTCCCAGGCCACAGGATTCCACATTCTAACATCAGTCATGTTCCCAGGCCAATGGTTTCCAGAATCAAACCTCAGTCATATTCCCAGGCCACATGGTTACAGAATCAAACCTCAGTCGTGTTCCCAGGACACAGGGTTCCAGAATAAAACCTCAGTCATGTTCCCTGGACACAGGTTTCAGAAATCAAATCCCAGTCATGTTCCCAGGCCACAGGGTTCCACAATTAAACCTCAGTCATATTCCCAGGCCAGAGGGTTCCACAATCAAACCTCAGTCCTGTTGCCAGGCCACGGTTCCACCATCAAGCCTCAGTCATGTTCCCAGGTCAGAGTGTTCCACAATCTAACCTAAGTCATCTTGCCAAGCCACAGGGTTCCACCATCAAACCTCAGGCATATTGCCAGGCCACAGTGTTCCACCATCAAGCCTCACTCATGTTCCCAAGCCTGAGGGTTCCACTATCAAACCTCAATCATGTTGCCAGGCCACAGGATTCAACCATGAAACCTCAGTCATGTTCCCAGTAAACAGGGCTCCAGAATCAAACCAATGTCATGTTCCCATGCCACGGGGTTCCAGTATCAGGCCTCAGTCATGGTCCCCGTGCACAGGGTTCCAAATCAAACCTCAGTCATGTTGCCAGTCCACAGGTTTCTGCCATCAAACCTCAGTCATGTTCCCAGTAAACAGGGCTCCAGAATCAAGCCTCAGTCATTTTGCCAGGCCAGAGTGTTCCACCATCAAACCTCAGTCATGATCCCAGGCCACATGTTTCCACAATGAAACCTCAGTCATTTTCCCAGGCCAAAGGTTTCCAGAATCAAACCTCAGTCATATTCCCAGGACACATGGTTCCAGAATCAACCTGAGTCATGTTCGAAGGCCACAGGTTTCAACAATCAAACCTCAGTCATGTTCCCAGGACACAGGTGTCCAGAATCAAACCTCAGTCATGTTCCCAGAGAACAGGCTTCCAGAAACAAACCTCAGTCATGTTCCCAAGCCACAGGGTTGCAGAATCAAACCTCAGTCTTGTTCCCAGGATACAGGTGTCCAGAATCAAACCGCAGTCATGTTCCCAGGGAACAGGCTTCCAGAAACAAACCTCAGTCATGTTCCCAGGCCACAGGGTTTCAGAGTCAAACTTCAGTCTTGTTCCCAGGACACAGGTTTCCAGAATCAACCAGATATCATGTTCCCTGGCCACAGTCTTCCAGAATCAATCCTCAGTCATGTTGCCAGGCCACAGGTTTCCACCATCAAACCTCAGACATGTTCCCAGGCCACAGGGTACCAGAGTCAAACCGTTCGCAGGTTCCCAGGCCACAGAGTTCCAGAATCCACCGATGTCATGCGCCCAGGCCACAGGGTTCCAGAATCAATCCTCAGTTATGTTCGCAGGCTACAGGGTTCCGGAATATAACCTCAGTCATGTTCCCAGTCCACAGGGTTCCAGAATCAAGGCTCAGTCAGGTACCCGGGGCACAGTATTCCACAATCTAAACGGATGTCATGTTCCCAGGCCTCAGGGTTCCAGAATCCACCCATGTCATGTTCCCAGGCCACAGGGTTCCAGAATCAATCCTCAGTTATGTTCCCAGGCTACAGGGTTCCAGAATAAAACCTCAGTCATATTCCCAGTACATAGGGTTCCAGAACCAAGGCTCAGTCAGGTTCCCGGGTCACAGTATTCCACAAGCTAAACAGATGTCTTGTTCCCAGGCCTCAGGGTTCCAGAATCCACCCATGTTATGTTCCCAGGCCACAGGGTTCCAGAATCAATCCTCAGTTATGTTCCCAGGCTACAGGGTTCCAGAATAAAACCTCAGTCATGTTCCTAGTGCACAGTGTTCCAGAACCAAGGCTCAGTCAGGTTCCCGGGCCAAAGTATTCCACAATCTAAACAGATGTCATGTTTCCAGGCCACAGGTCTTCAAAATCACGCCTCAGTCATTTTCCCAGGCCACAGAGATCCAGAATCAAACCTCAGTCATGTTGCAAGGCCTCAGATTTCCGGAATCAAACCGATTTCGTGTTCCCAGGCCACAGGGTTCCAGAGTCAAACCGTTCGCAGGTTCCCAGGCCACAGTGTTCCAGAATCCACCGATGTCATGTTCCCAGGCCACAGGCTTCCAGAATCAATCCTCAGTTATGTTCCCAGGCTACAGGGTTCCAGAATAAAACCTCAGTCATTATCCCAGTCCACAGGGTTCCAGAACCAAGGCTCAGTCAGGTTCCCGGGCCACAGTATTCCACAATCTAAACAGATGTCATGTTCCAAGGCCTCAGGGTTCCAGAATCCACCCATGTCATGTTCCTGGGCCACAGGGTTCCAAAGTGAATCCTCAATTATGTTCCCAGGCTACACGGCTCCAGAATAAAACCTCAGTCATATTCCCAGTCCACAGGTTTCCAGAACCAAGGCTCAGTCAAGTTCCCAGGCCACAGTATTCCACAATCTAAACAGATTTCATGTTCCCAGGCCTCAGGGTTCCAGAATCCACCCATGTCATGTTAACAGGACACAGGGTTCCAGAATAAAACCTCAGTCATGTTCCCAGTCCACAGGGGTCCAGAACCAAGGCTCAGTCAGGTTCCCGGGGCACAGTATTCCACAATCTAAACAGATGTCATGTTCCCAGGCCACAGGGATCCAGAATCAAACCTCAGTCATGTTGCCAGGCCATAGGGTACCACCATCAAACCTCAGTCATATTCCCAGGCCTAAGGTTTCCAGAATCAAACCGATTTCATGTTTCCAGGCAACAGGGTACCAGAATCCAAACCGATGTCATGTTCCCAGGGCACAGGATTCCACACTCTAACATCAGTCATGTTCCCAGGCCAATGGTTTCCAGAATCAAACCTAAGTCATATTCCCAGGCCACATGGTTCCAGAATCAAACCTCAGTCGTGTTCCCAGGACACAGGGTTCCAGAATAAAACCTCAGTCATTTTCCCTGGACACAGGTTTCAGAAATCAAATGCCAGTCATGTTCCCAGGCCACAGGGTTCCAGAATCAATCCTCAGTTATGTTCCCAGGCTACAGGGTTCCAGAATAAAACGTCAGTCATGTTCCCAGTCCACAGGGTTCCAGAACCAAGGCTCAGTCACGTTCCCAGGGCACAGTATTCCACAATCTAAACAGATGTCATGTTCCCAGGCCTCAGGGTTCCAGAATCCACCCATGTCATGTTCCCAGGCCACAGGGTTCCAGAATCAATCCTCAGTTATGTTCCCAGGCTACAAGGTTCCAGAATAAAACCTCAGTCATGTTCCTAGTCCACAGGGTTCCAGAATCCACCGTTGTCATGTGCCCAGGCCACAGGGTTCCAGAATCAATCCTCAGTTATGGTCCCAGGCTACAGGGTTCCAGAATAAAACCTCAGTCATGTTCCCAGTCCACAGGGTTCCAGAACCAAGGCTCAGTCAGGTTCCCGGGGCACAGTATTCCACAATCTAAACAGATGTCATGTTCCCAGGCCACAGGTTTCCAGAATCATGCCTCAGTCATGTTCCCAGGCCACAGGCATCCAGAATCAAACCTCAGTCATGTTGCCAGGCCATAGGGTACCACAATCAAACCTCAGTCATATTCCCAGTCCTCAGGTTTACAGAATCAAACCGATTTCATGTTCCCAGGCAACAGGGTACCAGAATCCAAACCGATGTCATGTTCCCAGGCCACAGGATTCCACATTCTAACATCAGTCATGTTCCCAGGCCAATGGTTTCCAGAATCAAACCTCAGTCATATTCCCAGGCCACATGGTTACAGAATCAAACCTCAGTCGTGTTCCCAGGACACAGGGTTCCAGAATAAAACCTCAGTCATGTTCCCTGGACACAGGTTTCAGAAATCAAATCCCAGTCATGTTCCCAGGCCACAGGGTTCCACAATTAAACCTCAGTCATATTCCCAGGCCAGAGGGTTCCACAATCAAACCTCAGTCCTGTTGCCAGGCCACGGTTCCACCATCAAGCCTCAGTCATGTTCCCAGGTCAGAGTGTTCCACAATCTAACCTAAGTCATCTTGCCAAGCCACAGGGTTCCACCATCAAACCTCAGGCATATTGCCAGGCCACAGTGTTCCACCATCAAGCCTCACTCATGTTCCCAAGCCTGAGGGTTCCACTATCAAACCTCAATCATGTTGCCAGGCCACAGGATTCAACCATGAAACCTCAGTCATGTTCCCAGTAAACAGGGCTCCAGAATCAAACCAATGTCATGTTCCCATGCCACGGGGTTCCAGTATCAGGCCTCAGTCATGGTCCCCGTGCACAGGGTTCCAAATCAAACCTCAGTCATGTTGCCAGTCCACAGGTTTCTGCCATCAAACCTCAGTCATGTTCCCAGTAAACAGGGCTCCAGAATCAAGCCTCAGTCATTTTGCCAGGCCAGAGTGTTCCACCATCAAACCTCAGTCATGATCCCAGGCCACATGTTTCCACAATGAAACCTCAGTCATTTTCCCAGGCCAAAGGTTTCCAGAATCAAACCTCAGTCATATTCCCAGGACACATGGTTCCAGAATCAACCTGAGTCATGTTCGAAGGCCACAGGTTTCAACAATCAAACCTCAGTCATGTTCCCAGGACACAGGTGTCCAGAATCAAACCTCAGTCATGTTCCCAGAGAACAGGCTTCCAGAAACAAACCTCAGTCATGTTCCCAAGCCACAGGGTTGCAGAATCAAACCTCAGTCTTGTTCCCAGGATACAGGTGTCCAGAATCAAACCGCAGTCATGTTCCCAGGGAACAGGCTTCCAGAAACAAACCTCAGTCATGTTCCCAGGCCACAGGGTTTCAGAGTCAAACTTCAGTCTTGTTCCCAGGACACAGGTTTCCAGAATCAACCAGATATCATGTTCCCTGGCCACAGTCTTCCAGAATCAATCCTCAGTCATGTTGCCAGGCCACAGGTTTCCACCATCAAACCTCAGACATGTTCCCAGGCCACAGGGTACCAGAGTCAAACCGTTCGCAGGTTCCCAGGCCACAGAGTTCCAGAATCCACCGATGTCATGCGGCCAGGCCACAGGGTTCCAGAATCAATCCTCAGTTATGTTCGCAGGCTACAGGGTTCCGGAATATAACCTCAGTCATGTTCCCAGTCCACAGGGTTCCAGAATCAAGGCTCAGTCAGGTACCCGGGGCACAGTATTCCACAATCTAAACGGATGTCATGTTCCCAGGCCTCAGGGTTCCAGAATCCACCCATGTCATGTTCCCAGGCCACAGGGTTCCAGAATCAATCCTCAGTTATGTTCCCAGGCTACAGGGTTCCAGAATAAAACCTCAGTCATATTCCCAGTACATAGGGTTCCACAACCAAGGCTCAGTCAGGTTCCCGGGTCACAGTATTCCACAAGCTAAACAGATGTCTTGTTCCCAGGCCTCAGGGTTCCAGAATCCACCCATGTTATGTTCCCAGGCCACAGGGTTCCAGAATCAATCCTCAGTTATGTTCCCAGGCTACAGGGTTCCAGAATAAAACCTCAGTCATGTTCCTAGTGCACAGTGTTCCAGAACCAAGGCTCAGTCAGGTTCCCGGGCCAAAGTATTCCACAATCTAAACAGATGTCATGTTTCCAGGCCACAGGTCTTCAGAATCAGGCCTCAGTCATTTTCCCAGGCCACAGAGATCCAGAATCAAACCTCAGTCATGTTGCCAGGCCTCAGATTTCCGGAATCAAACCGATTTCGTGTTCCCAGGCCACAGGGTTCCAGAGTCAAACCGTTCGCAGGTTCCCAGGCCACAGTGTTCCAGAATCCACCGATGTCATGTTCCCAGGCCACAGGCTTCCAGAATCAATCCTCAGTTATGTTCCCAGGCTACAGGGTTCCAGAATAAAACCTCAGTCATATTCCCAGTACATAGGGTTCCACAACCAAGGCTCAGTCAGGTTCCCGGGCCACAGTATTCCACAATCTAAACAGATGTCTTGTTCCCAGGCCTCAGGGTTCCAGAATCCACCCATGTTATGTTCCCAGGCCACAGGGTTCCAGAATCAATCCTCAGTTATGTTCCCAGGCTACAGGGTTCCAGAATAAAACCTCAGTCATGTTCCTAGTGCACAGTGTTCCAGAACCAAGGCTCAGTCAGGTTCCCGGGCCAAAGTATTCCACAATCTAAACAGATGTCATGTTTCCAGGCCACAGGTCTTCAGAATCAGGCCTCAGTCATTTTCCCAGGCCACAGAGATCCAGAATCAAACCTCAGTCATGTTCCCAGTCCACAGGGGTCCAGAACCAAGGCTCAGTCAGGTTCCCGGGGCACAGTATTCCACAATCTAAACAGATGTCATGTTCCCAGGCCACAGGGATCCAGAATCAAACCTCAGTCATGTTGCCAGGCCATAGGGTACCACCATCAAACCTCAGTCATATTCCCAGGCCTAAGGTTTCCAGAATCAAACCGATTTCATGTTTCCAGGCAACAGGGTACCAGAATCCAAACCGATGTCATGTTCCCAGGGCACAGGATTCCACACTCTAACATCAGTCATGTTCCCAGGCCAATGGTTTCCAGAATCAAACCTAAGTCATATTCCCAGGCCACATGGTTCCAGAATCAAACCTCAGTCGTGTTCCCAGGACACAGGGTTCCAGAATAAAACCTCAGTCATTTTCCCTGGACACAGGTTTCAGAAATCAAATCCCAGTCATGTTCCCAGGCCACAGGGTTCCAGAATCAATCCTCAGTTATGTTCCCAGGCTACAGGGTTCCAGAATAAAACGTCAGTCATGTTCCCAGTCCACAGGGTTCCAGAACCAAGGCTCAGTCACGTTCCCAGGGCACAGTATTCCACAATCTAAACAGATGTCATGTTCCCAGGCCTCAGGGTTCCAGAATCCACCCATGTCATGTTCCCAGGCCACAGGGTTCCAGAATCAATCCTCAGTTATGTTCCCAGGCTACAAGGTTCCAGAATAAAACCTCAGTCATGTTCCTAGTCCACAGGGTTCCAGAATCCACCGTTGTCATGTGCCCAGGCCACAGGGTTCCAGAATCAATCCTCAGTTATGGTCCCAGGCTACAGGGTTCCAGAATAAAACCTCAGTCATGTTCCCAGTCCACAGGGTTCCAGAACCAAGGCTCAGTCAGGTTCCCGGGGCACAGTATTCCACAATCTAAACAGATGTCATGTTCCCAGGCCACAGGTTTCCAGAATCATGCCTCAGTCATGTTCCCAGGCCACAGGCATCCAGAATCAAACCTCAGTCATGTTGCCAGGCCATAGGGTACCACAATCAAACCTCAGTCATATTCCCAGACCTCAGGTTTACAGAATGAAACCGATTTCATGTTCCCAGGCAACAGGGTACCAGAATCCAAACCGATGTCATGTTCCCAGGCCACAGGATTCCACATTCTAACATCAGTCATGTTCCCAGGCCAATGGTTTCCAGAATCAAACCTCAGTCATATTCCCAGGCCACATGGTTACAGAATCAAACCTCAGTCGTGTTCCCAGGACACAGGGTTCCAGAATAAAACCTCAGTCATGTTCCCTGGACACAGGTTTCAGAAATCAAATCCCAGTCATGTTCCCAGGCCACAGGGTTCCACAATTAAACCTCAGTCATATTCCCAGGCCAGAGGGTTCCACAATCAAACCTCAGTCCTGTTGCCAGGCCACGGTTCCACCATCAAGCCTCAGTCATGTTCCCAGGTCAGAGTGTTCCACAATCTAACCTAAGTCATCTTGCCAAGCCACAGGGTTCCACCATCAAACCTCAGGCATATTGCCAGGCCACAGTGTTCCACCATCAAGCCTCACTCATGTTCCCAAGCCTGAGGGTTCCACTATCAAACCTCAATCATGTGGCCAGGCCACAGGATTCAACCATGAAACCTCAGTCATGTTCCCAGTAAACAGGGCTCCAGAATCAAACCAATGTCATGTTCCCATGCCACGGGGTTCCAGTATCAGGCCTCAGTCATGGTCCCCGTGCACAGGGTTCCAAATCAAACCTCAGTCATGTTGCCAGTCCACAGGTTTCTGCCATCAAACCTCAGTCATGTTCCCAGTAAACAGGGCTCCAGAATCAAGCCTCAGTCATTTTGCCAGGCCAGAGTGTTCCACCATCAAACCTCAGTCATGATCCCAGGCCACATGTTTCCACAATGAAACCTCAGTCATTTTCCCAGGCCAAAGGTTTCCAGAATCAAACCTCAGTCATATTCCCAGGACACATGGTTCCAGAATCAACCTGAGTCATGTTCGAAGGCCACAGGTTTCAACAATCAAACCTCAGTCATGTTCCCAGGACACAGGTGTCCAGAATCAAACCTCAGTCATGTTCCCAGAGAACAGGCTTCCAGAAACAAACCTCAGTCATGTTCCCAAGCCACAGGGTTGCAGAATCAAACCTCAGTCTTGTTCCCAGGATACAGGTGTCCAGAATCAAACCGCAGTCATGTTCCCAGGGAACAGGCTTCCAGAAACAAACCTCAGTCATGTTCCCAGGCCACAGGGTTTCAGAGTCAAACTTCAGTCTTGTTCCCAGGACACAGGTTTCCAGAATCAACCAGATATCATGTTCCCTGGCCACAGTCTTCCAGAATCAATCCTCAGTCATGTTGCCAGGCCACAGGTTTCCACCATCAAACCTCAGACATGTTCCCAGGCCACAGGGTACCAGAGTCAAACCGTTCGCAGGTTCCCAGGCCACAGAGTTCCAGAATCCACCGATGTCATGCGGCCAGGCCACAGGGTTCCAGAATCAATCCTCAGTTATGTTTGCAGGCTACAGGGTTCCGGAATATAACCTCAGTCATGTTCCCAGTCCACAGGGTTCCAGAATCAAGGCTCAGTCAGGTACCCGGGGCACAGTATTCCACAATCTAAACGGATGTCATGTTCCCAGGCCTCAGGGTTCCAGAATCCACCCATGTCATGTTCCCAGGACACAGGGTTCCAGAATCAATCCTCAGTTATGTTCCCAGGCTACAGGGTTCCAGAATAAAACCTCAGTCATATTCCCAGTACATAGGGTTCCAGAACCAAGGCTCAGTCAGGTTCCCGGGTCACAGTATTCCACAAGCTAAACAGATGTCTTGTTCCCAGGCCTCAGGGTTCCAGAATCCACCCATGTTATGTTCCCAGGCCACAGGGTTCCAGAATCAATCCTCAGTTATGTTCCCAGGCTACAGGGTTCCAGAATAAAACCTCAGTCATGTTCCTAGTGCACAGTGTTCCAGAACCAAGGCTCAGTCAGGTTCCCGGGCCAAAGTATTCCACAATCTAAACAGATGTCATGTTTCCAGGCCACAGGTCTTCAAAATCACGCCTCAGTCATTTTCCCAGGCCACAGAGATCCAGAATCAAACCTCAGTCATGTTGCAAGGCCTCAGATTTCCGGAATCAAACCGATTTCGTGTTCCCAGGCCACAGGGTTCCAGAGTCAAACCGTTCGCAGGTTCCCAGGCCACAGTGTTCCAGAATCCACCGATGTCATGTTCCCAGGCCACAGGCTTCCAGAATCAATCCTCAGTTATGTTCCCAGGCTACAGGGTTCCAGAATAAAACCTCAGTCATGTTCCCAGTCCACAGGGTTCCAGAACCAAGGCTCAGTCAGGTTCCCGGGCCACAGTATTCCACAATCTAAACAGATGTCATGTTCCAAGGCCTCAGGTTTCCAGAATCCACCCATGTCATGTTCCTGGGCCACAGGGTTCCAAAGTGAATCCTCAGTTATGTTCCCAGGCTACACGGCTCCAGAATAAAACCTCAGTCATATTCCCAGTCCACAGGTTTCCAGAACCAAGGCTCAGTCAAGTTCCCAGGCCACAGTATTCCACAATCTAAACAGATTTCATGTTCCCAGGCCTCAGGGTTCCAGAATCCACCCATGTCATGTTAACAGGACACAGGCTTCCAGAATAAAACCTCAGTCATGTTCCCAGTCCACAGGGGTCCAGAACCAAGGCTCAGTCAGGTTCCCGGGGCACAGTATTCCACAATCTAAACAGATGTCATGTTCCCAGGCCACAGGGATCCAGAATCAAACCTCAGTCATGTTGCCAGGCCATAGGGTACCACCATCAAACCTCAGTCATATTCCCAGGCCTAAGGTTTCCAGAATCAAACCGATTTCATGTTTCCAGGCAACAGGGTACCAGAATCCAAACCGATGTCATGTTCCCAGGGCACAGGATTCCACACTCTAACATCAGTCATGTTCCCAGGCCAATGGTTTCCAGAATCAAACCTAAGTCATATTCCCAGGCCACATGGTTCCAGAATCAAACCTCAGTCGTGTTCCCAGGACACAGGGTTCCAGAATAAAACCTCAGTCATTTTCCCTGGACACAGGTTTCAGAAATCAAATCCCAGTCATGTTCCCAGGCCACAGGGTTCCAGAATCAATCCTCAGTTATGTTCCCAGGCTACAGGGTTCCAGAATAAAACGTCAGTCATGTTCCCAGTCCACAGGGTTCCAGAACCAAGGCTCAGTCACGTTCCCAGGGCACAGTATTCCACAATCTAAACAGATGTCATGTTCCCAGGCCTCAGGGTTCCAGAATCCACCCATGTCATGTTCCCAGGCCACAGGGTTCCAGAATCAATCCTCAGTTATGTTCCCAGGCTACAAGGTTCCAGAATAAAACCTCAGTCATGTTCCTAGTCCACAGGGTTCCAGAATCCACCGTTGTCATGTGCCCAGGCCACAGGGTTCCAGAATCAATCCTCAGTTATGGTCCCAGGCTACAGGGTTCCAGAATAAAACCTCAGTCATGTTCCCAGTCCACAGGGTTCCAGAACCAAGGCTCAGTCAGGTTCCCGGGGCACAGTATTCCACAATCTAAACAGATGTCATGTTCCCAGGCCACAGGTTTCCAGAATCATGCCTCAGTCATGTTCCCAGGCCACAGGCATCCAGAATCAAACCTCAGTCATGTTGCCAGGCCATAGGGTACCACAATCAAACCTCAGTCATATTCCCAGACCTCAGGTTTACAGAATCAAACCGATTTCATGTTCCCAGGCAACAGGGTACCAGAATCCAAACCGATGTCATGTTCCCAGGCCACAGGATTCCACATTCTAACATCAGTCATGTTCCCAGGCCAATGGTTTCCAGAATCAAACCTCAGTCATATTCCCAGGCCACATGGTTACAGAATCAAACCTCAGTCGTGTTCCCAGGACACAGGGTTCCAGAATAAAACCTCAGTCATGTTCCCTGGACACAGGTTTCAGAAATCAAATCCCAGTCATGTTCCCAGGCCACAGGGTTCCACAATTAAACCTCAGTCATATTCCCAGGCCAGAGGGTTCCACAATCAAACCTCAGTCCTGTTGCCAGGCCACGGTTCCACCATCAAGCCTCAGTCATGTTCCCAGGTCAGAGTGTTCCACAATCTAACCTAAGTCATCTTGCCAAGCCACAGGGTTCCACCATCAAACCTCAGGCATATTGCCAGGCCACAGTGTTCCACCATCAAGCCTCACTCATGTTCCCAAGCCTGAGGGTTCCACTATCAAACCTCAATCATGTTGCCAGGCCACAGGATTCAACCATGAAACCTCAGTCATGTTCCCAGTAAACAGGGCTCCAGAATCAAACCAATGTCATGTTCCCATGCCACGGGGTTCCAGTATCAGGCCTCAGTCATGGTCCCCGTGCACAGGGTTCCAAATCAAACCTCAGTCATGTTGCCAGTCCACAGGTTTCTGCCATCAAACCTCAGTCATGTTCCCAGTAAACAGGGCTCCAGAATCAAGCCTCAGTCATTTTGCCAGGCCAGAGTGTTCCACCATCAAACCTCAGTCATGATCCCAGGCCACATGTTTCCACAATGAAACCTCAGTCATTTTCCCAGGCCAAAGGTTTCCAGAATCAAACCTCAGTCATATTCCCAGGACACATGGTTCCAGAATCAACCTGAGTCATGTTCGAAGGCCACAGGTTTCAACAATCAAACCTCAGTCATGTTCCCAGGACACAGGTGTCCAGAATCAAACCTCAGTCATGTTCCCAGAGAACAGGCTTCCAGAAACAAACCTCAGTCATGTTCCCAAGCCACAGGGTTGCAGAATCAAACCTCAGTCTTCTTCCCAGGATACAGGTGTCCAGAATCAAACCGCAGTCATGTTCCCAGGGAACAGGCTTCCAGAAACAAACCTCAGTCATGTTCCCAGGCCACAGGGTTTCAGAGTCAAACTTCAGTCTTGTTCCCAGGACACAGGTTTCCAGAATCAACCAGATATCATGTTCCCTGGCCACAGTCTTCCAGAATCAATCCTCAGTCATGTTGCCAGGCCACAGGTTTCCACCATCAAACCTCAGACATGTTCCCAGGCCACAGGGTACCAGAGTCAAACCGTTCGCAGGTTCCCAGGCCACAGAGTTCCAGAATCCACCGATGTCATGCGCCCAGGCCACAGGGTTCCAGAATCAATCCTCAGTTATGTTCGCAGGCTACAGGGTTCCGGAATATAACCTCAGTCATGTTCCCAGTCCACAGGGTTCCAGAATCAAGGCTCAGTCAGGTACCCGGGGCACAGTATTCCACAATCTAAACGGATGTCATGTTCCCAGGCCTCAGGGTTCCAGAATCCACCCATGTCATGTTCCCAGGCCACAGGGTTCCAGAATCAATCCTCAGTTATGTTCCCAGGCTACAGGGTTCCAGAATAAAACCTCAGTCATATTCCCAGTACATAGGGTTCCAGAACCAAGGCTCAGTCAGGTTCCCGGGTCACAGTATTCCACAAGCTAAACAGATGTCTTGTTCCCAGGCCTCAGGGTTCCAGAATCCACCCATGTTATGTTCCCAGGCCACAGGGTTCCAGAATCAATCCTCAGTTATGTTCCCAGGCTACAGGGTTCCAGAATAAAACCTCAGTCATGTTCCTAGTGCACAGTGTTCCAGAACCAAGGCTCAGTCAGGTTCCCGGGCCAAAGTATTCCACAATCTAAACAGATGTCATGTTTCCAGGCCACAGGTCTTCAAAATCACGCCTCAGTCATTTTCCCAGGCCACAGAGATCCAGAATCAAACCTCAGTCATGTTGCAAGGCCTCAGATTTCCGGAATCAAACCGATTTCGTGTTCCCAGGCCACAGGGTTCCAGAGTCAAACCGTTCGCAGGTTCCCAGGCCACAGTGTTCCAGAATCCACCGATGTCATGTTCCCAGGCCACAGGCTTCCAGAATCAATCCTCAGTTATGTTCCCAGGCTACAGGGTTCCAGAATAAAACCTCAGTCATTATCCCAGTCCACAGGGTTCCAGAACCAAGGCTCAGTCAGGTTCCCGGGCCACAGTATTCCACAATCTAAACAGATGTCATGTTCCAAGGCCTCAGGGTTCCAGAATCCACCCATGTCATGTTCCTGGGCCACAGGGTTCCAAAGTGAATCCTCAATTATGTTCCCAGGCTACACGGCTCCAGAATAAAACCTCAGTCATATTCCCAGTCCACAGGTTTCCAGAACCAAGGCTCAGTCAAGTTCCCAGGCCACAGTATTCCACAATCTAAACAGATTTCATGTTCCCAGGCCTCAGGGTTCCAGAATCCACCCATGTCATGTTAACAGGACACAGGGTTCCAGAATAAAACCTCAGTCATGTTCCCAGTCCACAGGGGTCCAGAACCAAGGCTCAGTCAGGTTCCCGGGGCACAGTATTCCACAATCTAAACAGATGTCATGTTCCCAGGCCACAGGGATCCAGAATGAAACCTCAGTCATGTTGCCAGGCCATAGGGTACCACCATCAAACCTCAGTCATATTCCCAGGCCTAAGGTTTCCAGAATCAAACCGATTTCATGTTTCCAGGCAACAGGGTACCAGAATCCAAACCGATGTCATGTTCCCAGGGCACAGGATTCCACACTCTAACATCAGTCATGTTCCCAGGCCAATGGTTTCCAGAATCAAACCTAAGTCATATTCCCAGGCCACATGGTTCCAGAATCAAACCTCAGTCGTGTTCCCAGGACACAGGGTTCCAGAATAAAACCTCAGTCATTTTCCCTGGACACAGGTTTCAGAAATCAAATCCCAGTCATGTTCCCAGGCCACAGGGTTCCAGAATCAATCCTCAGTTATGTTCCCAGGCTACAGGGTTCCAGAATAAAACGTCAGTCATGTTCCCAGTCCACAGGGTTCCAGAACCAAGGCTCAGTCACGTTCCCAGGGCACAGTATTCCACAATCTAAACAGATGTCATGTTCCCAGGCCTCAGGGTTCCAGAATCCACCCATGTC
Source organism: Balaenoptera physalus (assembly GCF_965194825.1). NCBI lineage: Eukaryota > Metazoa > Chordata > Mammalia > Artiodactyla > Balaenopteridae > Balaenoptera > Balaenoptera physalus. Next base: position 70,146 of record NW_028125938.1, on the reverse strand, counting down.
ATGTTCCCAGGCCACAGGGTTCCAGAATCAATCCTCAGTTATGTTCCCAGGCTACAAGGTTCCAGAATAAAACCTCAGTCATGTTCCTAGTCCACAGGGTTCCAGAATCCACCGTTGTCATGTGCCCAGGCCACAGGGTTCCAGAATCAATCCTCAGTTATGGTCCCAGGCTACAGGGTTCCAGAATAAAACCTCAGTCATGTTCCCAGTCCACAGGGTTCCAGAACCAAGGCTCAGTCAGGTTCCCGGGGCACAGTATTCCACAATCTAAACAGATGTCATGTTCCCAGGCCACAGGTTTCCAGAATCATGCCTCAGTCATGTTCCCAGGCCACAGGCATCCAGAATCAAACCTCAGTCATGTTGCCAGGCCATAGGGTACCACAATCAAACCTCAGTCATATTCCCAGACCTCAGGTTTACAGAATCAAACCGATTTCATGTTCCCAGGCAACAGGGTACCAGAATCCAAACCGATGTCATGTTCCCAGGCCACAGGATTCCACATTCTAACATCAGTCATGTTCCCAGGCCAATGGTTTCCAGAATCAAACCTCAGTCATATTCCCAGGCCACATGGTTACAGAATCAAACCTCAGTCGTGTTCCCAGGACACAGGGTTCCAGAATAAAACCTCAGTCATGTTCCCTGGACACAGGTTTCAGAAATCAAATCCCAGTCATGTTCCCAGGCCACAGGGTTCCACAATTAAACCTCAGTCATATTCCCAGGCCAGAGGGTTCCACAATCAAACCTCAGTCCTGTTGCCAGGCCACGGTTCCACCATCAAGCCTCAGTCATGTTCCCAGGTCAGAGTGTTCCACAATCTAACCTAAGTCATCTTGCCAAGCCACAGGGTTCCACCATCAAACCTCAGGCATATTGCCAGGCCACAGTGTTCCACCATCAAGCCTCACTCATGTTCCCAAGCCTGAGGGTTCCACTATCAAACCTCAATCATGTGGCCAGGCCACAGGATTCAACCATGAAACCTCAGTCATGTTCCCAGTAAACAGGGCTCCAGAATCAAACCAATGTCATGTTCCCATGCCACGGGGTTCCAGTATCAGGCCTCAGTCATGGTCCCCGTGCACAGGGTTCCAAATCAAACCTCAGTCATGTTGCCAGTCCACAGGTTTCTGCCATCAAACCTCAGTCATGTTCCCAGTAAACAGGGCTCCAGAATCAAGCCTCAGTCATTTTGCCAGGCCAGAGTGTTCCACCATCAAACCTCAGTCATGATCCCAGGCCACATGTTTCCACAATGAAACCTCAGTCATTTTCCCAGGCCAAAGGTTTCCAGAATCAAACCTCAGTCATATTCCCAGGACACATGGTTCCAGAATCAACCTGAGTCATGTTCGAAGGCCACAGGTTTCAACAATCAAACCTCAGTCATGTTCCCAGGACACAGGTGTCCAGAATCAAACCTCAGTCATGTTCCCAGAGAACAGGCTTCCAGAAACAAACCTCAGTCATGTTCCCAAGCCACAGGGTTGCAGAATCAAACCTCAGTCTTGTTCCCAGGATACAGGTGTCCAGAATCAAACCGCAGTCATGTTCCCAGGGAACAGGCTTCCAGAAACAAACCTCAGTCATGTTCCCAGGCCACAGGGTTTCAGAGTCAAACTTCAGTCTTGTTCCCAGGACACAGGTTTCCAGAATCAACCAGATATCATGTTCCCTGGCCACAGTCTTCCAGAATCAATCCTCAGTCATGTTGCCAGGCCACAGGTTTCCACCATCAAACCTCAGACATGTTCCCAGGCCACAGGGTACCAGAGTCAAACCGTTCGCAGGTTCCCAGGCCACAGAGTTCCAGAATCCACCGATGTCATGCGGCCAGGCCACAGGGTTCCAGAATCAATCCTCAGTTATGTTTGCAGGCTACAGGGTTCCGGAATATAACCTCAGTCATGTTCCCAGTCCACAGGGTTCCAGAATCAAGGCTCAGTCAGGTACCCGGGGCACAGTATTCCACAATCTAAACGGATGTCATGTTCCCAGGCCTCAGGGTTCCAGAATCCACCCATGTCATGTTCCCAGGACACAGGGTTCCAGAATCAATCCTCAGTTATGTTCCCAGGCTACAGGGTTCCAGAATAAAACCTCAGTCATATTCCCAGTACATAGGGTTCCAGAACCAAGGCTCAGTCAGGTTCCCGGGTCACAGTATTCCACAAGCTAAACAGATGTCTTGTTCCCAGGCCTCAGGGTTCCAGAATCCACCCATGTTATGTTCCCAGGCCACAGGGTTCCAGAATCAATCCTCAGTTATGTTCCCAGGCTACAGGGTTCCAGAATAAAACCTCAGTCATGTTCCTAGTGCACAGTGTTCCAGAACCAAGGCTCAGTCAGGTTCCCGGGCCAAAGTATTCCACAATCTAAACAGATGTCATGTTTCCAGGCCACAGGTCTTCAAAATCACGCCTCAGTCATTTTCCCAGGCCACAGAGATCCAGAATCAAACCTCAGTCATGTTGCAAGGCCTCAGATTTCCGGAATCAAACCGATTTCGTGTTCCCAGGCCACAGGGTTCCAGAGTCAAACCGTTCGCAGGTTCCCAGGCCACAGTGTTCCAGAATCCACCGATGTCATGTTCCCAGGCCACAGGCTTCCAGAATCAATCCTCAGTTATGTTCCCAGGCTACAGGGTTCCAGAATAAAACCTCAGTCATGTTCCCAGTCCACAGGGTTCCAGAACCAAGGCTCAGTCAGGTTCCCGGGCCACAGTATTCCACAATCTAAACAGATGTCATGTTCCAAGGCCTCAGGTTTCCAGAATCCACCCATGTCATGTTCCTGGGCCACAGGGTTCCAAAGTGAATCCTCAGTTATGTTCCCAGGCTACACGGCTCCAGAATAAAACCTCAGTCATATTCCCAGTCCACAGGTTTCCAGAACCAAGGCTCAGTCAAGTTCCCAGGCCACAGTATTCCACAATCTAAACAGATTTCATGTTCCCAGGCCTCAGGGTTCCAGAATCCACCCATGTCATGTTAACAGGACACAGGCTTCCAGAATAAAACCTCAGTCATGTTCCCAGTCCACAGGGGTCCAGAACCAAGGCTCAGTCAGGTTCCCGGGGCACAGTATTCCACAATCTAAACAGATGTCATGTTCCCAGGCCACAGGGATCCAGAATCAAACCTCAGTCATGTTGCCAGGCCATAGGGTACCACCATCAAACCTCAGTCATATTCCCAGGCCTAAGGTTTCCAGAATCAAACCGATTTCATGTTTCCAGGCAACAGGGTACCAGAATCCAAACCGATGTCATGTTCCCAGGGCACAGGATTCCACACTCTAACATCAGTCATGTTCCCAGGCCAATGGTTTCCAGAATCAAACCTAAGTCATATTCCCAGGCCACATGGTTCCAGAATCAAACCTCAGTCGTGTTCCCAGGACACAGGGTTCCAGAATAAAACCTCAGTCATTTTCCCTGGACACAGGTTTCAGAAATCAAATCCCAGTCATGTTCCCAGGCCACAGGGTTCCAGAATCAATCCTCAGTTATGTTCCCAGGCTACAGGGTTCCAGAATAAAACGTCAGTCATGTTCCCAGTCCACAGGGTTCCAGAACCAAGGCTCAGTCACGTTCCCAGGGCACAGTATTCCACAATCTAAACAGATGTCATGTTCCCAGGCCTCAGGGTTCCAGAATCCACCCATGTCATGTTCCCAGGCCACAGGGTTCCAAAGTGAATCCTCAGTTATGTTCCCAGGCTACAAGGTTCCAGAATAAAACCTCAGTCATGTTCCTAGTCCACAGGGTTCCAGAATCCACCGTTGTCATGTGCCCAGGCCACAGGGTTCCAGAATCAATCCTCAGTTATGGTCCCAGGCTACAGGGTTCCAGAATAAAACCTCAGTCATGTTCCCAGTCCACAGGGTTCCAGAACCAAGGCTCAGTCAGGTTCCCGGGGCACAGTATTCCACAATCTAAACAGATGTCATGTTCCCAGGCCACAGGTTTCCAGAATCATGCCTCAGTCATGTTCCCAGGCCACAGGCATCCAGAATCAAACCTCAGTCATGTTGCCAGGCCATAGGGTACCACAATCAAACCTCAGTCATATTCCCAGACCTCAGGTTTACAGAATCAAACCGATTTCATGTTCCCAGGCAACAGGGTACCAGAATCCAAACCGATGTCATGTTCCCAGGCCACAGGATTCCACATTCTAACATCAGTCATGTTCCCAGGCCAATGGTTTCCAGAATCAAACCTCAGTCATATTCCCAGGCCACATGGTTACAGAATCAAACCTCAGTCGTGTTCCCAGGACACAGGGTTCCAGAATAAAACCTCAGTCATGTTCCCTGGACACAGGTTTCAGAAATCAAATCCCAGTCATGTTCCCAGGCCACAGGGTTCCACAATTAAACCTCAGTCATATTCCCAGGCCAGAGGGTTCCACAATCAAACCTCAGTCCTGTTGCCAGGCCACGGTTCCACCATCAAGCCTCAGTCATGTTCCCAGGTCAGAGTGTTCCACAATCTAACCTAAGTCATCTTGCCAAGCCACAGGGTTCCACCATCAAACCTCAGGCATATTGCCAGGCCACAGTGTTCCACCATCAAGCCTCACTCATGTTCCCAAGCCTGAGGGTTCCACTATCAAACCTCAATCATGTTGCCAGGCCACAGGATTCAACCATGAAACCTCAGTCATGTTCCCAGTAAACAGGGCTCCAGAATCAAACCAATGTCATGTTCCCATGCCACGGGGTTCCAGTATCAGGCCTCAGTCATGGTCCCCGTGCACAGGGTTCCAAATCAAACCTCAGTCATGTTGCCAGTCCACAGGTTTCTGCCATCAAACCTCAGTCATGTTCCCAGTAAACAGGGCTCCAGAATCAAGCCTCAGTCATTTTGCCAGGCCAGAGTGTTCCACCATCAAACCTCAGTCATGATCCCAGGCCACATGTTTCCACAATGAAACCTCAGTCATTTTCCCAGGCCAAAGGTTTCCAGAATCAAACCTCAGTCATATTCCCAGGACACATGGTTCCAGAATCAACCTGAGTCATGTTCGAAGGCCACAGGTTTCAACAATCAAACCTCAGTCATGTTCCCAGGACACAGGTGTCCAGAATCAAACCTCAGTCATGTTCCCAGAGAACAGGCTTCCAGAAACAAACCTCAGTCATGTTCCCAAGCCACAGGGTTGCAGAATCAAACCTCAGTCTTCTTCCCAGGATACAGGTGTCCAGAATCAAACCGCAGTCATGTTCCCAGGGAACAGGCTTCCAGAAACAAACCTCAGTCATGTTCCCAGGCCACAGGGTTTCAGAGTCAAACTTCAGTCTTGTTCCCAGGACACAGGTTTCCAGAATCAACCAGATATCATGTTCCCTGGCCACAGTCTTCCAGAATCAATCCTCAGTCATGTTGCCAGGCCACAGGTTTCCACCATCAAACCTCAGACATGTTCCCAGGCCACAGGGTACCAGAGTCAAACCGTTCGCAGGTTCCCAGGCCACAGAGTTCCAGAATCCACCGATGTCATGCGCCCAGGCCACAGGGTTCCAGAATCAATCCTCAGTTATGTTCGCAGGCTACAGGGTTCCGGAATATAACCTCAGTCATGTTCCCAGTCCACAGGGTTCCAGAATCAAGGCTCAGTCAGGTACCCGGGGCACAGTATTCCACAATCTAAACGGATGTCATGTTCCCAGGCCTCAGGGTTCCAGAATCCACCCATGTCATGTTCCCAGGCCACAGGGTTCCAGAATCAATCCTCAGTTATGTTCCCAGGCTACAGGGTTCCAGAATAAAACCTCAGTCATATTCCCAGTACATAGGGTTCCAGAACCAAGGCTCAGTCAGGTTCCCGGGTCACAGTATTCCACAAGCTAAACAGATGTCTTGTTCCCAGGCCTCAGGGTTCCAGAATCCACCCATGTTATGTTCCCAGGCCACAGGGTTCCAGAATCAATCCTCAGTTATGTTCCCAGGCTACAGGGTTCCAGAATAAAACCTCAGTCATGTTCCTAGTGCACAGTGTTCCAGAACCAAGGCTCAGTCAGGTTCCCGGGCCAAAGTATTCCACAATCTAAACAGATGTCATGTTTCCAGGCCACAGGTCTTCAAAATCACGCCTCAGTCATTTTCCCAGGCCACAGAGATCCAGAATCAAACCTCAGTCATGTTGCAAGGCCTCAGATTTCCGGAATCAAACCGATTTCGTGTTCCCAGGCCACAGGGTTCCAGAGTCAAACCGTTCGCAGGTTCCCAGGCCACAGTGTTCCAGAATCCACCGATGTCATGTTCCCAGGCCACAGGCTTCCAGAATCAATCCTCAGTTATGTTCCCAGGCTACAGGGTTCCAGAATAAAACCTCAGTCATTATCCCAGTCCACAGGGTTCCAGAACCAAGGCTCAGTCAGGTTCCCGGGCCACAGTATTCCACAATCTAAACAGATGTCATGTTCCAAGGCCTCAGGGTTCCAGAATCCACCCATGTCATGTTCCTGGGCCACAGGGTTCCAAAGTGAATCCTCAATTATGTTCCCAGGCTACACGGCTCCAGAATAAAACCTCAGTCATATTCCCAGTCCACAGGTTTCCAGAACCAAGGCTCAGTCAAGTTCCCAGGCCACAGTATTCCACAATCTAAACAGATTTCATGTTCCCAGGCCTCAGGGTTCCAGAATCCACCCATGTCATGTTAACAGGACACAGGCTTCCAGAATAAAACCTCAGTCATGTTCCCAGTCCACAGGGGTCCAGAACCAAGGCTCAGTCAGGTTCCCGGGGCACAGTATTCCACAATCTAAACAGATGTCATGTTCCCAGGCCACAGGGATCCAGAATGAAACCTCAGTCATGTTGCCAGGCCATAGGGTACCACCATCAAACCTCAGTCATATTCCCAGGCCTAAGGTTTCCAGAATCAAACCGATTTCATGTTTCCAGGCAACAGGGTACCAGAATCCAAACCGATGTCATGTTCCCAGGGCACAGGATTCCACACTCTAACATCAGTCATGTTCCCAGGCCAATGGTTTCCAGAATCAAACCTAAGTCATATTCCCAGGCCACATGGTTCCAGAATCAAACCTCAGTCGTGTTCCCAGGACACAGGGTTCCAGAATAAAACCTCAGTCATTTTCCCTGGACACAGGTTTCAGAAATCAAATCCCAGTCATGTTCCCAGGCCACAGGGTTCCAGAATCAATCCTCAGTTATGTTCCCAGGCTACAGGGTTCCAGAATAAAACGTCAGTCATGTTCCCAGTCCACAGGGTTCCAGAACCAAGGCTCAGTCACGTTCCCAGGGCACAGTATTCCACAATCTAAACAGATGTCATGTTCCCAGGCCTCAGGGTTCCAGAATCCACCCATGTCATGTTCCCAGGCCACAGGGTTCCAGAATCAATCCTCAGTTATGTTCCCAGGCTACAAGGTTCCAGAATAAAACCTCAGTCATGTTCCTAGTCCACAGGGTTCCAGAATCCACCGTTGTCATGTGCCCAGGCCACAGGGTTCCAGAATCAATCCTCAGTTATGGTCCCAGGCTACAGGGTTCCAGAATAAAACCTCAGTCATGTTCCCAGTCCACAGGGTTCCAGAACCAAGGCTCAGTCAGGTTCCCGGGGCACAGTATTCCACAATCTAAACAGATGTCATGTTCCCAGGCCACAGGTTTCCAGAATCATGCCTCAGTCATGTTCCCAGGCCACAGGCATCCAGAATCAAACCTCAGTCATGTTGCCAGGCCATAGGGTACCACAATCAAACCTCAGTCATATTCCCAGACCTCAGGTTTACAGAATGAAACCGATTTCATGTTCCCAGGCAACAGGGTACCAGAATCCAAACCGATGTCATGTTCCCAGGCCACAGGATTCCACATTCTAACATCAGTCATGTTCCCAGGCCAATGGTTTCCAGAATCAAACCTCAGTCATATTCCCAGGCCACATGGTTACAGAATCAAACCTCAGTCGTGTTCCCAGGACACAGGGTTCCAGAATAAAACCTCAGTCATGTTCCCTGGACACAGGTTTCAGAAATCAAATCCCAGTCATGTTCCCAGGCCACAGGGTTCCACAATTAAACCTCAGTCATATTCCCAGGCCAGAGGGTTCCACAATCAAACCTCAGTCCTGTTGCCAGGCCACGGTTCCACCATCAAGCCTCAGTCATGTTCCCAGGTCAGAGTGTTCCACAATCTAACCTAAGTCATCTTGCCAAGCCACAGGGTTCCACCATCAAACCTCAGGCATATTGCCAGGCCACAGTGTTCCACCATCAAGCCTCACTCATGTTCCCAAGCCTGAGGGTTCCACTATCAAACCTCAATCATGTGGCCAGGCCACAGGATTCAACCATGAAACCTCAGTCATGTTCCCAGTAAACAGGGCTCCAGAATCAAACCAATGTCATGTTCCCATGCCACGGGGTTCCAGTATCAGGCCTCAGTCATGGTCCCCGTGCACAGGGTTCCAAATCAAACCTCAGTCATGTTGCCAGTCCACAGGTTTCTGCCATCAAACCTCAGTCATGTTCCCAGTAAACAGGGCTCCAGAATCAAGCCTCAGTCATTTTGCCAGGCCAGAGTGTTCCACCATCAAACCTCAGTCATGATCCCAGGCCACATGTTTCCACAATGAAACCTCAGTCATTTTCCCAGGCCAAAGGTTTCCAGAATCAAACCTCAGTCATATTCCCAGGACACATGGTTCCAGAATCAACCTGAGTCATGTTCGAAGGCCACAGGTTTCAACAATCAAACCTCAGTCATGTTCCCAGGACACAGGTGTCCAGAATCAAACCTCAGTCATGTTCCCAGAGAACAGGCTTCCAGAAACAAACCTCAGTCATGTTCCCAAGCCACAGGGTTGCAGAATCAAACCTCAGTCTTGTTCCCAGGATACAGGTGTCCAGAATCAAACCGCAGTCATGTTCCCAGGGAACAGGCTTCCAGAAACAAACCTCAGTCATGTTCCCAGGCCACAGGGTTTCAGAGTCAAACTTCAGTCTTGTTCCCAGGACACAGGTTTCCAGAATCAACCAGATATCATGTTCCCTGGCCACAGTCTTCCAGAATCAATCCTCAGTCATGTTGCCAGGCCACAGGTTTCCACCATCAAACCTCAGACATGTTCCCAGGCCACAGGGTACCAGAGTCAAACCGTTCGCAGGTTCCCAGGCCACAGAGTTCCAGAATCCACCGATGTCATGCGGCCAGGCCACAGGGTTCCAGAATCAATCCTCAGTTATGTTTGCAGGCTACAGGGTTCCGGAATATAACCTCAGTCATGTTCCCAGTCCACAGGGTTCCAGAATCAAGGCTCAGTCAGGTACCCGGGGCACAGTATTCCACAATCTAAACAGATGTCATGTTCCCAGGCCTCAGGGTTCCAGAATCCACCCATGTCATGTTCCCAGGACACAGGGTTCCAGAATCAATCCTCAGTTATGTTCCCAGGCTACAGGGTTCCAGAATAAAACCTCAGTCATATTCCCAGTACATAGGGTTCCAGAACCAAGGCTCAGTCAGGTTCCCGGGTCACAGTATTCCACAAGCTAAACAGATGTCTTGTTCCCAGGCCTCAGGGTTCCAGAATCCACCCATGTTATGTTCCCAGGCCACAGGGTTCCAGAATCAATCCTCAGTTATGTTCCCAGGCTACAGGGTTCCAGAATAAAACCTCAGTCATGTTCCTAGTGCACAGTGTTCCAGAACCAAGGCTCAGTCAGGTTCCCGGGCCAAAGTATTCCACAATCTAAACAGATGTCATGTTTCCAGGCCACAGGTCTTCAAAATCACGCCTCAGTCATTTTCCCAGGCCACAGAGATCCAGAATCAAACCTCAGTCATGTTGCAAGGCCTCAGATTTCCGGAATCAAACCGATTTCGTGTTCCCAGGCCACAGGGTTCCAGAGTCAAACCGTTCGCAGGTTCCCAGGCCACAGTGTTCCAGAATCCACCGATGTCATGTTCCCAGGCCACAGGCTTCCAGAATCAATCCTCAGTTATGTTCCCAGGCTACAGGGTTCCAGAATAAAACCTCAGTCATGTTCCCAGTCCACAGGGTTCCAGAACCAAGGCTCAGTCAGGTTCCCGGGCCACAGTATTCCACAATCTAAACAGATGTCATGTTCCAAGGCCTCAGGTTTCCAGAATCCACCCATGTCATGTTCCTGGGCCACAGGGTTCCAAAGTGAATCCTCAGTTATGTTCCCAGGCTACACGGCTCCAGAATAAAACCTCAGTCATATTCCCAGTCCACAGGTTTCCAGAACCAAGGCTCAGTCAAGTTCCCAGGCCACAGTATTCCACAATCTAAACAGATTTCATGTTCCCAGGCCTCAGGGTTCCAGAATCCACCCATGTCATGTTAACAGGACACAGGCTTCCAGAATAAAACCTCAGTCATGTTCCCAGTCCACAGGGGTCCAGAACCAAGGCTCAGTCAGGTTCCCGGGGCACAGTATTCCACAATCTAAACAGATGTCATGTTCCCAGGCCACAGGGATCCAGAATCAAACCTCAGTCATGTTGCCAGGCCATAGGGTACCACCATCAAACCTCAGTCATATTCCCAGGCCTAAGGTTTCCAGAATCAAACCGATTTCATGTTTCCAGGCAACAGGGTACCAGAATCCAAACCGATGTCATGTTCCCAGGGCACAGGATTCCACACTCTAACATCAGTCATGTTCCCAGGCCAATGGTTTCCAGAATCAAACCTAAGTCATATTCCCAGGCCACATGGTTCCAGAATCAAACCTCAGTCGTGTTCCCAGGACACAGGGTTCCAGAATAAAACCTCAGTCATTTTCCCTGGACACAGGTTTCAGAAATCAAATCCCAGTCATGTTCCCAGGCCACAGGGTTCCAGAATCAATCCTCAGTTATGTTCCCAGGCTACAGGGTTCCAGAATAAAACGTCAGTCATGTTCCCAGTCCACAGGGTTCCAGAACCAAGGCTCAGTCACGTTCCCAGGGCACAGTATTCCACAATCTAAACAGATGTCATGTTCCCAGGCCTCAGGGTTCCAGAATCCACCCATGTCATGTTCCCAGGCCACAGGGTTCCAGAATCAATCCTCAGTTATGTTCCCAGGCTACAAGGTTCCAGAATAAAACCTCAGTCATGTTCCTAGTCCACAGGGTTCCAGAATCCACCGTTGTCATGTGCCCAGGCCACAGGGTTCCAGAATCAATCCTCAGTTATGGTCCCAGGCTACAGGGTTCCAGAATAAAACCTCAGTCATGTTCCCAGTCCACAGGGTTCCAGAACCAAGGCTCAGTCAGGTTCCCGGGGCACAGTATTCCACAATCTAAACAGATGTCATGTTCCCAGGCCACAGGTTTCCAGAATCATGCCTCAGTCATGTTCCCAGGCCACAGGCATCCAGAATCAAACCTCAGTCATGTTGCCAGGCCATAGGGTACCACAATCAAACCTCAGTCATATTCCCAGACCTCAGGTTTACAGAATCAAACCGATTTCATGTTCCCAGGCAACAGGGTACCAGAATCCAAACCGATGTCATGTTCCCAGGCCACAGGATTCCACATTCTAACATCAGTCATGTTCCCAGGCCAATGGTTTCCAGAATCAAACCTCAGTCATATTCCCAGGCCACATGGTTACAGAATCAAACCTCAGTCGTGTTCCCAGGACACAGGGTTCCAGAATAAAACCTCAGTCATGTTCCCTGGACACAGGTTTCAGAAATCAAATCCCAGTCATGTTCCCAGGCCACAGGGTTCCACAATTAAACCTCAGTCATATTCCCAGGCCAGAGGGTTCCACAATCAAACCTCAGTCCTGTTGCCAGGCCACGGTTCCACCATCAAGCCTCAGTCATGTTCCCAGGTCAGAGTGTTCCACAATCTAACCTAAGTCATCTTGCCAAGCCACAGGGTTCCACCATCAAACCTCAGGCATATTGCCAGGCCACAGTGTTCCACCATCAAGCCTCACTCATGTTCCCAAGCCTGAGGGTTCCACTATCAAACCTCAATCATGTTGCCAGGCCACAGGATTCAACCATGAAACCTCAGTCATGTTCCCAGTAAACAGGGCTCCAGAATCAAACCAATGTCATGTTCCCATGCCACGGGGTTCCAGTATCAGGCCTCAGTCATGGTCCCCGTGCACAGGGTTCCAAATCAAACCTCAGTCATGTTGCCAGTCCACAGGTTTCTGCCATCAAACCTCAGTCATGTTCCCAGTAAACAGGGCTCCAGAATCAAGCCTCAGTCATTTTGCCAGGCCAGAGTGTTCCACCATCAAACCTCAGTCATGATCCCAGGCCACATGTTTCCACAATGAAACCTCAGTCATTTTCCCAGGCCAAAGGTTTCCAGAATCAAACCTCAGTCATATTCCCAGGACACATGGTTCCAGAATCAACCTGAGTCATGTTCGAAGGCCACAGGTTTCAACAATCAAACCTCAGTCATGTTCCCAGGACACAGGTGTCCAGAATCAAACCTCAGTCATGTTCCCAGAGAACAGGCTTCCAGAAACAAACCTCAGTCATGTTCCCAAGCCACAGGGTTGCAGAATCAAACCTCAGTCTTCTTCCCAGGATACAGGTGTCCAGAATCAAACCGCAGTCATGTTCCCAGGGAACAGGCTTCCAGAAACAAACCTCAGTCATGTTCCCAGGCCACAGGGTTTCAGAGTCAAACTTCAGTCTTGTTCCCAGGACACAGGTTTCCAGAATCAACCAGATATCATGTTCCCTGGCCACAGTCTTCCAGAATCAATCCTCAGTCATGTTGCCAGGCCACAGGTTTCCACCATCAAACCTCAGACATGTTCCCAGGCCACAGGGTACCAGAGTCAAACCGTTCGCAGGTTCCCAGGCCACAGAGTTCCAGAATCCACCGATGTCATGCGCCCAGGCCACAGGGTTCCAGAATCAATCCTCAGTTATGTTCGCAGGCTACAGGGTTCCGGAATATAACCTCAGTCATGTTCCCAGTCCACAGGGTTCCAGAATCAAGGCTCAGTCAGGTACCCGGGGCACAGTATTCCACAATCTAAACGGATGTCATGTTCCCAGGCCTCAGGGTTCCAGAATCCACCCATGTCATGTTCCCAGGCCACAGGGTTCCAGAATCAATCCTCAGTTATGTTCCCAGGCTACAGGGTTCCAGAATAAAACCTCAGTCATATTCCCAGTACATAGGGTTCCAGAACCAAGGCTCAGTCAGGTTCCCGGGTCACAGTATTCCACAAGCTAAACAGATGTCTTGTTCCCAGGCCTCAGGGTTCCAGAATCCACCCATGTTATGTTCCCAGGCCACAGGGTTCCAGAATCAATCCTCAGTTATGTTCCCAGGCTACAGGGTTCCAGAATAAAACCTCAGTCATGTTCCTAGTGCACAGTGTTCCAGAACCAAGGCTCAGTCAGGTTCCCGGGCCAAAGTATTCCACAATCTAAACAGATGTCATGTTTCCAGGCCACAGGTCTTCAAAATCACGCCTCAGTCATTTTCCCAGGCCACAGAGATCCAGAATCAAACCTCAGTCATGTTGCAAGGCCTCAGATTTCCGGAATCAAACCGATTTCGTGTTCCCAGGCCACAGGGTTCCAGAGTCAAACCGTTCGCAGGTTCCCAGGCCACAGTGTTCCAGAATCCACCGATGTCATGTTCCCAGGCCACAGGCTTCCAGAATCAATCCTCAGTTATGTTCCCAGGCTACAGGGTTCCAGAATAAAACCTCAGTCATTATCCCAGTCCACAGGGTTCCAGAACCAAGGCTCAGTCAGGTTCCCGGGCCACAGTATTCCACAATCTAAACAGATGTCATGTTCCAAGGCCTCAGGGTTCCAGAATCCACCCATGTCATGTTCCTGGGCCACAGGGTTCCAAAGTGAATCCTCAGTTATGTTCCCAGGCTACACGGCTCCAGAATAAAACCTCAGTCATATTCCCAGTCCACAGGTTTCCAGAACCAAGGCTCAGTCAAGTTCCCAGGCCACAGTATTCCACAATCTAAACAGATTTCATGTTCCCAGGCCTCAGGGTTCCAGAATCCACCCATGTCATGTTAACAGGACACAGGCTTCCAGAATAAAACCTCAGTCATGTTCCCAGTCCACAGGGGTCCAGAACCAAGGCTCAGTCAGGTTCCCGGGGCACAGTATTCCACAATCTAAACAGATGTCATGTTCCCAGGCCACAGGGATCCAGAATCAAACCTCAGTCATGTTGCCAGGCCATAGGGTACCACCATCAAACCTCAGTCATATTCCCAGGCCTAAGGTTTCCAGAATCAAACCGATTTCATGTTTCCAGGCAACAGGGTACCAGAATCCAAACCGATGTCATGTTCCCAGGGCACAGGATTCCACACTCTAACATCAGTCATGTTCCCAGGCCAATGGTTTCCAGAATCAAACCTAAGTCATATTCCCAGGCCACATGGTTCCAGAATCAAACCTCAGTCGTGTTCCCAGGACACAGGGTTCCAGAATAAAACCTCAGTCATTTTCCCTGGACACAGGTTTCAGAAATCAAATCCCAGTCATGTTCCCAGGCCACAGGGTTCCAGAATCAATCCTCAGTTATGTTCCCAGGCTACAGGGTTCCAGAATAAAACGTCAGTCATGTTCCCAGTCCACAGGGTTCCAGAACCAAGGCTCAGTCACGTTCCCAGGGCACAGTATTCCACAATCTAAACAGATGTCATGTTCCCAGGCCTCAGGGTTCCAGAATCCACCCATGTCATGTTCCCAGGCCACAGGGTTCCAGAATCAATCCTCAGTTATGTTCCCAGGCTACAAGGTTCCAGAATAAAACCTCAGTCATGTTCCTAGTCCACAGGGTTCCAGAATCCACCGTTGTCATGTGCCCAGGCCACAGGGTTCCAGAATCAATCCTCAGTTATGGTCCCAGGCTACAGGGTTCCAGAATAAAACCTCAGTCATGTTCCCAGTCCACAGGGTTCCAGAACCAAGGCTCAGTCAGGTTCCCGGGGCACAGTATTCCACAATCTAAACAGATGTCATGTTCCCAGGCCACAGGTTTCCAGAATCATGCCTCAGTCATGTTCCCAGGCCACAGGCATCCAGAATCAAACCTCAGTCATGTTGCCAGGCCATAGGGTACCACAATCAAACCTCAGTCATATTCCCAGACCTCAGGTTTACAGAATCAAACCGATTTCATGTTCCCAGGCAACAGGGTACCAGAATCCAAACCGATGTCATGTTCCCAGGCCACAGGATTCCACATTCTAACATCAGTCATGTTCCCAGGCCAATGGTTTCCAGAATCAAACCTCAGTCATATTCCCAGGCCACATGGTTACAGAATCAAACCTCAGTCGTGTTCCCAGGACACAGGGTTCCAGAATAAAACCTCAGTCATGTTCCCTGGACACAGGTTTCAGAAATCAAATCCCAGTCATGTTCCCAGGCCACAGGGTTCCACAATTAAACCTCAGTCATATTCCCAGGCCAGAGGGTTCCACAATCAAACCTCAGTCCTGTTGCCAGGCCACGGTTCCACCATCAAGCCTCAGTCATGTTCCCAGGTCAGAGTGTTCCACAATCTAACCTAAGTCATCTTGCCAAGCCACAGGGTTCCACCATCAAACCTCAGGCATATTGCCAGGCCACAGTGTTCCACCATCAAGCCTCACTCATGTTCCCAAGCCTGAGGGTTCCACTATCAAACCTCAATCATGTGGCCAGGCCACAGGATTCAACCATGAAACCTCAGTCATGTTCCCAGTAAACAGGGCTCCAGAATCAAACCAATGTCATGTTCCCATGCCACGGGGTTCCAGTATCAGGCCTCAGGCATGGTCCCCGTGCACAGGGTTCCAAATCAAACCTCAGTCATGTTGCCAGTCCACAGGTTTCTGCCATCAAACCTCAGTCATGTTCCCAGTAAACAGGGCTCCAGAATCAAGCCTCAGTCATTTTGCCAGGCCAGAGTGTTCCACCATCAAACCTCAGTCATGATCCCAGGCCACATGTTTCCACAATGAAACCTCAGTCATTTTCCCAGGCCAAAGGTTTCCAGAATCAAACCTCAGTCATATTCCCAGGACACATGGTTCCAGAATCAACCTGAGTCATGTTCGAAGGCCACAGGTTTCAACAATCAAACCTCAGTCATGTTCCCAGGACACAGGTGTCCAGAATCAAACCTCAGTCATGTTCCCAGAGAACAGGCTTCCAGAAACAAACCTCAGTCATGTTCCCAAGCCACAGGGTTGCAGAATCAAACCTCAGTCTTGTTCCCAGGATACAGGTGTCCAGAATCAAACCGCAGTCATGTTCCCAGGGAACAGGCTTCCAGAAACAAACCTCAGTCATGTTCCCAGGCCACAGGGTTTCAGAGTCAAACTTCAGTCTTGTTCCCAGGACACAGGTTTCCAGAATCAACCAGATATCATGTTCCCTGGCCACAGTCTTCCAGAATCAATCCTCAGTCATGTTGCCAGGCCACAGGTTTCCACCATCAAACCTCAGACATGTTCCCAGGCCACAGGGTACCAGAGTCAAACCGTTCGCAGGTTCCCAGGCCACAGAGTTCCAGAATCCACCGATGTCATGCGGCCAGGCCACAGGGTTCCAGAATCAATCCTCAGTTATGTTTGCAGGCTACAGGGTTCCGGAATATAACCTCAGTCATGTTCCCAGTCCACAGGGTTCCAGAATCAAGGCTCAGTCAGGTACCCGGGGCACAGTATTCCACAATCTAAACGGATGTCATGTTCCCAGGCCTCAGGGTTCCAGAATCCACCCATGTCATGTTCCCAGGACACAGGGTTCCAGAATCAATCCTCAGTTATGTTCCCAGGCTACAGGGTTCCAGAATAAAACCTCAGTCATATTCCCAGTACATAGGGTTCCAGAACCAAGGCTCAGTCAGGTTCCCGGGTCACAGTATTCCACAAGCTAAACAGATGTCTTGTTCCCAGGCCTCAGGGTTCCAGAATCCACCCATGTTATGTTCCCAGGCCACAGGGTTCCAGAATCAATCCTCAGTTATGTTCCCAGGCTACAGGGTTCCAGAATAAAACCTCAGTCATGTTCCTAGTGCACAGTGTTCCAGAACCAAGGCTCAGTCAGGTTCCCGGGCCAAAGTATTCCACAATCTAAACAGATGTCATGTTTCCAGGCCACAGGTCTTCAAAATCACGCCTCAGTCATTTTCCCAGGCCACAGAGATCCAGAATCAAACCTCAGTCATGTTGCAAGGCCTCAGATTTCCGGAATCAAACCGATTTCGTGTTCCCAGGCCACAGGGTTCCAGAGTCAAACCGTTCGCAGGTTCCCAGGCCACAGTGTTCCAGAATCCACCGATGTCATGTTCCCAGGCCACAGGCTTCCAGAATCAATCCTCAGTTATGTTCCCAGGCTACAGGGTTCCAGAATAAAACCTCAGTCATGTTCCCAGTCCACAGGGTTCCAGAACCAAGGCTCAGTCAGGTTCCCGGGCCACAGTATTCCACAATCTAAACAGATGTCATGTTCCAAGGCCTCAGGTTTCCAGAATCCACCCATGTCATGTTCCTGGGCCACAGGGTTCCAAAGTGAATCCTCAGTTATGTTCCCAGGCTACACGGCTCCAGAATAAAACCTCAGTCATATTCCCAGTCCACAGGTTTCCAGAACCAAGGCTCAGTCAAGTTCCCAGGCCACAGTATTCCACAATCTAAACAGATTTCATGTTCCCAGGCCTCAGGGTTCCAGAATCCACCCATGTCATGTTAACAGGACACAGGCTTCCAGAATAAAACCTCAGTCATGTTCCCAGTCCACAGGGGTCCAGAACCAAGGCTCAGTCAGGTTCCCGGGGCACAGTATTCCACAATCTAAACAGATGTCATGTTCCCAGGCCACAGGGATCCAGAATCAAACCTCAGTCATGTTGCCAGGCCATAGGGTACCACCATCAAACCTCAGTCATATTCCCAGGCCTAAGGTTTCCAGAATCAAACCGATTTCATGTTTCCAGGCAACAGGGTACCAGAATCCAAACCGATGTCATGTTCCCAGGGCACAGGATTCCACACTCTAACATCAGTCATGTTCCCAGGCCAATGGTTTCCAGAATCAAACCTAAGTCATATTCCCAGGCCACATGGTTCCAGAATCAAACCTCAGTCGTGTTCCCAGGACACAGGGTTCCAGAATAAAACCTCAGTCATTTTCCCTGGACACAGGTTTCAGAAATCAAATCCCAGTCATGTTCCCAGGCCACAGGGTTCCAGAATCAATCCTCAGTTATGTTCCCAGGCTACAGGGTTCCAGAATAAAACGTCAGTCATGTTCCCAGTCCACAGGGTTCCAGAACCAAGGCTCAGTCACGTTCCCAGGGCACAGTATTCCACAATCTAAACAGATGTCATGTTCCCAGGCCTCAGGGTTCCAGAATCCACCCATGTCATGTTCCCAGGCCACAGGGTTCCAAAGTGAATCCTCAGTTATGTTCCCAGGCTACAAGGTTCCAGAATAAAACCTCAGTCATGTTCCTAGTCCACAGGGTTCCAGAATCCACCGTTGTCATGTGCCCAGGCCACAGGGTTCCAGAATCAATCCTCAGTTATGGTCCCAGGCTACAGGGTTCCAGAATAAAACCTCAGTCATGTTCCCAGTCCACAGGGTTCCAGAACCAAGGCTCAGTCAGGTTCCCGGGGCACAGTATTCCACAATCTAAACAGATGTCATGTTCCCAGGCCACAGGTTTCCAGAATCATGCCTCAGTCATGTTCCCAGGCCACAGGCATCCAGAATCAAACCTCAGTCATGTTGCCAGGCCATAGGGTACCACAATCAAACCTCAGTCATATTCCCAGACCTCAGGTTTACAGAATCAAACCGATTTCATGTTCCCAGGCAACAGGGTACCAGAATCCAAACCGATGTCATGTTCCCAGGCCACAGGATTCCACATTCTAACATCAGTCATGTTCCCAGGCCAATGGTTTCCAGAATCAAACCTCAGTCATATTCCCAGGCCACATGGTTACAGAATCAAACCTCAGTCGTGTTCCCAGGACACAGGGTTCCAGAATAAAACCTCAGTCATGTTCCCTGGACACAGGTTTCAGAAATCAAATCCCAGTCATGTTCCCAGGCCACAGGGTTCCACAATTAAACCTCAGTCATATTCCCAGGCCAGAGGGTTCCACAATCAAACCTCAGTCCTGTTGCCAGGCCACGGTTCCACCATCAAGCCTCAGTCATGTTCCCAGGTCAGAGTGTTCCACAATCTAACCTAAGTCATCTTGCCAAGCCACAGGGTTCCACCATCAAACCTCAGGCATATTGCCAGGCCACAGTGTTCCACCATCAAGCCTCACTCATGTTCCCAAGCCTGAGGGTTCCACTATCAAACCTCAATCATGTTGCCAGGCCACAGGATTCAACCATGAAACCTCAGTCATGTTCCCAGTAAACAGGGCTCCAGAATCAAACCAATGTCATGTTCCCATGCCACGGGGTTCCAGTATCAGGCCTCAGTCATGGTCCCCGTGCACAGGGTTCCAAATCAAACCTCAGTCATGTTGCCAGTCCACAGGTTTCTGCCATCAAACCTCAGTCATGTTCCCAGTAAACAGGGCTCCAGAATCAAGCCTCAGTCATTTTGCCAGGCCAGAGTGTTCCACCATCAAACCTCAGTCATGATCCCAGGCCACATGTTTCCACAATGAAACCTCAGTCATTTTCCCAGGCCAAAGGTTTCCAGAATCAAACCTCAGTCATATTCCCAGGACACATGGTTCCAGAATCAACCTGAGTCATGTTCGAAGGCCACAGGTTTCAACAATCAAACCTCAGTCATGTTCCCAGGACACAGGTGTCCAGAATCAAACCTCAGTCATGTTCCCAGAGAACAGGCTTCCAGAAACAAACCTCAGTCATGTTCCCAAGCCACAGGGTTGCAGAATCAAACCTCAGTCTTGTTCCCAGGATACAGGTGTCCAGAATCAAACCGCAGTCATGTTCCCAGGGAACAGGCTTCCAGAAACAAACCTCAGTCATGTTCCCAGGCCACAGGGTTTCAGAGTCAAACTTCAGTCTTGTTCCCAGGACACAGGTTTCCAGAATCAACCAGATATCATGTTCCCTGGCCACAGTCTTCCAGAATCAATCCTCAGTCATGTTGCCAGGCCACAGGTTTCCACCATCAAACCTCAGACATGTTCCCAGGCCACAGGGTACCAGAGTCAAACCGTTCGCAGGTTCCCAGGCCACAGAGTTCCAGAATCCACCGATGTCATGCGCCCAGGCCACAGGGTTTCAGAATCAATCCTCAGTTATGTTCGCAGGCTACAGGGTTCCGGAATATAACCTCAGTCATGTTCCCAGTCCACAGGGTTCCAGAATCAAGGCTCAGTCAGTTACCCGGGGCACAGTATTCCACAATCTAAACGGATGTCATGTTCCCAGGCCTCAGGGTTACAGAATCCACCCATGTCATGTTCCCAGGCCACAGGGTTCCAGAATCAATCCTCAGTTATGTTCCCAGGCTACAGGGTTCCAGAATAAAACCTCAGTCATATTCCCAGTACATAGGGTTCCAGAACCAAGGCTCAGTCAGGTTCCCGGGTCACAGTATTCCACAAGCTAAACAGATGTCTTGTTCCCAGGCCTCAGGGTTCCAGAATCCACCCATGTTATGTTCCCAGGCCACAGGGTTCCAGAATCAATCCTCAGTTATGTTCCCAGGCTACAGGGTTCCAGAATAAAACCTCAGTCATGTTCCTAGTGCACAGTGTTCCAGAACCAAGGCTCAGTCAGGTTCCCGGGCCAAAGTATTCCACAATCTAAACAGATGTCATGTTTCCAGGCCACAGGTCTTCAAAATCACGCCTCAGTCATTTTCCCAGGCCACAGAGATCCAGAATCAAACCTCAGTCATGTTGCAAGGCCTCAGATTTCCGGAATCAAACCGATTTCGTGTTCCCAGGCCACAGGGTTCCAGAGTCAAACCGTTCGCAGGTTCCCAGGCCACAGTGTTCCAGAATCCACCGATGTCATGTTCCCAGGCCACAGGCTTCCAGAATCAATCCTCAGTTATGTTCCCAGGCTACAGGGTTCCAGAATAAAACCTCAGTCATTATCCCAGTCCACAGGGTTCCAGAACCAAGGCTCAGTCAGGTTCCCGGGCCACAGTATTCCACAATCTAAACAGATGTCATGTTCCAAGGCCTCAGGGTTCCAGAATCCACCCATGTCATGTTCCTGGGCCACAGGGTTCCAAAGTGAATCCTCAGTTATGTTCCCAGGCTACACGGCTCCAGAATAAAACCTCAGTCATATTCCCAGTCCACAGGTTTCCAGAACCAAGGCTCAGTCAAGTTCCCAGGCCACAGTATTCCACAATCTAAACAGATTTCATGTTCCCAGGCCTCAGGGTTCCAGAATCCACCCATGTCATGTTAACAGGACACAGGGTTCCAGAATAAAACCTCAGTCATGTTCCCAGTCCACAGGGGTCCAGAACCAAGGCTCAGTCAGGTTCCCGGGGCACAGTATTCCACAATCTAAACAGATGTCATGTTCCCAGGCCACAGGGATCCAGAATCAAACCTCAGTCATGTTGCCAGGCCATAGGGTACCACCATCAAACCTCAGTCATATTCCCAGGCCTAAGGTTTCCAGAATCAAAGCGATTTCATGTTTCCAGGCAACAGGGTACCAGAATCCAAACCGAGGTCATGTTCCCAGGGCACAGGATTCCACACTCTAACATCAGTCATGTTCCCAGGCCAATGGTTTCCAGAATCAAACCTAAGTCATATTCCCAGGCCACATGGTTCCAGAATCAAACTTCAGTCGTGTTCCCAGGACACAGGGTTCCAGAATAAAACCTCAGTCATTTTCCCTGGACACAGGTTTCAGAAATCAAATCCCAGTCATGTTCCCAGGCCACAGGGTTCCAGAATCAATCCTCAGTTATGTTCCCAGGCTACAGTGTTCCAGAATAAAACGTCAGTCATGTTCCCAGTCCACAGGGTTCCAGAACCAAGGCTCAGTCACGTTCCCAGGGCACAGTATTCCACAATCTAAACAGATGTCATGTTCCCAGGCCTCAGGGTTCCAGAATCCACCCATGTCATGTTCCCAGGCCACAGGGTTCCAGAATCAATCCTCAGTTATGTTCCCAGGCTACAAGGTTCCAGAATAAAACCTCAGTCATGTTCCTAGTCCACAGGGTTCCAGAATCCACCGTTGTCATGTGCCCAGGCCACAGGGTTCCAGAATCAATCCTCAGTTATGGTCCCAGGCTACAGGGTTCCAGAATAAAACCTCAGTCATGTTCCCAGTCCACAGGGTTCCAGAACCAAGGCTCAGTCAGGTTCCCGGGGCACAGTATTCCACAATCTAAACAGATGTCATGTTCCCAGGCCACAGGTTTCCAGAATCATGCCTCAGTCATGTTCCCAGGCCACAGGCATCCAGAATCAAACCTCAGTCATGTTGCCAGGCCATAGGGTACCACAATCAAACCTCAGTCATATTCCCAGACCTCAGGTTTACAGAATCAAACCGATTTCATGTTCCCAGGCAACAGGGTACCAGAATCCAAACCGATGTCATGTTCCCAGGCCACAGGATTCCACATTCTAACATCAGTCATGTTCCCAGGCCAATGGTTTCCAGAATCAAACCTCAGTCATATTCCCAGGCCACATGGTTACAGAATCAAACCTCAGTCGTGTTCCCAGGACACAGGGTTCCAGAATAAAACCTCAGTCATGTTCCCTGGACACAGGTTTCAGAAATCAAATCCCAGTCATGTTCCCAGGCCACAGGGTTCCACAATTAAACCTCAGTCATATTCCCAGGCCAGAGGGTTCCACAATCAAACCTCAGTCCTGTTGCCAGGCCACGGTTCCACCATCAAGCCTCAGTCATGTTCCCAGGTCAGAGTGTTCCACAATCTAACCTAAGTCATCTTGCCAAGCCACAGGGTTCCACCATCAAACCTCAGGCATATTGCCAGGCCACAGTGTTCCACCATCAAGCCTCACTCATGTTCCCAAGCCTGAGGGTTCCACTATCAAACCTCAATCATGTTGCCAGGCCACAGGATTCAACCATGAAACCTCAGTCATGTTCCCAGTAAACAGGGCTCCAGAATCAAACCAATGTCATGTTCCCATGCCACGGGGTTCCAGTATCAGGCCTCAGTCATGGTCCCCGTGCACAGGGTTCCAAATCAAACCTCAGTCATGTTGCCAGTCCACAGGTTTCTGCCATCAAACCTCAGTCATGTTCCCAGTAAACAGGGCTCCAGAATCAAGCCTCAGTCATTTTGCCAGGCCAGAGTGTTCCACCATCAAACCTCAGTCATGATCCCAGGCCACATGTTTCCACAATGAAACCTCAGTCATTTTCCCAGGCCAAAGGATTCCAGAATCAAACCTCAGTCATATTCCCAGGACACATGGTTCCAGAATCAACCTGAGTCATGTTCGAAGGCCACAGGTTTCAACAATCAAACCTCAGTCATGTTCCCAGGACACAGGTGTCCAGAATCAAACCTCAGTCATGTTCCCAGAGAACAGGCTTCCAGAAACAAACCTCAGTCATGTTCCCAAGCCACAGCGTTGCAGAATCAAACCTCAGTCTTTTTCCCACGACACAGGTGTCCAGAATCAAACCGCATTCATGTTCCCAGGGAAGAGGCTTACAGAAACAAACCTCAGTCATGTTCCCAAGCCACAGGGTTCCAGAATCAAACTTCAGTCTTGTTCCCAGGACACAGGTTTCCAGAATCAACCAGATATCATGTTCCCTGGCCACAGTCTTCCAGAATCAATCCTCAGTCATGTTGCCAGGCCACAGGTTTCCACCATCAAACCTCAGACATGTTCCCAGTCCACAGGGTACCAGAGTCAAACCGTTCGCAGGTTCCCAGGCCACAGAGTTCCAGAATCCACCGATGTCATGCGGCCAGGCCACAGGGTTCCAGAATCAATCCTCAGTTATGTTCGCAGGCTACAGGGTTCCGGAATAAAACCTCAGTCATGTTCCCAGTCCACAGGGTTCCAGAATCAAGGCTCAGTCAGGTACCCGGGGCACAGTATTCCACAATCTAAACAGATGTCATGTTCCCAGGCCTCAGGGTTCCAGAATCCACCCATGTCATGTTCCCAGGCCACAGGGTTCCAGAATCAATCCTCAGTTATGTTCCCAGGCTACAGGGTTCCAGAATAAAAGCTCAGTCATATTCCCAGTACATAGGGTTCCACAACCAAGGCTCAGTCAGGTTCCCGGGTCACAGTATTCCACAAGCTAAACAGATGTCTTGTTCCCAGGCCTCAGGGTTCCAGAATCCACCCATGTTATGTTCCCAGGCCACAGGGTTCCAGAATCAATCCTCAGTTATGTTCCCAGGCTACAGGGTTCCAGAATAAAACCTCAGTCATGTTCCTAGTGCACAGTGTTCCAGAACCAAGGCTCAGTCAGGTTCCCGGGCCAAAGTATTCCACAATCTAAACAGATGTCATGTTTACAGGCCACAGGTCTTCAGAATCACGCCTCAGTCATTTTCCCAGGCCACAGAGATCCAGAATCAAACCTCAGTCATGTTGCCAGGCCTCAGATTTCCGGAATCAAACCGATTTCGTGTTCCCAGGCCACAGGGTTCCAGAGTCAAACCGTTCGCAGGTTCCCAGGCCACAGTGTTCCAGAATCCACCGATGTCATGTTCCCAGGCCACAGGCTTCCAGAATCAATCCTCAGTTATGTTCCCAGGCTACAGGGTTCCCGAATAAAACCTCAGTCATGTTCCCAGTCCACAGGGTTCCAGAACCAAGGCTCAGTCAGGTTCCCGGGTCACAGTATTCCACAATCTAAACAGATGTCATGTTCCAAGGCCTCAGGGTTCCAGAATCCACCCATGTCATGTTCCCGGGCCACAGGGTTCCAGAATCAATCCTCAGTTATGTTCCCAGGCTACAGGGTTCCAGAATAAAACCTCAGTCATATTCCCAGTTCACAGGTTTCCTGAACCAAGGCTCAGTCAAGTTCCCAGGCCACAGTATTCCACAATCTAAACAGATTTCATGTTCCCAGGCCTCAGGGTTCCAGAATCCACCCATGTCATGTTAACAGGACACAGGGTTCCAGAATAAAACCTCAGTCATGTTCCCAGTCCACAGGGGTCCAGAACCAAGGCTCAGTCAGGTTCCCGGGGCACAGTATTCCACAATCTAAACAGATGTCATGTTCCCAGGCCACAGGGATCCAGAATCAAACCTCAGTCATGTTGCCAGGCCATAGGGTACCACCATCAAACCTCAGTCATATTCCCAGGCCTAAGGTTTCCAGAATCAAACCGATTTCATGTTTCCAGGCAACAGGGTACCAGAATCCAAACCGATGTCATGTTCCCAGGGCACAGGATTCCACACTCTAACATCAGTCATGTTCCCAGGCCAATGGTTTCCAGAATCAAACCTAAGTCATATTCCCAGGCCACATGGTTCCAGAATCAAACCTCAGTCGTGTTCCCAGGACACAGGGTTCCAGAATAAAACCTCAGTCATTTTCCCTGGACACAGGTTTCAGAAATCAAATCCCAGTCATGTTCCCAGGCCACAGGGTTCCAGAATCAATCCTCAGTTATGTTCCCAGGCTACAGGGTTCCAGAATAAAACGTCAGTCATGTTCCCAGTCCACAGGGTTCCAGAACCAAGGCTCAGTCACGTTCCCAGGGCACAGTATTCCACAATCTAAACAGATGTCATGTTCCCAGGCCTCAGGGTTCCAGAATCCACCCATGTCATGTTCCCAGGCCACAGGGTTCCAGAATCAATCCTCAGTTATGTTCCCAGGCTACAAGGTTCCAGAATAAAACCTCAGTCATGTTCCTAGTCCACAGGGTTCCAGAATCCACCGTTGTCATGTGCCCAGGCCACAGGGTTCCAGAATCAATCCTCAGTTATGGTCCCACGCTACAGGGTTCCAGAATAAAACCTCAGTCATGTTCCCAGTCCACAGGGTTCCAGAACCAAGGCTCAGTCAGGTTCCCGGGGCACAGTATTCCACAATCTAAACAGATGTCATGTTCCCAGGCCACAGGTTTCCAGAATCATGCCTCAGTCATGTTCCCAGGCCACAGGCATCCAGAATCAAACCTCAGTCATGTTGCCAGGCCATAGGGTACCACAATCAAACCTCAGTCATATTCCCAGACCTCAGGTTTACAGAATCAAACCGATTTCATGTTCCCAGGCAACAGGGTACCAGAATCCAAACCGATGTCATGTTCCCAGGCCACAGGATTCCACATTCTAACATCAGTCATGTTCCCAGGCCAATGGTTTCCAGAATCAAACCTCAGTCATATTCCCAGGCCACATGGTTACAGAATCAAACCTCAGTCGTGTTCCCAGGACACAGGGTTCCAGAATAAAACCTCAGTCATGTTCCCTGGACACAGGTTTCAGAAATCAAATCCCAGTCATGTTCCCAGGCCACAGGGTTCCACAATTAAACCTCAGTCATATTCCCAGGCCAGAGGGTTCCACAATCAAACCTCAGTCCTGTGGCCAGGCCACGGTTCCACCATCAAGCCTCAGTCATGTTCCCAGGTCAGAGTTTTCCACAATCTAACCTAAGTCATCTTGCCAAGCCACAGGGTTCCACCATCAAACCTCAGTCATGTTCCCAGTAAACAGGGCTCCAGAATCAAGCCTCAGTCATTTTGCCAGGCCAGAGTGTTCCACCATCAAACCTCAGTCATGATCCCAGGCCACATGTTTCCACAATGAAACCTCAGTCATTTTCCCAGGCCAAAGGTTTCCAGAATCAAACCTCAGTCATATTCCCAGGACACATGGTTCCAGAATCAACCTGAGTCATGTTCGAAGGCCACAGGTTTCAACAATCAAACCTCAGTCATGTTCCCAGGACACAGGTGTCCAGAATCAAACCTCAGTCATGTTCCCAGAGAACAGGCTTCCAGAAACAAACCTCAGTCATGTTCCCAAGCCACAGGGTTGCAGAATCAAACCTCAGTCTTCTTCCCAGGATACAGGTGTCCAGAATCAAACCGCAGTCATGTTCCCAGGGAACAGGCTTCCAGAAACAAACCTCAGTCATGTTCCCAGGCCACAGGGTTTCAGAGTCAAACTTCAGTCTTGTTCCCAGGACACAGGTTTCCAGAATCAACCAGATATCATGTTCCCTGGCCACAGTCTTCCAGAATCAATCCTCAGTCATGTTGCCAGGCCACAGGTTTCCACCATCAAACCTCAGACATGTTCCCAGGCCACAGGGTACCAGAGTCAAACCGTTCGCAGGTTCCCAGGCCACAGAGTTCCAGAATCCACCGATGTCATGCGCCCAGGCCACAGGGTTCCAGAATCAATCCTCAGTTATGTTCGCAGGCTACAGGGTTCCGGAATATAACCTCAGTCATGTTCCCAGTCCACAAGGTTCCAGAATCAAGGCTCAGTCAGGTACCCGGGGCACAGTATTCCACAATCTAAACGGATGTCATGTTCCCAGGCCTCAGGGTTCCAGAATCCACCCATGTCATGTTCCCAGGCCACAGGTTTCCAGAATCAATCCTCAGTTATGTTCCCAGGCTACAGGGTTCCAGAATAAAACCTCAGTCATATTCCCAGTACATAGGGTTCCAGAACCAAGGCTCAGTCAGGTTCCCGGGTCACAGTATTCCACAAGCTAAACAGATGTCTTGTTCCCAGGCCTCAGGGTTCCAGAATCCACCCATGTTATGTTCCCAGGCCACAGGGTTCCAGAATCAATCCTCAGTTATGTTCCCAGGCTACAGGGTTCCAGAATAAAACCTCAGTCATGTTCCTAGTGCACAGTGTTCCAGAACCAAGGCTCAGTCAGGTTCCCGGGCCAAAGTATTCCACAATCTAAACAGATGTCATGTTTCCAGGCCACAGGTCTTCAAAATCACGCCTCAGTCATTTTCCCAGGCCACAGAGATCCAGAATCAAACCTCAGTCATGTTGCAAGGCCTCAGATTTCCGGAATCAAACCGATTTCGTGTTCCCAGGCCACAGGGTTCCATAGTCAAACCGTTCGCAGGTTCCCAGGCCACAGTGTTCCAGAATCCACCGATGTCATGTTCCCAGGCCACAGGCTTCCAGAATCAATCCTCAGTTATGTTCCCAGGCTACAGGGCTCCAGAATAAAACCTCAGTCATTATCCCAGTCCACAGGGTTCCAGAACCAAGGCTCAGTCAGGTTCCCGGGCCACAGTATTCCACAATCTAAACAGATGTCATGTTCCAAGGCCTCAGGGTTCCAGAATCCACCCATGTCATGTTCCTGGGCCACAGGGTTCCAAAGTGAATCCTCAGTTATGTTCCCAGGCTACACGGCTCCAGAATAAAACCTCAGTCATATTCCCAGTCCACAGGTTTCCAGAACCAAGGCTCAGTCAAGTTCCCAGGCCACAGTATTCCACAATCTAAACAGATTTCATGTTCCCAGGCCTCAGGGTTCCAGAATCCACCCATGTCATGTTAACAGGACACAGGGTTCCAGAATAAAACCTCAGTCATGTTCCCAGTCCACAGGGGTCCAGAACCAAGGCTCAGTCAGGTTCCCGGGGCACAGTATTCCACAATCTAAACAGATGTCATGTTCCCAGGCCACAGGGATCCAGAATCAAACCTCAGTCATGTTGCCAGGCCATAGGGTACCACCATCAAACCTCAGTCATATTCCCAGGCCTAAGGTTTCCAGAATCAAAGCGATTTCATGTTTCCAGGCAACAGGGTACCAGAATCCAAACCGAGGTCATGTTCCCAGGGCACAGGATTCCACACTCTAACATCAGTCATGTTCCCAGGCCAATGGTTTCCAGAATCAAACCTAAGTCATATTCCCAGGCCACATGGTTCCAGAATCAAACTTCAGTCGTGTTCCCAGGACACAGGGTTCCAGAATAAAACCTCAGTCATTTTCCCTGGACACAGGTTTCAGAAATCAAATCCCAGTCATGTTCCCAGGCCACAGGGTTCCAGAATCAATCCTCAGTTATGTTCCCAGGCTACAGTGTTCCAGAATAAAACGTCAGTCATGTTCCCAGTCCACAGGGTTCCAGAACCAAGGCTCAGTCACGTTCCCAGGGCACAGTATTCCACAATCTAAACAGATGTCATGTTCCCAGGCCTCAGGGTTCCAGAATCCACCCATGTCATGTTCCCAGGCCACAGGGTTCCAGAATCAATCCTCAGTTATGTTCCCAGGCTACAAGGTTCCAGAATAAAACCTCAGTCATGTTCCTAGTCCACAGGGTTCCAGAATCCACCGTTGTCATGTGCCCAGGCCACAGGGTTCCAGAATCAATCCTCAGTTATGGTCCCAGGCTACAGGGTTCCAGAATAAAACCTCAGTCATGTTCCCAGTCCACAGGGTTCCAGAACCAAGGCTCAGTCAGGTTCCCGGGGCACAGTATTCCACAATCTAAACAGATGTCATGTTCCCAGGCCACAGGTTTCCAGAATCATGCCTCAGTCATGTTCCCAGGCCACAGGCATCCAGAATCAAACCTCAGTCATGTTGCCAGGCCATAGGGTACCACAATCAAACCTCAGTCATATTCCCAGACCTCAGGTTTACAGAATCAAACCGATTTCATGTTCCCAGGCAACAGGGTACCAGAATCCAAACCGATGTCATGTTCCCAGGCCACAGGATTCCACATTCTAACATCAGTCATGTTCCCAGGCCAATGGTTTCCAGAATCAAACCTCAGTCATATTCCCAGGCCACATGGTTACAGAATCAAACCTCAGTCGTGTTCCCAGGACACAGGGTTCCAGAATAAAACCTCAGTCATGTTCCCTGGACACAGGTTTCAGAAATCAAATCCCAGTCATGTTCCCAGGCCACAGGGTTCCACAATTAAACCTCAGTCATATTCCCAGGCCAGAGGGTTCCACAATCAAACCTCAGTCCTGTTGCCAGGCCACGGTTCCACCATCAAGCCTCAGTCATGTTCCCAGGTCAGAGTGTTCCACAATCTAACCTAAGTCATCTTGCCAAGCCACAGGGTTCCACCATCAAACCTCAGGCATATTGCCAGGCCACAGTGTTCCACCATCAAGCCTCACTCATGTTCCCAAGCCTGAGGGTTCCACTATCAAACCTCAATCATGTGGCCAGGCCACAGGATTCAACCATGAAACCTCAGTCATGTTCCCAGTAAACAGGGCTCCAGAATCAAACCAATGTCATGTTCCCATGCCACGGGGTTCCAGTATCAGGCCTCAGTCATGGTCCCCGTGCACAGGGTTCCAAATCAAACCTCAGTCATGTTGCCAGTCCACAGGTTTCTGCCATCAAACCTCAGTCATGTTCCCAGTAAACAGGGCTCCAGAATCAAGCCTCAGTCATTTTGCCAGGCCAGAGTGTTCCACCATCAAACCTCAGTCATGATCCCAGGCCACATGTTTCCACAATGAAACCTCAGTCATTTTCCCAGGCCAAAGGATTCCAGAATCAAACCTCAGTCATATTCCCAGGACACATGGTTCCAGAATCAACCTGAGTCATGTTCGAAGGCCACAGGTTTCAACAATCAAACCTCAGTCATGTTCCCAGGACACAGGTGTCCAGAATCAAACCTCAGTCATGTTCCCAGAGAACAGGCTTCCAGAAACAAACCTCAGTCATGTTCCCAAGCCACAGGGTTGCAGAATCAAACCTCAGTCTTTTTCCCAGGACACAGGTGTCCAGAATCAAACCGCATTCATGTTCCCAGGGAACAGGCTTACAGAAACAAACCTCAGTCATGTTCCCAAGCCACAGGGTTCCAGAATCAAACTTCAGTCTTGTTCCCAGGACACAGGTTTCCAGAATCAACCAGATATCATGTTCCCTGGCCACAGTCTTCCAGAATCAATCCTCAGTCATGTTGCCAGGCCACAGGTTTCCACCATCAAACCTCAGACATGTTCCCAGGCCACAGGGTACCAGAGTCAAACCGTTCGCAGGTTCCCAGGCCACAGAGTTCCAGAATCCACCGATGTCATGCGGCCAGGCCACAGGGTTCCAGAATCAATCCTCAGTTATGTTCGCAGGCTACAGGGTTCCGGAATAAAACCTCAGTCATGTTCCCAGTCCACAGGGTTCCAGAATCAAGGCTCAGTCAGGTACCCGGGGCACAGTATTCCACAATCTAAACAGATGTCATGTTCCCAGGCCTCAGGGTTCCAGAATCCACCCATGTCATGTTCCCAGGCCACAGGGTTCCAGAATCAATCCTCAGTTATGTTCCCAGGCTACAGGGTTCCAGAATAAAAGCTCAGTCATATTCCCAGTACATAGGGTTCCACAACCAAGGCTCAGTCAGGTTCCCGGGTCACAGTATTCCACAAGCTAAACAGATGTCTTGTTCCCAGGCCTCAGGGTTCCAGAATCCACCCATGTTATGTTCCCAGGCCACAGGGTTCCAGAATCAATCCTCAGTTATGTTCCCAGGCTACAGGGTTCCAGAATAAAACCTCAGTCATGTTCCTAGTGCACAGTGTTCCAGAACCAAGGCTCAGTCAGGTTCCCGGGCCAAAGTATTCCACAATCTAAACAGATGTCATGTTTCCAGGCCACAGGTCTTCAGAATCACGCCTCAGTCATTTTCCCAGGCCACAGAGATCCAGAATCAAACCTCAGTCATGTTGCCAGGCCTCAGATTTCCGGAATCAAACCGATTTCGTGTTCCCAGGCCACAGGGTTCCAGAGTCAAACCGTTCGCAGGTTCCCAGGCCACAGTGTTCCAGAATCCACCGATGTCATGTTCCCAGGCCACAGGCTTCCAGAATCAATCCTCAGTTATGTTCCCAGGCTACAGGGTTCCCGAAGAAAACCTCAGTCATGTTCCCAGTCCACAGGGTTCCAGAACCAAGGCTCAGTCAGGTTCCCGGGTCACAGTATTCCACAATCTAAACAGATGTCATGTTCCAAGGCCTCAGGGTTCCAGAATCCACCCATGTCATGTTCCCGGGCCACAGGGTTCCAGAATCAATCCTCAGTTATGTTCCCAGGCTACAGGGTTCCAGAATAAAACCTCAGTCATATTCCCAGTTCACAGGTTTCCTGAACCAAGGCTCAGTCAAGTTCCCAGGCCACAGTATTCCACAATCTAAACAGATTTCATGTTCCCAGGCCTCAGGGTTCCAGAATCCACCCATGTCATGTTAACAGGACACAGGGTTCCAGAATAAAACCTCAGTCATGTTCCCAGTCCACAGGGGTCCAGAACCAAGGCTCAGTCAGGTTCCCGGGGCACAGTATTCCACAATCTAAACAGATGTCATGTTCCCAGGCCACAGGGATCCAGAATCAAACCTCAGTCATGTTGCCAGGCCATAGGGTACCACCATCAAACCTCAGTCATATTCCCAGGCCTAAGGTTTCCAGAATCAAACCGATTTCATGTTTCCAGGCAACAGGGTACCAGAATCCAAACCGATGTCATGTTCCCAGGGCACAGGATTCCACACTCTAACATCAGTCATGTTCCCAGGCCAATGGTTTCCAGAATCAAACCTAAGTCATATTCCCAGGCCACATGGTTCCAGAATCAAACCTCAGTCGTGTTCCCAGGACACAGGGTTCCAGAATAAAACCTCAGTCATTTTCCCTGGACACAGGTTTCAGAAATCAAATCCCAGTCATGTTCCCAGGCCACAGGGTTCCAGAATCAATCCTCAGTTATGTTCCCAGGCTACAGGGTTCCAGAATAAAACGTCAGTCATGTTCCCAGTCCACAGGGTTCCAGAACCAAGGCTCAGTCACGTTCCCAGGGCACAGTATTCCACAATCTAAACAGATGTCATGTTCCCAGGCCTCAGGGTTCCAGAATCCACCCATGTCATGTTCCCAGGCCACAGGGTTCCAGAATCAATCCTCAGTTATGTTCCCAGGCTACAAGGTTCCAGAATAAAACCTCAGTCATGTTCCTAGTCCACAGGGTTCCAGAATCCACCGTTGTCATGTGCCCAGGCCACAGGGTTCCAGAATCAATCCTCAGTTATGGTCCCAGGCTACAGGGTTCCAGAATAAAACCTCAGTCATGTTCCCAGTCCACAGGGTTCCAGAACCAAGGCTCAGTCAGGTTCCCGGGGCACAGTATTCCACAATCTAAACAGATGTCATGTTCCCAGGCCACAGGTTTCCAGAATCATGCCTCAGTCATGTTCCCAGGCCACAGGCATCCAGAATCAAACCTCAGTCATGTTGCCAGGCCA
This sequence comes from Balaenoptera physalus, assembly GCF_965194825.1. Lineage (NCBI taxonomy): Eukaryota > Metazoa > Chordata > Mammalia > Artiodactyla > Balaenopteridae > Balaenoptera > Balaenoptera physalus. Next base: position 36,949 of record NW_028125938.1, on the reverse strand, counting down.
TAGGGTACCACAATCAAACCTCAGTCATATTCCCAGACCTCAGGTTTACAGAATCAAACCGATTTCATGTTCCCAGGCAACAGGGTACCAGAATCCAAACCGATGTCATGTTCCCAGGCCACAGGATTCCACATTCTAACATCAGTCATGTTCCCAGGCCAATGGTTTCCAGAATCAAACCTCAGTCATATTCCCAGGCCACATGGTTACAGAATCAAACCTCAGTCGTGTTCCCAGGACACAGGGTTCCAGAATAAAACCTCAGTCATGTTCCCTGGACACAGGTTTCAGAAATCAAATCCCAGTCATGTTCCCAGGCCACAGGGTTCCACAATTAAACCTCAGTCATATTCCCAGGCCAGAGGGTTCCACAATCAAACCTCAGTCCTGTTGCCAGGCCACGGTTCCACCATCAAGCCTCAGTCATGTTCCCAGGTCAGAGTGTTCCACAATCTAACCTAAGTCATCTTGCCAAGCCACAGGGTTCCACCATCAAACCTCAGGCATATTGCCAGGCCACAGTGTTCCACCATCAAGCCTCACTCATGTTCCCAAGCCTGAGGGTTCCACTATCAAACCTCAATCTTGTTGCCAGGCCACAGGATTCAACCATGAAACCTCAGTCATGTTCCCAGTAAACAGGGCTCCAGAATCAAACCAATGTCATGTTCCCATGCCACGGGGTTCCAGTATCAGGCCTCAGTCATGGTCCCCGTGCACAGGGTTCCAAATCAAACCTCAGTCATGTTGCCAGTCCACAGGTTTCTGCCATCAAACCTCAGTCATGTTCCCAGTAAACAGGGCTCCAGAATCAAGCCTCAGTCATTTTGCCAGGCCAGAGTGTTCCACCATCAAACCTCAGTCATGATCCCAGGCCACATGTTTCCACAATGAAACCTCAGTCATTTTCCCAGGCCAAAGGATTCCAGAATCAAACCTCAGTCATATTCCCAGGACACATGGTTCCAGAATCAACCTGAGTCATGTTCGAAGGCCACAGGTTTCAACAATCAAACCTCAGTCATGTTCCCAGGACACAGGTGTCCAGAATCAAACCTCAGTCATGTTCCCAGAGAACAGGCTTCCAGAAACAAACCTCAGTCATGTTCCCAAGCCACAGGGTTGCAGAATCAAACCTCAGTCTTTTTCCCAGGACACAGGTGTCCAGAATCAAACCGCATTCATGTTCCCAGGGAACAGGCTTACAGAAACAAACCTCAGTCATGTTCCCAAGCCACAGGGTTCCAGAATCAAACTTCAGTCTTGTTCCCAGGACACAGGTTTCCAGAATCAACCAGATATCATGTTCCCTGGCCACAGTCTTCCAGAATCAATCCTCAGTCATGTTGCCAGGCCACAGGTTTCCACCATCAAACCTCAGACATGTTCCCAGGCCACAGGGTACCAGAGTCAAACCGTTCGCAGGTTCCCAGGCCACAGAGTTCCAGAATCCACCGATGTCATGCGGCCAGGCCACAGGGTTCCAGAATCAATCCTCAGTTATGTTCGCAGGCTACAGGGTTCCGGAATAAAACCTCAGTCATGTTCCCAGTCCACAGGGTTCCAGAATCAAGGCTCAGTCAGGTACCCGGGGCACAGTATTCCACAATCTAAACAGATGTCATGTTCCCAGGCCTCAGGGTTCCAGAATCCACCCATGTCATGTTCCCAGGACACAGGGTTCCAGAATCAATCCTCAGTTATGTTCCCAGGCTACAGGGTTCCAGAATAAAAGCTCAGTCATATTCCCAGTACATAGGGTTCCACAACCAAGGCTCAGTCAGGTTCCCGGGTCACAGTATTCCACAAGCTAAACAGATGTCTTGTTCCCAGGCCTCAGGGTTCCAGAATCCACCCATGTTATGTTCCCAGGCCACAGGGTTCCAGAATCAATCCTCAGTTATGTTCCCAGGCTACAGGGTTCCAGAATAAAACCTCAGTCATGTTCCTAGTGCACAGTGTTCCAGAACCAAGGCTCAGTCAGGTTCCCGGGCCAAAGTATTCCACAATCTAAACAGATGTCATGTTTCCAGGCCACAGGTCTTCAGAATCACGCCTCAGTCATTTTCCCAGGCCACAGAGATCCAGAATCAAACCTCAGTCATGTTGCCAGGCCTCAGATTTCCGGAATCAAACCGATTTCGTGTTCCCAGGCCACAGGGTTCCAGAGTCAAACCGTTCGCAGGTTCCCAGGCCACAGTGTTCCAGAATCCACCGATGTCATGTTCCCAGGCCACAGGCTTCCAGAATCAATCCTCAGTTATGTTCCCAGGCTACAGGGTTCCAGAATAAAACCTCAGTCATGTTCCCAGTCCACAGGGTTCCAGAACCAAGGCTCAGTCAGGTTCCCGGGTCACAGTATTCCACAATCTAAACAGATGTCATGTTCCAAGGCCTCAGGGTTCCAGAATCCACCCATGTCATGTTCCCGGGCCACAGGGTTCCAGAATCAATCCTCAGTTATGTTCCCAGGCTACAGGGTTCCAGAATAAAACCTCAGTCATATTCCCAGTTCACAGGTTTCCTGAACCAAGGCTCAGTCAAGTTCCCAGGCCACAGTATTCCACAATCTAAACAGATTTCATGTTCCCAGGCCTCAGGGTTCCAGAATCCACCCATGTCATGTTAACAGGACACAGGGTTCCAGAATAAAACCTCAGTCATGTTCCCAGTCCACAGGGGTCCAGAACCAAGGCTCAGTCAGGTTCCCGGGGCACAGTATTCCACAATCTAAACAGATGTCATGTTCCCAGGCCACAGGGATCCAGAATCAAACCTCAGTCATGTTGCCAGGCCATAGGGTACCACCATCAAACCTCAGTCATATTCCCAGGCCTAAGGTTTCCAGAATCAAACCGATTTCATGTTTCCAGGCAACAGGGTACCAGAATCCAAACCGATGTCATGTTCCCAGGGCACAGGATTCCACACTCTAACATCAGTCATGTTCCCAGGCCAATGGTTTCCAGAATCAAACCTAAGTCATATTCCCAGGCCACATGGTTCCAGAATCAAACCTCAGTCGTGTTCCCAGGACACAGGGTTCCAGAATAAAACCTCAGTCATTTTCCCTGGACACAGGTTTCAGAAATCAAATCCCAGTCATGTTCCCAGGCCACAGGGTTCCAGAATCAATCCTCAGTTATGTTCCCAGGCTACAGGGTTCCAGAATAAAACGTCAGTCATGTTCCCAGTCCACAGGGTTCCAGAACCAAGGCTCAGTCACGTTCCCAGGGCACAGTATTCCACAATCTAAACAGATGTCATGTTCCCAGGCCTCAGGGTTCCAGAATCCACCCATGTCATGTTCCCAGGCCACAGGGTTCCAGAATCAATCCTCAGTTATGTTCCCAGGCTACAAGGTTCCAGAATAAAACCTCAGTCATGTTCCTAGTCCACAGGGTTCCAGAATCCACCGTTGTCATGTGCCCAGGCCACAGGGTTCCAGAATCAATCCTCAGTTATGGTCCCAGGCTACAGGGTTCCAGAATAAAACCTCAGTCATGTTCCCAGTCCACAGGGTTCCAGAACCAAGGCTCAGTCAGGTTCCCGGGGCACAGTATTCCACAATCTAAACAGATGTCATGTTCCCAGGCCACAGGTTTCCAGAATCATGCCTCAGTCATGTTCCCAGGCCACAGGCATCCAGAATCAAACCTCAGTCATCCTGCCAGGCCATAGGGTACCACAATCAAACCTCAGTCATATTCCCAGACCTCAGGTTTACAGAATCAAACCGATTTCATGTTCCCAGGCAACAGGGTACCAGAATCCAAACCGATGTCATGTTCCCAGGCCACAGGATTCCACATTCTAACATCAGTCATGTTCCCAGGCCAATGGTTTCCAGAATCAAACCTCAGTCATATTCCCAGGCCACATGGTTACAGAATCAAACCTCAGTCGTGTTCCCAGGACACAGGGTTCCAGAATAAAACCTCAGTCATGTTCCCTGGACACAGGTTTCAGAAATCAAATCCCAGTCATGTTCCCAGGCCACAGGGTTCCACAATTAAACCTCAGTCATATTCCCAGGCCAGAGGGTTCCACAATCAAACCTCAGTCCTGTTGCCAGGCCACGGTTCCACCATCAAGCCTCAGTCATGTTCCCAGGTCAGAGTGTTCCACAATCTAACCTAAGTCATCTTGCCAAGCCACAGGGTTCCACCATCAAACCTCAGGCATATTGCCAGGCCACAGTGTTCCACCATCAAGCCTCACTCATGTTCCCAAGCCTGAGGGTTCCACTATCAAACCTCAATCATGTTGCCAGGCCACAGGATTCAACCATGAAACCTCAGTCATGTTCCCAGTAAACAGGGCTCCAGAATCAAACCAATGTCATGTTCCCATGCCACGGGGTTCCAGTATCAGGCCTCAGTCATGGTCCCCGTGCACAGGGTTCCAAATCAAACCTCAGTCATGTTGCCAGTCCACAGGTTTCTGCCATCAAACCTCAGTCATGTTCCCAGTAAACAGGGCTCCAGAATCAAGCCTCAGTCATTTTGCCAGGCCAGAGTGTTCCACCATCAAACCTCAGTCATGATCCCAGGCCACATGTTTCCACAATGAAACCTCAGTCATTTTCCCAGGCCAAAGGTTTCCAGAATCAAACCTCAGTCATATTCCCAGGACACATGGTTCCAGAATCAACCTGAGTCATGTTCGAAGGCCACAGGTTTCAACAATCAAACCTCAGTCATGTTCCCAGGACACAGGTGTCCAGAATCAAACCTCAGTCATGTTCCCAGAGAACAGGCTTCCAGAAACAAACCTCAGTCATGTTCCCAAGCCACAGGGTTGCAGAATCAAACCTCAGTCTTGTTCCCAGGATACAGGTGTCCAGAATCAAACCGCAGTCATGTTCCCAGGGAACAGGCTTCCAGAAACAAACCTCAGTCATGTTCCCAGGCCACAGGGTTTCAGAGTCAAACTTCAGTCTTGTTCCCAGGACACAGGTTTCCAGAATCAACCAGATATCATGTTCCCTGGCCACAGTCTTCCAGAATCAATCCTCAGTCATGTTGCCAGGCCACAGGTTTCCACCATCAAACCTCAGACATGTTCCCAGGCCACAGGGTACCAGAGTCAAACCGTTCGCAGGTTCCCAGGCCACAGAGTTCCAGAATCCACCGATGTCATGCGGCCAGGCCACAGGGTTCCAGAATCAATCCTCAGTTATGTTCGCAGGCTACAGGGTTCCGGAATATAACCTCAGTCATGTTCCCAGTCCACAGGGTTCCAGAATCAAGGCTCAGTCAGGTACCCGGGGCACAGTATTCCACAATCTAAACGGATGTCATGTTCCCAGGCCTCAGGGTTCCAGAATCCACCCATGTCATGTTCCCAGGCCACAGGGTTCCAGAATCAATCCTCAGTTATGTTCCCAGGCTACAGGGTTCCAGAATAAAACCTCAGTCATATTCCCAGTACATAGGGTTCCAGAACCAAGGCTCAGTCAGGTTCCCGGGTCACAGTATTCCACAAGCTAAACAGATGTCTTGTTCCCAGGCCTCAGGGTTCCAGAATCCACCCATGTTATGTTCCCAGGCCACAGGGTTCCAGAATCAATTCTCAGTTATGTTCCCAGGCTACAGGGTTCTAGAATAAAACCTCAGTCATGTTCCTAGTGCACAGTGTTCCAGAACCAAGGCTCAGTCAGGTTCCCGGGCCAAAGTATTCCACAATCTAAACAGATGTCATGTTTCCAGGCCACAGGTCTTCAAAATCACGCCTCAGTCATTTTCCCAGGCCACAGAGATCCAGAATCAAACCTCAGTCATGTTGCAAGGCCTCAGATTTCCGGAATCAAACCGATTTCGTGTTCCCAGGCCACAGGGTTCCAGAGTCAAACCGTTCGCAGGTTCCCAGGCCACAGTGTTCCAGAATCCACCGATGTCATGTTCCCAGGCCACAGGCTTCCAGAATCAATCCTCAGTTATGTTCCCAGGCTACAGGGTTCCAGAATAAAACCTCAGTCATGTTCCCAGTCCACAGGGTTCCAGAACCAAGGCTCAGTCAGGTTCCCGGGCCACAGTATTCCACAATCTAAACAGATGCCATGTTCCAAGGCCTCAGGTTTCCAGAATCCACCCATGTCATGTTCCTGGGCCACAGGGTTCCAAAGTGAATCCTCAGTTATGTTCCCAGGCTACACGGCTCCAGAATAAAACCTCAGTCATATTCCCAGTCCACAGGTTTCCAGAACCAAGGCTCAGTCAAGTTCCCAGGCCACAGTATTCCACAATCTAAACAGATTTCATGTTCCCAGGCCTCAGGGTTCCAGAATCCACCCATGTCATGTTAACAGGACACAGGCTTCCAGAATAAAACCTCAGTCATGTTCCCAGTCCACAGGGGTCCAGAACCAAGGCTCAGTCAGGTTCCCGGGGCACAGTATTCCACAATCTAAACAGATGTCATGTTCCCAGGCCACAGGGATCCAGAATCAAACCTCAGTCATGTTGCCAGGCCATAGGGTACCACCATCAAACCTCAGTCATATTCCCAGGCCTAAGGTTTCCAGAATCAAACCGATTTCATGTTTCCAGGCAACAGGGTACCAGAATCCAAACCGATGTCATGTTCCCAGGGCACAGGATTCCACACTCTAACATCAGTCATGTTCCCAGGCCAATGGTTTCCAGAATCAAACCTAAGTCATATTCCCAGGCCACATGGTTCCAGAATCAAACCTCAGTCGTGTTCCCAGGACACAGGGTTCCAGAATAAAACCTCAGTCATTTTCCCTGGACACAGGTTTCAGAAATCAAATCCCAGTCATGTTCCCAGGCCACAGGGTTCCAGAATCAATCCTCAGTTATGTTCCCAGGCTACAGGGTTCCAGAATAAAACGTCAGTCATGTTCCCAGTCCACAGGGTTCCAGAACCAAGGCTCAGTCACGTTCCCAGGGCACAGTATTCCACAATCTAAACAGATGTCATGTTCCCAGGCCTCAGGGTTCCAGAATCCACCCATGTCATGTTCCCAGGCCACAGGGTTCCAGAATCAATCCTCAGTTATGTTCCCAGGCTACAAGGTTCCAGAATAAAACCTCAGTCATGTTCCTAGTCCACAGGGTTCCAGAATCCACCGTTGTCATGTGCCCAGGCCACAGGGTTCCAGAATCAATCCTCAGTTATGGTCCCAGGCTACAGGGTTCCAGAATAAAACCTCAGTCATGTTCCCAGTCCACAGGGTTCCAGAACCAAGGCTCAGTCAGGTTCCCGGGGCACAGTATTCCACAATCTAAACAGATGTCATGTTCCCAGGCCACAGGTTTCCAGAATCATGCCTCAGTCATGTTCCCAGGCCACAGGCATCCAGAATCAAACCTCAGTCATGTTGCCAGGCCATAGGGTACCACAATCAAACCTCAGTCATATTCCCAGACCTCAGGTTTACAGAATCAAACCGATTTCATGTTCCCAGGCAACAGGGTACCAGAATCCAAACCGATGTCATGTTCCCAGGCCACAGGATTCCACATTCTAACATCAGTCATGTTCCCAGGCCAATGGTTTCCAGAATCAAACCTCAGTCATATTCCCAGGCCACATGGTTACAGAATCAAACCTCAGTCGTGTTCCCAGGACACAGGGTTCCAGAATAAAACCTCAGTCATGTTCCCTGGACACAGGTTTCAGAAATCAAATCCCAGTCATGTTCCCAGGCCACAGGGTTCCACAATTAAACCTCAGTCATATTCCCAGGCCAGAGGGTTCCACAATCAAACCTCAGTCCTGTTGCCAGGCCACGGTTCCACCATCAAGCCTCAGTCATGTTCCCAGGTCAGAGTGTTCCACAATCTAACCTAAGTCATCTTGCCAAGCCACAGGGTTCCACCATCAAACCTCAGGCATATTGCCAGGCCACAGTGTTCCACCATCAAGCCTCACTCATGTTCCCAAGCCTGAGGGTTCCACTATCAAACCTCAATCATGTGGCCAGGCCACAGGATTCAACCATGAAACCTCAGTCATGTTCCCAGTAAACAGGGCTCCAGAATCAAACCAATGTCATGTTCCCATGCCACGGGGTTCCAGTATCAGGCCTCAGTCATGGTCCCCGTGCACAGGGTTCCAAATCAAACCTCAGTCATGTTGCCAGTCCACAGGTTTCTGCCATCAAACCTCAGTCATGTTCCCAGTAAACAGGGCTCCAGAATCAAGCCTCAGTCATTTTGCCAGGCCAGAGTGTTCCACCATCAAACCTCAGTCATGATCCCAGGCCACATGTTTCCACAATGAAACCTCAGTCATTTTCCCAGGCCAAAGGATTCCAGAATCAAACCTCAGTCATATTCCCAGGACACATGGTTCCAGAATCAACCTGAGTCATGTTCGAAGGCCACAGGTTTCAACAATCAAACCTCAGTCATGTTCCCAGGACACAGGTGTCCAGAATCAAACCTCAGTCATGTTCCCAGAGAACAGGCTTCCAGAAACAAACCTCAGTCATGTTCCCAAGCCACAGGGTTGCAGAATCAAACCTCAGTCTTTTTCCCAGGACACAGGTGTCCAGAATCAAACCGCATTCATGTTCCCAGGGAACAGGCTTACAGAAACAAACCTCAGTCATGTTCCCAAGCCACAGGGTTCCAGAATCAAACCTCAGTCATGTTCCCAGGACACAGGTTTCCAGAATCAACCAGATATCATGTTCCCGGGCCACAGTCTTCCAGAATCAATCCTCAGTCATGTTGCCAGGCCACAGGTTTCCACCATCAAACCTCAGACATGTTCCCAGGCCACAGGGTACCAGAGTCAAACCGTTCGCAGGTTCCCAGGCCACAGAGTTCCAGAATCCACCGATGTCATGCGGCTAGGCCACAGGGTTCCAGAATCAATCCTCAGTTATGTTCGCAGGCTACAGGGTTCCGGAATAAAACCTCAGTCATGTTCCCAGTCCACAGGGTTCCAGAATCAAGGCTCAGTCAGGTACCCGGGGCACAGTATTCCACAATCTAAACAGATGTCATGTTCCCAGGCCTCAGGGTTCCAGAATCCACCCATGTCATGTTCCCAGGCCACAGGGTTCCAGAATCAATCCTCAGTTATGTTCCCAGGCTACAGGGTTCCAGAATAAAACCTCAGTCATATTCCCAGTACATAGGGTTCCAGAACCAAGGCTCAGTCAGGTTCCCGGGTCACAGTATTCCACAATCTAAACAGATGTCTTGTTCCCAGGCCTCAGGGTTCCAGAATCCACCCATGTTATGTTCCCAGGCCACAGGGTTCCAGAATCAATCCTCAGTTATGTTCCCAGGCTACAGGGTTCCAGAATAAAACCTCAGTCATGTTCCTAGTGCACAGTGTTCCAGAACCAAGGCTCAGTCAGGTTCCCAGGCCAAAGTATTCCACAATCTAAACAGATGTCATGTTTCCAGGCCACAGGTCTTCAGAATCACGCCTCAGTCATTTTCCCAGGCCACAGAGATCCAGAATCAAACCTCAGTCATGTTGCCAGGCCTCAGATTTCCGGAATCAAACCGATTTTGTGTTCCCAGGCCACAGGGTTCCAGAGTCAAACCATTCGCAGGTTCCCAGGCCACAGTGTTCCAGAATCCACCGATGTCATGTTCCCAGGCCACAGGCTTCCAGAATCAATCCTCAGTTATGTTCCCAGGCTACAGGGTTCCAGAATAAAACCTCAGTCATGTTCCCAGTCCACAGGGTTCCAGAACCAAGGCTCAGTCAGGTTCCCGGGCCACAGTATTCCACAATCTAAACAGATGTCATGTTCCAAGGCCTCAGGTTTCCAGAATCCACCCATGTCATGTTCCTGGGCCACAGGGTTCCAAAGTGAATCCTCAGTTATGTTCCCAGGCTACACGGCTCCAGAATAAAACCTCAGTCATATTCCCAGTCCACAGGTTTCCAGAACCAAGGCTCAGTCAAGTTCCCAGGCCACAGTATTCCACAATCTAAACAGATTTCATGTTCCCAGGCCTCAGGGTTCCAGAATCCACCCATGTCATGTTAACAGGACACAGGCTTCCAGAATAAAACCTCAGTCATGTTCCCAGTCCACAGGGGTCCAGAACCAAGGCTCAGTCAGGTTCCCGGGGCACAGTATTCCACAATCTAAACAGATGTCATGTTCCCAGGCCACAGGGATCCAGAATCAAACCTCAGTCATGTTGCCAGGCCATAGGGTACCACCATCAAACCTCAGTCATATTCCCAGGCCTAAGGTTTCCAGAATCAAACCGATTTCATGTTTCCAGGCAACAGGGTACCAGAATCCAAACCGATGTCATGTTCCCAGGGCACAGGATTCCACACTCTAACATCAGTCATGTTCCCAGGCCAATGGTTTCCAGAATCAAACCTAAGTCATATTCCCAGGCCACATGGTTCCAGAATCAAACCTCAGTCGTGTTCCCAGGACACAGGGTTCCAGAATAAAACCTCAGTCATTTTCCCTGGACACAGGTTTCAGAAATCAAATCCCAGTCATGTTCCCAGGCCACAGGGTTCCAGAATCAATCCTCAGTTATGTTCCCAGGCTACAGGGTTCCAGAATAAAACGTCAGTCATGTTCCCAGTCCACAGGGTTCCAGAACCAAGGCTCAGTCACGTTCCCAGGGCACAGTATTCCACAATCTAAACAGATGTCATGTTCCCAGGCCTCAGGGTTCCAGAATCCACCCATGTCATGTTCCCAGGCCACAGGGTTCCAGAATCAATCCTCAGTTATGTTCCCAGGCTACAAGGTTCCAGAATAAAACCTCAGTCATGTTCCTAGTCCACAGGGTTCCAGAATCCACCGTTGTCATGTGCCCAGGCCACAGGGTTCCAGAATCAATCCTCAGTTATGGTCCCAGGCTACAGGGTTCCAGAATAAAACCTCAGTCATGTTCCCAGTCCACAGGGTTCCAGAACCAAGGCTCAGTCAGGTTCCCGGGGCACAGTATTCCACAATCTAAACAGATGTCATGTTCCCAGGCCACAGGTTTCCAGAATCATGCCTCAGTCATGTTCCCAGGCCACAGGCATCCAGAATCAAACCTCAGTCATGTTGCCAGGCCATAGGGTACCACAATCAAACCTCAGTCATATTCCCAGACCTCAGGTTTACAGAATCAAACCGATTTCATGTTCCCAGGCAACAGGGTACCAGAATCCAAACCGATGTCATGTTCCCAGGCCACAGGATTCCACATTCTAACATCAGTCATGTTCCCAGGCCAATGGTTTCCAGAATCAAACCTCAGTCATATTCCCAGGCCACATGGTTACAGAATCAAACCTCAGTCGTGTTCCCAGGACACAGGGTTCCAGAATAAAACCTCAGTCATGTTCCCTGGACACAGGTTTCAGAAATCAAATCCCAGTCATGTTCCCAGGCCACAGGGTTCCACAATTAAACCTCAGTCATATTCCCAGGCCAGAGGGTTCCACAATCAAACCTCAGTCCTGTTGCCAGGCCACGGTTCCACCATCAAGCCTCAGTCATGTTCCCAGGTCAGAGTGTTCCACAATCTAACCTAAGTCATCTTGCCAAGCCACAGGGTTCCACCATCAAACCTCAGGCATATTGCCAGGCCACAGTGTTCCACCATCAAGCCTCACTCATGTTCCCAAGCCTGAGGGTTCCACTATCAAACCTCAATCATGTGGCCAGGCCACAGGATTCAACCATGAAACCTCAGTCATGTTCCCAGTAAACAGGGCTCCAGAATCAAACCAATGTCATGTTCCCATGCCACGGGGTTCCAGTATCAGGCCTCAGTCATGGTCCCCGTGCACAGGGTTCCAAATCAAACCTCAGTCATGTTGCCAGTCCACAGGTTTCTGCCATCAAACCTCAGTCATGTTCCCAGTAAACAGGGCTCCAGAATCAAGCCTCAGTCATTTTGCCAGGCCAGAGTGTTCCACCATCAAACCTCAGTCATGATCCCAGGCCACATGTTTCCACAATGAAACCTCAGTCATTTTCCCAGGCCAAAGGTTTCCAGAATCAAACCTCAGTCATATTCCCAGGACACATGGTTCCAGAATCAACCTGAGTCATGTTCGAAGGCCACAGGCTTCAACAATCAAACCTCAGTCATGTTCCCAGGACACAGGTGTCCAGAATCAAACCTCAGTCATGTTCCCAGAGAACAGGCTTCCAGAAACAAACCTCAGTCATGTTCCCAAGCCACAGGGTTGCAGAATCAAACCTCAGTCTTGTTCCCAGGATACAGGTGTCCAGAATCAAACCGCAGTCATGTTCCCAGGGAACAGGCTTCCAGAAACAAACCTCAGTCATGTTCCCAGGCCACAGGGTTTCAGAGTCAAACTTCAGTCTTGTTCCCAGGACACAGGTTTCCAGAATCAACCAGATATCATGTTCCCTGGCCACAGTCTTCCAGAATCAATCCTCAGTCATGTTGCCAGGCCACAGGTTTCCACCATCAAACCTCAGACATGTTCCCAGGCCACAGGGTACCAGAGTCAAACCGTTCGCAGGTTCCCAGGCCACAGAGTTCCAGAATCCACCGATGTCATGCGCCCAGGCCACAGGGTTCCAGAATCAAGGCTCAGTCAGGTACCCGGGGCACAGTATTCCACAATCTAAACGGATGTCATGTTCCCAGGCCTCAGGGTTCCAGAATCCACCCATGTCATGTTCCCAGGCCACAGGGTTCCAGAATCAATCCTCAGTTATGTTCCCAGGCTACAGGGTTCCAGAATAAAACCTCAGTCATATTCCCAGTACATAGGGTTCCAGAACCAAGGCTCAGTCAGGTTCCCGGGTCACAGTATTCCACAAGCTAAACAGATGTCTTGTTCCCAGGCCTCAGGGTTCCAGAATCCACCCATGTTATGTTCCCAGGCCACAGGGTTCCAGAATCAATCCTCAGTTATGTTCCCAGGCTACAGGGTTCCAGAATAAAACCTCAGTCATGTTCCTAGTGCACAGTGTTCCAGAACCAAGGCTCAGTCAGGTTCCCGGGCCAAAGTATTCCACAATCTAAACAGATGTCATGTTTCCAGGCCACAGGTCTTCAAAATCACGCCTCAGTCATTTTCCCAGGCCACAGAGATCCAGAATCAAACCTCAGTCATGTTGCAAGGCCTCAGATTTCCGGAATCAAACCGATTTCGTGTTCCCAGGCCACAGGGTTCCAGAGTCAAACCGTTCGCAGGTTCCCAGGCCACAGTGTTCCAGAATCCACCGATGTCATGTTCCCAGGCCACAGGCTTCCAGAATCAATCCTCAGTTATGTTCCCAGGCTACAGGGTTCCAGAATAAAACCTCAGTCATGTTCCCAGTCCACAGGGTTCCAGAACCAAGGCTCAGTCAGGTTCCCGGGCCACAGTATTCCACAATCTAAACAGATGTCATGTTCCAAGGCCTCAGGGTTCCAGAATCCACCCATGTCATGTTCCTGGGCCACAGGGTTCCAAAGTGAATCCTCAGTTATGTTCCCAGGCTACACGGCTCCAGAATAAAACCTCAGTCATATTCCCAGTCCACAGGTTTCCAGAACTAAGGCTCAGTCAAGTTCCCAGGCCACAGTATTCCACAATCTAAACAGATTTCATGTTCCCAGGCCTCAGGGTTCCAGAATCCACCCATGTCATGTTAACAGGACACAGGGTTCCAGAATAAAACCTCAGTCATGTTCCCAGTCCACAGGGGTCCAGAACCAAGGCTCAGTCAGGTTCCCGGGGCACAGTATTCCACAATCTAAACAGATGTCATGTTCCCAGGCCACAGGGATCCAGAATCAAACCTCAGTCATGTTGCCAGGCCATAGGGTACCACCATCAAACCTCAGTCATATTCCCAGGACTAAGGTTTCCAGAATCAAACCGATTTCATGTTTCCAGGCAACAGGGTACCAGAATCCAAACCGATGTCATGTTCCCAGGGCACAGGATTCCACACTCTAACATCAGTCATGTTCCCAGGCCAATGGTTTCCAGAATCAAACCTAAGTCATATTCCCAGGCCACATGGTTCCAGAATCAAACCTCAGTCGTGTTCCCAGGACACAGGGTTCCAGAATAAAACCTCAGTCATTTTCCCTGGACACAGGTTTCAGAAATCAAATCCCAGTCATGTTCCCAGGCCACAGGGTTCCAGAATCAATCCTCAGTTATGTTCCCAGGCTACAGGGTTCCAGAATAAAACGTCAGTCATGTTCCCAGTCCACAGGGTTCCAGAACCAAGGCTCAGTCACGTTCCCAGGGCACAGTATTCCACAATCTAAACAGATGTCATGTTCCCAGGCCTCAGGGTTCCAGAATCCACCCATGTCATGTTCCCAGGCCACAGGGTTCCAGAATCAATCCTCAGTTATGTTCCCAGGCTACAAGGTTCCAGAATAAAACCTCAGTCATGTTCCTAGTCCACAGGGTTCCAGAATCCACCGTTGTCATGTGCCCAGGCCACAGGGTTCCAGAATCAATCCTCAGTTATGGTCCCAGGCTACAGGGTTCCAGAATAAAACCTCAGTCATGTTCCCAGTCCACAGGGTTCCAGAACCAAGGCTCAGTCAGGTTCCCGGGGCACAGTATTCCACAATCTAAACAGATGTCATGTTCCCAGGCCACAGGTTTCCAGAATCATGCCTCAGTCATGTTCCCAGGCCACAGGCATCCAGAATCAAACCTCAGTCATGTTGCCAGGCCATAGGGTACCACAATCAAACCTCAGTCATATTCCCAGACCTCAGGTTTACAGAATCAAACCGATTTCATGTTCCCAGGCAACAGGGTACCAGAATCCAAACCGATGTCATGTTCCCAGGCCACAGGATTCCACATTCTAACATCAGTCATGTTCCCAGGCCAATGGTTTCCAGAATCAAACCTCAGTCATATTCCCAGGCCACATGGTTACAGAATCAAACCTCAGTCGTGTTCCCAGGACACAGGGTTCCAGAATAAAACCTCAGTCATGTTCCCTGGACACAGGTTTCAGAAATCAAATCCCAGTCATGTTCCCAGGCCACAGGGTTCCACAATTAAACCTCAGTCATATTCCCAGGCCAGAGGGTTCCACAATCAAACCTCAGTCCTGTTGCCAGGCCACGGTTCCACCATCAAGCCTCAGTCATGTTCCCAGGTCAGAGTGTTCCACAATCTAACCTAAGTCATCTTGCCAAGCCACAGGGTTCCACCATCAAACCTCAGGCATATTGCCAGGCCACAGTGTTCCACCATCAAGCCTCACTCATGTTCCCAAGCCTGAGGGTTCCACTATCAAACCTCAATCATGTTGCCAGGCCACAGGATTCAACCATGAAACCTCAGTCATGTTCCCAGTAAACAGGGCTCCAGAATCAAACCAATGTCATGTTCCCATGCCACGGGGTTCCAGTATCAGGCCTCAGTCATGGTCCCCGTGCACAGGGTTCCAAATCAAACCTCAGTCATGTTGCCAGTCCACAGGTTTCTGCCATCAAACCTCAGTCATGTTCCCAGTAAACAGGGCTCCAGAATCAAGCCTCAGTCATTTTGCCAGGCCAGAGTGTTCCACCATCAAACCTCAGTCATGATCCCAGGCCACATGTTTCCACAATGAAACCTCAGTCATTTTCCCAGGCCAAAGGTTTCCAGAATCAAACCTCAGTCATATTCCCAGGACACATGGTTCCAGAATCAACCTGAGTCATGTTCGAAGGCCACAGGTTTCAACAATCAAACCTCAGTCATGTTCCCAGGACACAGGTGTCCAGAATCAAACCTCAGTCATGTTCCCAGAGAACAGGCTTCCAGAAACAAACCTCAGTCATGTTCCCAAGCCACAGGGTTGCAGAATCAAACCTCAGTCTTGTTCCCAGGATACAGGTGTCCAGAATCAAACCGCAGTCATGTTCCCAGGGAACAGGCTTCCAGAAACAAACCTCAGTCATGTTCCCAGGCCACAGGGTTTCAGAGTCAAACTTCAGTCTTGTTCCCAGGACACAGGTTTCCAGAATCAACCAGATATCATGTTCCCTGGCCACAGTCTTCCAGAATCAATCCTCAGTCATGTTGCCAGGCCACAGGTTTCCACCATCAAACCTCAGACATGTTCCCAGGCCACAGGGTACCAGAGTCAAACCGTTCGCAGGTTCCCAGGCCACAGAGTTCCAGAATCCACCGATGTCATGCGGCCAGGCCACAGGGTTCCAGAATCAATCCTCAGTTATGTTCGCAGGCTACAGGGTTCCGGAATAAAACCTCAGTCATGTTCCCAGTCCACAGTGTTCCAGAATCAAGGCTCAGTCAGGTACCCGGGGCACAGTATTCCACAATCTAAACAGATGTCATGTTCCAAGGCCTCAGGGTTCCAGAATCCACCCATGTCATGTTCCCAGGCCTCAGGGTTCCAGAATCCACCCATGTTATGTTCCCAGGCCACAGGGTTCCAGAATCAATCCTCAGTTATGTTCCCAGGCTACAGGGTTCCAGAATAAAACCTCAGTCATGTTCCTAGTGCACAGTGTTCCAGAACCAAGGCTCAGTCAGGTTCCCAGGCCAAAGTATTCCACAATCTAAACAGATGTCATGTTTCCAGGCCACAGGTCTTCAGAATCACGCCTCAGTCATTTTCCCAGGCCACAGAGATCCAGAATCAAACCTCAGTCATGTTGCCAGGCCTCAGATTTCCGGAATCAAACCGATTTCGTGTTCCCAGGCCACAGGGTTCCAGAGTCAAACCATTCGCAGGTTCCCAGGCCACAGTGTTCCAGAATCCACCGATGTCATGTTCCCAGGCCACAGGCTTCCAGAATCAATCCTCAGTTATGTTCCCAGGCTACAGGGTTCCAGAATAAAACCTCAGTCATGTTCCCAGTCCACAGGGTTCCAGAACCAAGGCTCAGTCAGTTCCCGGGCCACAGTATTCCACAATCTAAACAGATGTCATGTTCCAAGGCCTCAGGTTTCCAGAATCCACCCATGTCATGTTCCTGGGCCACAGGGTTCCAAAGTGAATCCTCAGTTATGTTCCCAGGCTACACGGCTCCAGAATAAAACCTCAGTCATATTCCCAGTCCACAGGTTTCCAGAACCAAGGCTCAGTCAAGTTCCCAGGCCACAGTATTCCACAATCTAAACAGATTTCATGTTCCCAGGCCTCAGGGTTCCAGAATCCACCCATGTCATGTTAACAGGACACAGGCTTCCAGAATAAAACCTCAGTCATGTTCCCAGTCCACAGGGGTCCAGAACCAAGGCTCAGTCAGGTTCCCGGGGCACAGTATTCCACAATCTAAACAGATGTCATGTTCCCAGGACACAGGGATCCAGAATCAAACCTCAGTCATGTTGCCAGGCCATAGGGTACCACCATCAAACCTCAGTCATATTCCCAGGCCTAAGGTTTCCAGAATCAAACCGATTTCATGTTTCCAGGCAACAGGGTACCAGAATCCAAACCGATGTCATGTTCCCAGGGCACAGGATTCCACACTCTAACATCAGTCATGTTCCCAGGCCAATGGTTTCCAGAATCAAACCTAAGTCATATTCCCAGGCCACATGGTTCCAGAATCAAACCTCAGTCGTGTTCCCAGGACACAGGGTTCCAGAATAAAACCTCAGTCATTTTCCCTGGACACAGGTTTCAGAAATCAAATCCCAGTCATGTTCCCAGGCCACAGGGTTCCAGAATCAATCCTCAGTTATGTTCCCAGGCTACAGGGTTCCAGAATAAAACGTCAGTCATGTTCCCAGTCCACAGGGTTCCAGAACCAAGGCTCAGTCACGTTCCCAGGGCACAGTATTCCACAATCTAAACAGATGTCATGTTCCCAGGCCTCAGGGTTCCAGAATCCACCCATGTCATGTTCCCAGGCCACAGGGTTCCAGAATCAATCCTCAGTTATGTTCCCAGGCCACAGGGTTCCGGAATAAAACCTCAGTCATGTTCCCAGTCCACAGGGTTCCAGAATCAAGGCTCAGTCAGGTACCCGGGGCACAGTATTCCACAATCTAAACAGATGTCATGTTCCCAGGCCTCAGGGTTCCAGAATCCACCCATGTCATGTTCCCAGGCCACAGGGTTCCAGAATCAATCCTCAGTTATGTTCCCAGGCTACAGGGTTCCAGAATAAAACGTCAGTCATGTTCCCAGTCCACAGGGTTCCAGAATCAAGGCTCAGTCAGGTTCCCGGGGCACAGTATTCCACAATCTAAACAGATGTCATGTTCCCAGGCCACAGGATTCCGCACTCTAACATCAGTCATGTTCCCAGGCCACATGGTTCCAGAATCAACCCTCAGTCGTTGTCCCAGGACACAGGGTTCCAGAAGAAAACCTCAGTCATGTTCCCTGGACACAGGTTTCAGTAATCAAATCCCAGTCATGTTCCCAGGCCACAGGGTTCCACAATTAAACCTCAGTCATATTCCCAGGCCAGAGGGTTCCACAATCAAACCTCAGTCCTGTTGCCAGGCCACGGTTCCACCATCAAGCCTCAGTCATGTTCCCAGGTCAGAGTGTTCCACAATCTAACCTAAGTCATCTTGCCAAGCCACAGGGTTCCACCATCAAACCTCAGGCATATTGCCAGGCCACAGTGTTCCACCATCAAGCCTCACTCATGTTCCCAAGCCTGAGGGTTCCACTATCAAACCTCAATCATGTGGCCAGGCCACAGGATTCAACCATGAAACCTCAGTCATGTTCCCAGTAAACAGGGCTCCAGAATCAAACCAATGTCATGTTCCCATGCCACGGGGTTCCAGTATCAGGCCTCAGTCATGGTCCCCGTGCACAGGGTTCCAAATCAAACCTCAGTCATGTTGCCAGTCCACAGGTTTCTGCCATCAAACCTCAGTCATGTTCCCAGTAAACAGGGCTCCAGAATCAAGCCTCAGTCATTTTGCCAGGCCAGAGTGTTCCACCATCGAACCTCAGTCATGATCCCAGGCCACATGTTTCCACAATGAAACCTCAGTCATTTTCCCAGGCCAAAGGATTCCAGAATCAAACCTCAGTCATATTCCCAGGACACATGGTTCCAGAATCAACCTGAGTCATGTTCGAAGGCCACAGGTTTCAACAATCAAACCTCAGTCATGTTCCCAGGACACAGGTGTCCAGAATCAAACCTCAGTCATGTTCCCAGAGAACAGGCTTCCAGAAACAAACCTCAGTCATGTTCCCAAGCCACAGGGTTGCAGAATCAAACCTCAGTCTTTTTCCCAGGACACAGGTGTCCAGAATCAAACCGCATTCATGTTCCCAGGGAACAGGCTTACAGAAACAAACCTCAGTCATGTTCCCAAGCCACAGGGTTCCAGAATCAAACCTCAGTCATGTTCCCAGGACACAGGTTTCCAGAATCAACCAGATATCATGTTCCCGGGCCACAGTCTTCCAGAATCAATCCTCAGTCATGTTGCCAGGCCACAGGTTTCCACCATCAAACCTCAGACATGTTCCCAGGCCACAGGGTACCAGAGTCAAACCGTTCGCAGGTTCCCAGGCCACAGAGTTCCAGAATCCACCGATGTCATGCGGCCAGGCCACAGGGTTCCAGAATCAATCCTCAGTTATGTTCGCAGGCTACAGGGTTCCGGAATAAAACCTCAGTCATGTTCCCAGTCCACAGGGTTCCAGAATCAAGGCTCAGTCAGGTACCCGGGGCACAGTATTCCACAATCTAAACAGATGTCATGTTCCAAGGCCTCAGGGTTCCAGAATCCACCCATGTCATGTTCCCAGGACACAGGGTTCCAGAATCAATCCTCAGTTATGTTCCCAGGCTACAGGGTTCCAGAATAAAACCTCAGTCATATTCCCAGTACATAGGGTTCCAGAACCAAGGCTCAGTCAGGTTCCCGGGTCACAGTATTCCACAATCTAAACAGATGTCTTGTTCCCAGGCCTCAGGGTTCCAGAATCCACCCATGTTATGTTCCCAGGCCACAGGGTTCCAGAATCAATCCTCAGTTATGTTCCCAGGCTACAGGGTTCCAGAATAAAACCTCAGTCATGTTCCTAGTGCACAGTGT
This sequence comes from Balaenoptera physalus, assembly GCF_965194825.1. Lineage (NCBI taxonomy): Eukaryota > Metazoa > Chordata > Mammalia > Artiodactyla > Balaenopteridae > Balaenoptera > Balaenoptera physalus. The sequence continues at coordinate 16,999 of NW_028125938.1, read as the reverse complement.
TCCAGAACCAAGGCTCAGTCAGGTTCCCAGGCCAAAGTATTCCACAATCTAAACAGATGTCATGTTTCCAGGCCACAGGTCTTCAGAATCACGCCTCAGTCATTTTCCCAGGCCACAGAGATCCAGAATCAAACCTCAGTCATGTTGCCAGGCCTCAGATTTCCGGAATCAAACCGATTTTGTGTTCCCAGGCCACAGGGTTCCAGAGTCAAACCATTCGCAGGTTCCCAGGCCACAGTGTTCCAGAATCCACCGATGTCATGTTCCCAGGCCACAGGCTTCCAGAATCAATCCTCAGTTATGTTCCCAGGCTACAGGGTTCCAGAATAAAACCTCAGTCATGTTCCCAGTCCACAGGGTTCCAGAACCAAGGCTCAGTCAGGTTCCCGGGCCACAGTATTCCACAATCTAAACAGATGTCATGTTCCAAGGCCTCAGGTTTCCAGAATCCACCCATGTCATGTTCCTGGGCCACAGGGTTCCAAAGTGAATCCTCAGTTATGTTCCCAGGCTACACGGCTCCAGAATAAAACCTCAGTCATATTCCCAGTCCACAGGTTTCCAGAACCAAGGCTCAGTCAAGTTCCCAGGCCACAGTATTCCACAATCTAAACAGATTTCATGTTCCCAGGCCTCAGGGTTCCAGAATCCACCCATGTCATGTTAACAGGACACAGGCTTCCAGAATAAAACCTCAGTCATGTTCCCAGTCCACAGGGGTCCAGAACCAAGGCTCAGTCAGGTTCCCGGGGCACAGTATTCCACAATCTAAACAGATGTCATGTTCCCAGGCCACAGGGATCCAGAATCAAACCTCAGTCATGTTGCCAGGCCATAGGGTACCACCATCAAACCTCAGTCATATTCCCAGGCCTAAGGTTTCCAGAATCAAACCGATTTCATGTTTCCAGGCAACAGGGTACCAGAATCCAAACCGATGTCATGTTCCCAGGGCACAGGATTCCACACTCTAACATCAGTCATGTTCCCAGGCCAATGGTTTCCAGAATCAAACCTAAGTCATATTCCCAGGCCACATGGTTCCAGAATCAAACCTCAGTCGTGTTCCCAGGACACAGGGTTCCAGAATAAAACCTCAGTCATTTTCCCTGGACACAGGTTTCAGAAATCAAATCCCAGTCATGTTCCCAGGCCACAGGGTTCCAGAATCAATCCTCAGTTATGTTCCCAGGCTACAGGGTTCCAGAATAAAACGTCAGTCATGTTCCCAGTCCACAGGGTTCCAGAACCAAGGCTCAGTCACGTTCCCAGGGCACAGTATTCCACAATCTAAACAGATGTCATGTTCCCAGGCCTCAGGGTTCCAGAATCCACCCATGTCATGTTCCCAGGCCACAGGGTTCCAGAATCAATCCTCAGTTATGTTCCCAGGCTACAAGGTTCCAGAATAAAACCTCAGTCATGTTCCTAGTCCACAGGGTTCCAGAATCCACCGTTGTCATGTGCCCAGGCCACAGGGTTCCAGAATCAATCCTCAGTTATGGTCCCAGGCTACAGGGTTCCAGAATAAAACCTCAGTCATGTTCCCAGTCCACAGGGTTCCAGAACCAAGGCTCAGTCAGGTTCCCGGGGCACAGTATTCCACAATCTAAACAGATGTCATGTTCCCAGGCCACAGGTTTCCAGAATCATGCCTCAGTCATGTTCCCAGGCCACAGGCATCCAGAATCAAACCTCAGTCATGTTGCCAGGCCATAGGGTACCACAATCAAACCTCAGTCATATTCCCAGACCTCAGGTTTACAGAATCAAACCGATTTCATGTTCCCAGGCAACAGGGTACCAGAATCCAAACCGATGTCATGTTCCCAGGCCACAGGATTCCACATTCTAACATCAGTCATGTTCCCAGGCCAATGGTTTCCAGAATCAAACCTCAGTCATATTCCCAGGCCACATGGTTACAGAATCAAACCTCAGTCGTGTTCCCAGGACACAGGGTTCCAGAATAAAACCTCAGTCATGTTCCCTGGACACAGGTTTCAGAAATCAAATCCCAGTCATGTTCCCAGGCCACAGGGTTCCACAATTAAACCTCAGTCATATTCCCAGGCCAGAGGGTTCCACAATCAAACCTCAGTCCTGTTGCCAGGCCACGGTTCCACCATCAAGCCTCAGTCATGTTCCCAGGTCAGAGTGTTCCACAATCTAACCTAAGTCATCTTGCCAAGCCACAGGGTTCCACCATCAAACCTCAGGCATATTGCCAGGCCACAGTGTTCCACCATCAAGCCTCACTCATGTTCCCAAGCCTGAGGGTTCCACTATCAAACCTCAATCATGTGGCCAGGCCACAGGATTCAACCATGAAACCTCAGTCATGTTCCCAGTAAACAGGGCTCCAGAATCAAACCAATGTCATGTTCCCATGCCACGGGGTTCCAGTATCAGGCCTCAGGCATGGTCCCCGTGCACAGGGTTCCAAATCAAACCTCAGTCATGTTGCCAGTCCACAGGTTTCTGCCATCAAACCTCAGTCATGTTCCCAGTAAACAGGGCTCCAGAATCAAGCCTCAGTCATTTTGCCAGGCCAGAGTGTTCCACCATCAAACCTCAGTCATGATCCCAGGCCACATGTTTCCACAATGAAACCTCAGTCATTTTCCCAGGCCAAAGGTTTCCAGAATCAAACCTCAGTCATATTCCCAGGACACATGGTTCCAGAATCAACCTGAGTCATGTTCGAAGGCCACAGGCTTCAACAATCAAACCTCAGTCATGTTCCCAGGACACAGGTGTCCAGAATCAAACCTCAGTCATGTTCCCAGAGAACAGGCTTCCAGAAACAAACCTCAGTCATGTTCCCAAGCCACAGGGTTGCAGAATCAAACCTCAGTCTTGTTCCCAGGATACAGGTGTCCAGAATCAAACCGCAGTCATGTTCCCAGGGAACAGGCTTCCAGAAACAAACCTCAGTCATGTTCCCAGGCCACAGGGTTTCAGAGTCAAACTTCAGTCTTGTTCCCAGGACACAGGTTTCCAGAATCAACCAGATATCATGTTCCCTGGCCACAGTCTTCCAGAATCAATCCTCAGTCATGTTGCCAGGCCACAGGTTTCCACCATCAAACCTCAGACATGTTCCCAGGCCACAGGGTACCAGAGTCAAACCGTTCGCAGGTTCCCAGGCCACAGAGTTCCAGAATCCACCGATGTCATGCGCCCAGGCCACAGGGTTCCAGAATCAAGGCTCAGTCAGGTACCCGGGGCACAGTATTCCACAATCTAAACGGATGTCATGTTCCCAGGCCTCAGGGTTCCAGAATCCACCCATGTCATGTTCCCAGGCCACAGGGTTCCAGAATCAATCCTCAGTTATGTTCCCAGGCTACAGGGTTCCAGAATAAAACCTCAGTCATATTCCCAGTACATAGGGTTCCAGAACCAAGGCTCAGTCAGGTTCCCGGGTCACAGTATTCCACAAGCTAAACAGATGTCTTGTTCCCAGGCCTCAGGGTTCCAGAATCCACCCATGTTATGTTCCCAGGCCACAGGGTTCCAGAATCAATCCTCAGTTATGTTCCCAGGCTACAGGGTTCCAGAATAAAACCTCAGTCATGTTCCTAGTGCACAGTGTTCCAGAACCAAGGCTCAGTCAGGTTCCCGGGCCAAAGTATTCCACAATCTAAACAGATGTCATGTTTCCAGGCCACAGGTCTTCAAAATCACGCCTCAGTCATTTTCCCAGGCCACAGAGATCCAGAATCAAACCTCAGTCATGTTGCAAGGCCTCAGATTTCCGGAATCAAACCGATTTCGTGTTCCCAGGCCACAGGGTTCCAGAGTCAAACCGTTCGCAGGTTCCCAGGCCACAGTGTTCCAGAATCCACCGATGTCATGTTCCCAGGCCACAGGCTTCCAGAATCAATCCTCAGTTATGTTCCCAGGCTACAGGGTTCCAGAATAAAACCTCAGTCATGTTCCCAGTCCACAGGGTTCCAGAACCAAGGCTCAGTCAGGTTCCCGGGCCACAGTATTCCACAATCTAAACAGATGTCATGTTCCAAGGCCTCAGGGTTCCAGAATCCACCCATGTCATGTTCCTGGGCCACAGGGTTCCAAAGTGAATCCTCAGTTATGTTCCCAGGCTACACGGCTCCAGAATAAAACCTCAGTCATATTCCCAGTCCACAGGTTTCCAGAACTAAGGCTCAGTCAAGTTCCCAGGCCACAGTATTCCACAATCTAAACAGATTTCATGTTCCCAGGCCTCAGGGTTCCAGAATCCACCCATGTCATGTTAACAGGACACAGGGTTCCAGAATAAAACCTCAGTCATGTTCCCAGTCCACAGGGGTCCAGAACCAAGGCTCAGTCAGGTTCCCGGGGCACAGTATTCCACAATCTAAACAGATGTCATGTTCCCAGGCCACAGGGATCCAGAATCAAACCTCAGTCATGTTGCCAGGCCATAGGGTACCACCATCAAACCTCAGTCATATTCCCAGGACTAAGGTTTCCAGAATCAAACCGATTTCATGTTTCCAGGCAACAGGGTACCAGAATCCAAACCGATGTCATGTTCCCAGGGCACAGGATTCCACACTCTAACATCAGTCATGTTCCCAGGCCAATGGTTTCCAGAATCAAACCTAAGTCATATTCCCAGGCCACATGGTTCCAGAATCAAACCTCAGTCGTGTTCCCAGGACACAGGGTTCCAGAATAAAACCTCAGTCATTTTCCCTGGACACAGGTTTCAGAAATCAAATCCCAGTCATGTTCCCAGGCCACAGGGTTCCAGAATCAATCCTCAGTTATGTTCCCAGGCTACAGGGTTCCAGAATAAAACGTCAGTCATGTTCCCAGTCCACAGGGTTCCAGAACCAAGGCTCAGTCACGTTCCCAGGGCACAGTATTCCACAATCTAAACAGATGTCATGTTCCCAGGCCTCAGGGTTCCAGAATCCACCCATGTCATGTTCCCAGGCCACAGGGTTCCAGAATCAATCCTCAGTTATGTTCCCAGGCTACAAGGTTCCAGAATAAAACCTCAGTCATGTTCCTAGTCCACAGGGTTCCAGAATCCACCGTTGTCATGTGCCCAGGCCACAGGGTTCCAGAATCAATCCTCAGTTATGGTCCCAGGCTACAGGGTTCCAGAATAAAACCTCAGTCATGTTCCCAGTCCACAGGGTTCCAGAACCAAGGCTCAGTCAGGTTCCCGGGGCACAGTATTCCACAATCTAAACAGATGTCATGTTCCCAGGCCACAGGTTTCCAGAATCATGCCTCAGTCATGTTCCCAGGCCACAGGCATCCAGAATCAAACCTCAGTCATGTTGCCAGGCCATAGGGTACCACAATCAAACCTCAGTCATATTCCCAGACCTCAGGTTTACAGAATCAAACCGATTTCATGTTCCCAGGCAACAGGGTACCAGAATCCAAACCGATGTCATGTTCCCAGGCCACAGGATTCCACATTCTAACATCAGTCATGTTCCCAGGCCAATGGTTTCCAGAATCAAACCTCAGTCATATTCCCAGGCCACATGGTTACAGAATCAAACCTCAGTCGTGTTCCCAGGACACAGGGTTCCAGAATAAAACCTCAGTCATGTTCCCTGGACACAGGTTTCAGAAATCAAATCCCAGTCATGTTCCCAGGCCACAGGGTTCCACAATTAAACCTCAGTCATATTCCCAGGCCAGAGGGTTCCACAATCAAACCTCAGTCCTGTTGCCAGGCCACGGTTCCACCATCAAGCCTCAGTCATGTTCCCAGGTCAGAGTGTTCCACAATCTAACCTAAGTCATCTTGCCAAGCCACAGGGTTCCACCATCAAACCTCAGGCATATTGCCAGGCCACAGTGTTCCACCATCAAGCCTCACTCATGTTCCCAAGCCTGAGGGTTCCACTATCAAACCTCAATCATGTTGCCAGGCCACAGGATTCAACCATGAAACCTCAGTCATGTTCCCAGTAAACAGGGCTCCAGAATCAAACCAATGTCATGTTCCCATGCCACGGGGTTCCAGTATCAGGCCTCAGTCATGGTCCCCGTGCACAGGGTTCCAAATCAAACCTCAGTCATGTTGCCAGTCCACAGGTTTCTGCCATCAAACCTCAGTCATGTTCCCAGTAAACAGGGCTCCAGAATCAAGCCTCAGTCATTTTGCCAGGCCAGAGTGTTCCACCATCAAACCTCAGTCATGATCCCAGGCCACATGTTTCCACAATGAAACCTCAGTCATTTTCCCAGGCCAAAGGTTTCCAGAATCAAACCTCAGTCATATTCCCAGGACACATGGTTCCAGAATCAACCTGAGTCATGTTCGAAGGCCACAGGTTTCAACAATCAAACCTCAGTCATGTTCCCAGGACACAGGTGTCCAGAATCAAACCTCAGTCATGTTCCCAGAGAACAGGCTTCCAGAAACAAACCTCAGTCATGTTCCCAAGCCACAGGGTTGCAGAATCAAACCTCAGTCTTGTTCCCAGGATACAGGTGTCCAGAATCAAACCGCAGTCATGTTCCCAGGGAACAGGCTTCCAGAAACAAACCTCAGTCATGTTCCCAGGCCACAGGGTTTCAGAGTCAAACTTCAGTCTTGTTCCCAGGACACAGGTTTCCAGAATCAACCAGATATCATGTTCCCTGGCCACAGTCTTCCAGAATCAATCCTCAGTCATGTTGCCAGGCCACAGGTTTCCACCATCAAACCTCAGACATGTTCCCAGGCCACAGGGTACCAGAGTCAAACCGTTCGCAGGTTCCCAGGCCACAGAGTTCCAGAATCCACCGATGTCATGCGGCCAGGCCACAGGGTTCCAGAATCAATCCTCAGTTATGTTCGCAGGCTACAGGGTTCCGGAATAAAACCTCAGTCATGTTCCCAGTCCACAGTGTTCCAGAATCAAGGCTCAGTCAGGTACCCGGGGCACAGTATTCCACAATCTAAACAGATGTCATGTTCCAAGGCCTCAGGGTTCCAGAATCCACCCATGTCATGTTCCCAGGCCTCAGGGTTCCAGAATCCACCCATGTTATGTTCCCAGGCCACAGGGTTCCAGAATCAATCCTCAGTTATGTTCCCAGGCTACAGGGTTCCAGAATAAAACCTCAGTCATGTTCCTAGTGCACAGTGTTCCAGAACCAAGGCTCAGTCAGGTTCCCAGGCCAAAGTATTCCACAATCTAAACAGATGTCATGTTTCCAGGCCACAGGTCTTCAGAATCACGCCTCAGTCATTTTCCCAGGCCACAGAGATCCAGAATCAAACCTCAGTCATGTTGCCAGGCCTCAGATTTCCGGAATCAAACCGATTTCGTGTTCCCAGGCCACAGGGTTCCAGAGTCAAACCATTCGCAGGTTCCCAGGCCACAGTGTTCCAGAATCCACCGATGTCATGTTCCCAGGCCACAGGCTTCCAGAATCAATCCTCAGTTATGTTCCCAGGCTACAGGGTTCCAGAATAAAACCTCAGTCATGTTCCCAGTCCACAGGGTTCCAGAACCAAGGCTCAGTCAGTTCCCGGGCCACAGTATTCCACAATCTAAACAGATGTCATGTTCCAAGGCCTCAGGTTTCCAGAATCCACCCATGTCATGTTCCTGGGCCACAGGGTTCCAAAGTGAATCCTCAGTTATGTTCCCAGGCTACACGGCTCCAGAATAAAACCTCAGTCATATTCCCAGTCCACAGGTTTCCAGAACCAAGGCTCAGTCAAGTTCCCAGGCCACAGTATTCCACAATCTAAACAGATTTCATGTTCCCAGGCCTCAGGGTTCCAGAATCCACCCATGTCATGTTAACAGGACACAGGCTTCCAGAATAAAACCTCAGTCATGTTCCCAGTCCACAGGGGTCCAGAACCAAGGCTCAGTCAGGTTCCCGGGGCACAGTATTCCACAATCTAAACAGATGTCATGTTCCCAGGACACAGGGATCCAGAATCAAACCTCAGTCATGTTGCCAGGCCATAGGGTACCACCATCAAACCTCAGTCATATTCCCAGGCCTAAGGTTTCCAGAATCAAACCGATTTCATGTTTCCAGGCAACAGGGTACCAGAATCCAAACCGATGTCATGTTCCCAGGGCACAGGATTCCACACTCTAACATCAGTCATGTTCCCAGGCCAATGGTTTCCAGAATCAAACCTAAGTCATATTCCCAGGCCACATGGTTCCAGAATCAAACCTCAGTCGTGTTCCCAGGACACAGGGTTCCAGAATAAAACCTCAGTCATTTTCCCTGGACACAGGTTTCAGAAATCAAATCCCAGTCATGTTCCCAGGCCACAGGGTTCCAGAATCAATCCTCAGTTATGTTCCCAGGCTACAGGGTTCCAGAATAAAACGTCAGTCATGTTCCCAGTCCACAGGGTTCCAGAACCAAGGCTCAGTCACGTTCCCAGGGCACAGTATTCCACAATCTAAACAGATGTCATGTTCCCAGGCCTCAGGGTTCCAGAATCCACCCATGTCATGTTCCCAGGCCACAGGGTTCCAGAATCAATCCTCAGTTATGTTCCCAGGCCACAGGGTTCCGGAATAAAACCTCAGTCATGTTCCCAGTCCACAGGGTTCCAGAATCAAGGCTCAGTCAGGTACCCGGGGCACAGTATTCCACAATCTAAACAGATGTCATGTTCCCAGGCCTCAGGGTTCCAGAATCCACCCATGTCATGTTCCCAGGCCACAGGGTTCCAGAATCAATCCTCAGTTATGTTCCCAGGCTACAGGGTTCCAGAATAAAACGTCAGTCATGTTCCCAGTCCACAGGGTTCCAGAATCAAGGCTCAGTCAGGTTCCCGGGGCACAGTATTCCACAATCTAAACAGATGTCATGTTCCCAGGCCACAGGATTCCGCACTCTAACATCAGTCATGTTCCCAGGCCACATGGTTCCAGAATCAACCCTCAGTCGTTGTCCCAGGACACAGGGTTCCAGAAGAAAACCTCAGTCATGTTCCCTGGACACAGGTTTCAGTAATCAAATCCCAGTCATGTTCCCAGGCCACAGGGTTCCACAATTAAACCTCAGTCATATTCCCAGGCCAGAGGGTTCCACAATCAAACCTCAGTCCTGTTGCCAGGCCACGGTTCCACCATCAAGCCTCAGTCATGTTCCCAGGTCAGAGTGTTCCACAATCTAACCTAAGTCATCTTGCCAAGCCACAGGGTTCCACCATCAAACCTCAGGCATATTGCCAGGCCACAGTGTTCCACCATCAAGCCTCACTCATGTTCCCAAGCCTGAGGGTTCCACTATCAAACCTCAATCATGTGGCCAGGCCACAGGATTCAACCATGAAACCTCAGTCATGTTCCCAGTAAACAGGGCTCCAGAATCAAACCAATGTCATGTTCCCATGCCACGGGGTTCCAGTATCAGGCCTCAGTCATGGTCCCCGTGCACAGGGTTCCAAATCAAACCTCAGTCATGTTGCCAGTCCACAGGTTTCTGCCATCAAACCTCAGTCATGTTCCCAGTAAACAGGGCTCCAGAATCAAGCCTCAGTCATTTTGCCAGGCCAGAGTGTTCCACCATCAAACCTCAGTCATGATCCCAGGCCACATGTTTCCACAATGAAACCTCAGTCATTTTCCCAGGCCAAAGGATTCCAGAATCAAACCTCAGTCATATTCCCAGGACACATGGTTCCAGAATCAACCTGAGTCATGTTCGAAGGCCACAGGTTTCAACAATCAAACCTCAGTCATGTTCCCAGGACACAGGTGTCCAGAATCAAACCTCAGTCATGTTCCCAGAGAACAGGCTTCCAGAAACAAACCTCAGTCATGTTCCCAAGCCACAGGGTTGCAGAATCAAACCTCAGTCTTTTTCCCAGGACACAGGTGTCCAGAATCAAACCGCATTCATGTTCCCAGGGAACAGGCTTCCAGAAACAAACCTCAGTCATGTTCCCAAGCCACAGGGTTCCAGAATCAAACTTCAGTCTTGTTCCCAGGACACAGGTTTCCAGAATCAACCAGATATCATGTTCCCTGGCCACAGTCTTCCAGAATCAATCCTCAGTCATGTTGCCAGGCCACAGGTTTCCACCATCAAACCTCAGACATGTTCCCAGGCCACAGGGTACCAGAGTCAAACCGTTCGCAGGTTCCCAGGCCACAGAGTTCCAGAATCCACCGATGTCATGCGCCCAGGCCACAGGGTTCCAGAATCAATCCTCAGTTATGTTCGCAGGCTACAGGGTTCCGGAATAAAACCTCAGTCATGTTCCCAGTCCACAGGGTTCCAGAATCAAGGCTCAGTCAGGTACCCGGGGCACAGTATTCCACAATCTAAACAGATGTCATGTTCCCAGGCCTCAGGGTTCCAGAATCCACCCATGTCATGTTCCCAGGACACAGGGTTCCAGAATCAATCCTCAGTTATGTTCCCAGGCTACAGGGTTCCAGAATAAAAGCTCAGTCATATTCCCAGTACATAGGGTTCCACAACCAAGGCTCAGTCAGGTTCCCGGGTCACAGTATTCCACAAGCTAAACAGATGTCTTGTTCCCAGGCCTCAGGGTTCCAGAATCCACCCATGTTATGTTCCCAGGCCACAGGGTTCCAGAATCAATCCTCAGTTATGTTCCCAGGCTACAGGGTTCCAGAATAAAACCTCAGTCATGTTCCTAGTGCACAGTGTTCCAGAACCAAGGCTCAGTCAGGTTCCCGGGCCAAAGTATTCCACAATCTAAACAGATGTCATGTTTCCAGGCCACAGGTCTTCAGAATCACGCCTCAGTCATTTTCCCAGGCCACAGAGATCCAGAATCAAACCTCAGTCATGTTGCCAGGCCTCAGATTTCCGGAATCAAACCGATTTCGTGTTCCCAGGCCACAGGGTTCCAGAGTCAAACCGTTCGCAGGTTCCCAGGCCACAGTGTTCCAGAATCCACCGATGTCATGTTCCCAGGCCACAGGCTTCCAGAATCAATCCTCAGTTATGTTCCCAGGCTACAGGGTTCCCGAAGAAAACCTCAGTCATGTTCCCAGTCCACAGGGTTCCAGAACCAAGGCTCAGTCAGGTTCCCGGGTCACAGTATTCCACAATCTAAACAGATGTCATGTTCCAAGGCCTCAGGGTTCCAGAATCCACCCATGTCATGTTCCCGGGCCACAGGGTTCCAGAATCAATCCTCAGTTATGTTCCCAGGCTACAGGGTTCCAGAATAAAACCTCAGTCATATTCCCAGTTCACAGGTTTCCTGAACCAAGGCTCAGTCAAGTTCCCAGGCCACAGTATTCCACAATCTAAACAGATTTCATGTTCCCAGGCCTCAGGGTTCCAGAATCCACCCATGTCATGTTAACAGGACACAGGGTTCCAGAATAAAACCTCAGTCATGTTCCCAGTCCACAGGGGTCCAGAACCAAGGCTCAGTCAGGTTCCCGGGGCACAGTATTCCACAATCTAAACAGATGTCATGTTCCCAGGCCACAGGGATCCAGAATCAAACCTCAGTCATGTTGCCAGGCCATAGGGTACCACCATCAAACCTCAGTCATATTCCCAGGCCTAAGGTTTCCAGAATCAAACCGATTTCATGTTTCCAGGCAACAGGGTACCAGAATCCAAACCGATGTCATGTTCCCAGGGCACAGGATTCCACACTCTAACATCAGTCATGTTCCCAGGCCAATGGTTTCCAGAATCAAACCTAAGTCATATTCCCAGGCCACATGGTTCCAGAATCAAACCTCAGTCGTGTTCCCAGGACACAGGGTTCCAGAATAAAACCTCAGTCATTTTCCCTGGACACAGGTTTCAGAAATCAAATCCCAGTCATGTTCCCAGGCCACAGGGTTCCAGAATCAATCCTCAGTTATGTTCCCAGGCTACAGGGTTCCAGAATAAAACGTCAGTCATGTTCCGAGTCCACAGGGTTCCAGAACCAAGGCTCAGTCACGTTCCCAGGGCACAGTATTCCACAATCTAAACAGATGTCATGTTCCCAGGCCTCAGGGTTCCAGAATCCACCCATGTCATGTTCCCAGGCCACAGGGTTCCAGAATCAATCCTCAGTTATGTTCCCAGGCTACAAGGTTCCAGAATAAAACCTCAGTCATGTTCCTAGTCCACAGGGTTCCAGAATCCACCGTTGTCATGTGCCCAGGCCACAGGGTTCCAGAATCAATCCTCAGTTATGGTCCCAGGCTACAGGGTTCCAGAATAAAACCTCAGTCATGTTCCCAGTCCACAGGGTTCCAGAACCAAGGCTCAGTCAGGTTCCCGGGGCACAGTATTCCACAATCTAAACAGATGTCATGTTCCCAGGCCACAGGTTTCCAGAATCATGCCTCAGTCATGTTCCCAGGCCACAGGCATCCAGAATCAAACCTCAGTCATGTTGCCAGGCCATAGGGTACCACAATCAAACCTCAGTCATATTCCCAGACCTCAGGTTTACAGAATCAAACCGATTTCATGTTCCCAGGCAACAGGGTACCAGAATCCAAACCGATGTCATGTTCCCAGGCCACAGGATTCCACATTCTAACATCAGTCATGTTCCCAGGCCAATGGTTTCCAGAATCAAACCTCAGTCATATTCCCAGGCCACATGGTTACAGAATCAAACCTCAGTCGTGTTCCCAGGACACAGGGTTCCAGAATAAAACCTCAGTCATGTTCCCTGGACACAGGTTTCAGAAATCAAATCCCAGTCATGTTCCCAGGCCACAGGGTTCCACAATTAAACCTCAGTCATATTCCCAGGCCAGAGGGTTCCACAATCAAACCTCAGTCCTGTTGCCAGGCCACGGTTCCACCATCAAGCCTCAGTCATGTTCCCAGGTCAGAGTGTTCCACAATCTAACCTAAGTCATCTTGCCAAGCCACAGGGTTCCACCATCAAACCTCAGGCATATTGCCAGGCCACAGTGTTCCACCATCAAGCCTCACTCATGTTCCCAAGCCTGAGGGTTCCACTATCAAACCTCAATCATGTGGCCAGGCCACAGGATTCAACCATGAAACCTCAGTCATGTTCCCAGTAAACAGGGCTCCAGAATCAAACCAATGTCATGTTCCCATGCCACGGGGTTCCAGTATCAGGCCTCAGTCATGGTCCCCGTGCACAGGGTTCCAAATCAAACCTCAGTCATGTTGCCAGTCCACAGGTTTCTGCCATCAAACCTCAGTCATGTTCCCAGTAAACAGGGCTCCAGAATCAAGCCTCAGTCATTTTGCCAGGCCAGAGTGTTCCACCATCAAACCTCAGTCATGATCCCAGGCCACATGTTTCCACAATGAAACCTCAGTCATTTTCCCAGGCCAAAGGTTTCCAGAATCAAACCTCAGTCATATTCCCAGGACACATGGTTCCAGAATCAACCTGAGTCATGTTCGAAGGCCACAGGCTTCAACAATCAAACCTCAGTCATGTTCCCAGGACACAGGTGTCCAGAATCAAACCTCAGTCATGTTCCCAGAGAACAGGCTTCCAGAAACAAACCTCAGTCATGTTCCCAAGCCACAGGGTTGCAGAATCAAACCTCAGTCTTGTTCCCAGGATACAGGTGTCCAGAATCAAACCGCAGTCATGTTCCCAGGGAACAGGCTTCCAGAAACAAACCTCAGTCATGTTCCCAGGCCACAGGGTTTCAGAGTCAAACTTCAGTCTTGTTCCCAGGACACAGGTTTCCAGAATCAACCAGATATCATGTTCCCTGGCCACAGTCTTCCAGAATCAATCCTCAGTCATGTTGCCAGGCCACAGGTTTCCACCATCAAACCTCAGACATGTTCCCAGGCCACAGGGTACCAGAGTCAAACCGTTCGCAGGTTCCCAGGCCACAGAGTTCCAGAATCCACCGATGTCATGCGCCCAGGCCACAGGGTTCCAGAATCAAGGCTCAGTCAGGTACCCGGGGCACAGTATTCCACAATCTAAACGGATGTCATGTTCCCAGGCCTCAGGGTTCCAGAATCCACCCATGTCATGTTCCCAGGCCACAGGGTTCCAGAATCAATCCTCAGTTATGTTCCCAGGCTACAGGGTTCCAGAATAAAACCTCAGTCATATTCCCAGTACATAGGGTTCCAGAACCAAGGCTCAGTCAGGTTCCCGGGTCACAGTATTCCACAAGCTAAACAGATGTCTTGTTCCCAGGCCTCAGGGTTCCAGAATCCACCCATGTTATGTTCCCAGGCCACAGGGTTCCAGAATCAATCCTCAGTTATGTTCCCAGGCTACAGGGTTCCAGAATAAAACCTCAGTCATGTTCCTAGTGCACAGTGTTCCAGAACCAAGGCTCAGTCAGGTTCCCGGGCCAAAGTATTCCACAATCTAAACAGATGTCATGTTTCCAGGCCACAGGTCTTCAAAATCACGCCTCAGTCATTTTCCCAGGCCACAGAGATCCAGAATCAAACCTCAGTCATGTTGCAAGGCCTCAGATTTCCGGAATCAAACCGATTTCGTGTTCCCAGGCCACAGGGTTCCAGAGTCAAACCGTTCGCAGGTTCCCAGGCCACAGTGTTCCAGAATCCACCGATGTCATGTTCCCAGGCCACAGGCTTCCAGAATCAATCCTCAGTTATGTTCCCAGGCTACAGGGTTCCAGAATAAAACCTCAGTCATGTTCCCAGTCCACAGGGTTCCAGAACCAAGGCTCAGTCAGGTTCCCGGGCCACAGTATTCCACAATCTAAACAGATGTCATGTTCCAAGGCCTCAGGGTTCCAGAATCCACCCATGTCATGTTCCTGGGCCACAGGGTTCCAAAGTGAATCCTCAGTTATGTTCCCAGGCTACACGGCTCCAGAATAAAACCTCAGTCATATTCCCAGTCCACAGGTTTCCAGAACTAAGGCTCAGTCAAGTTCCCAGGCCACAGTATTCCACAATCTAAACAGATTTCATGTTCCCAGGCCTCAGGGTTCCAGAATCCACCCATGTCATGTTAACAGGACACAGGGTTCCAGAATAAAACCTCAGTCATGTTCCCAGTCCACAGGGGTCCAGAACCAAGGCTCAGTCAGGTTCCCGGGGCACAGTATTCCACAATCTAAACAGATGTCATGTTCCCAGGCCACAGGGATCCAGAATCAAACCTCAGTCATGTTGCCAGGCCATAGGGTACCACCATCAAACCTCAGTCATATTCCCAGGACTAAGGTTTCCAGAATCAAACCGATTTCATGTTTCCAGGCAACAGGGTACCAGAATCCAAACCGATGTCATGTTCCCAGGGCACAGGATTCCACACTCTAACATCAGTCATGTTCCCAGGCCAATGGTTTCCAGAATCAAACCTAAGTCATATTCCCAGGCCACATGGTTCCAGAATCAAACCTCAGTCGTGTTCCCAGGACACAGGGTTCCAGAATAAAACCTCAGTCATTTTCCCTGGACACAGGTTTCAGAAATCAAATCCCAGTCATGTTCCCAGGCCACAGGGTTCCAGAATCAATCCTCAGTTATGTTCCCAGGCTACAGGGTTCCAGAATAAAACGTCAGTCATGTTCCCAGTCCACAGGGTTCCAGAACCAAGGCTCAGTCACGTTCCCAGGGCACAGTATTCCACAATCTAAACAGATGTCATGTTCCCAGGCCTCAGGTTTCCAGAATCCACCCATGTCATGTTCCCAGGCCACAGGGTTCCAGAATCAATCCTCAGTTATGTTCCCAGGCTACAAGGTTCCAGAATAAAACCTCAGTCATGTTCCTAGTCCACAGGGTTCCAGAATCCACCGTTGTCATGTGCCCAGGCCACAGGGTTCCAGAATCAATCCTCAGTTATGGTCCCAGGCTACAGGGTTCCAGAATAAAACCTCAGTCATGTTCCCAGTCCACAGGGTTCCAGAACCAAGGCTCAGTCAGGTTCCCGGGGCACAGTATTCCACAATCTAAACAGATGTCATGTTCCCAGGCCACAGGTTTCCAGAATCATGCCTCAGTCATGTTCCCAGGCCACAGGCATCCAGAATCAAACCTCAGTCATGTTGCCAGGCCATAGGGTACCACAATCAAACCTCAGTCATATTCCCAGACCTCAGGTTTACAGAATCAAACCGATTTCATGTTCCCAGGCAACAGGGTACCAGAATCCAAACCGATGTCATGTTCCCAGGCCACAGGATTCCACATTCTAACATCAGTCATGTTCCCAGGCCAATGGTTTCCAGAATCAAACCTCAGTCATATTCCCAGGCCACATGGTTACAGAATCAAACCTCAGTCGTGTTCCCAGGACACAGGGTTCCAGAATAAAACCTCAGTCATGTTCCCTGGACACAGGTTTCAGAAATCAAATCCCAGTCATGTTCCCAGGCCACAGGGTTCCACAATTAAACCTCAGTCATATTCCCAGGCCAGAGGGTTCCACAATCAAACCTCAGTCCTGTGGCCAGGCCACGGTTCCACCATCAAGCCTCAGTCATGTTCCCAGGTCAGAGTGTTCCACAATCTAACCTAAGTCATCTTGCCAAGCCACAGGGTTCCACCATCAAACCTCAGGCATATTGCCAGGCCACAGTGTTCCACCATCAAGCCTCACTCATGTTCCCAAGCCTGAGGGTTCCACTATCAAACCTCAATCATGTTGCCAGGCCACAGGATTCAACCATGAAACCTCAGTCATGTTCCCAGTAAACAGGGCTCCAGAATCAAACCAATGTCATGTTCCCATGCCACGGGGTTCCAGTATCAGGCCTCAGTCATGGTCCCCGTGCACAGGGTTCCAAATCAAACCTCAGTCATGTTGCCAGTCCACAGGTTTCTGCCATCAAACCTCAGTCATGTTCCCAGTAAACAGGGCTCCAGAATCAAGCCTCAGTCATTTTGCCAGGCCAGAGTGTTCCACCATCAAACCTCAGTCATGATCCCAGGCCACATGTTTCCACAATGAAACCTCAGTCATTTTCCCAGGCCAAAGGTTTCCAGAATCAAACCTCAGTCATATTCCCAGGACACATGGTTCCAGAATCAACCTGAGTCATGTTCGAAGGCCACAGGTTTCAACAATCAAACCTCAGTCATGTTCCCAGGACACAGGTGTCCAGAATCA